>NC_090451.1:29955498-30255498 GCF_031143425.1 Pleurodeles waltl
AAGTAAGTAAGAGATTCATGGGGCATTCTCACCATCTTGAAACTGTTTTTGTAAGATATCCAACCATGAAAAGATTAGAAGTCTGTGCTGGCAGTCTCTTTTAGCTGATACAGGATGAGAGGTGTTGTATACAGCGGTTTATCCTGAGTGGAATCTTTGGACATTTGTAGGAAGATGTTGAGGAAGACGTACAGAATAAGGCAGAAAGGAAAATAGTGCTTTAATGACAGCGATTAACTCAAGTTTAACACGATGATGAAATGACTTTAGGCATGGGCACTGGTAAACTCTGCTATGTGGTGGTGGACAGACTTTTTGCAAAACTTCGCACTCCAAACATAGCACGAGTGACAAAACTTTGTGAACTCCACCGGTGGAGCAGAGTTCACCGCCCACCCTTAGAGGTAACTCAAATGATAGCAAAAAATGCAATAATTAGGATAAGGTAAGACCAGGTAGGTTATGTCAGTACTCTGTTTCTAGTAGAAAAGAAAGACAAAGGCTGGAGATCAGTTATAAATTTAAGAGATTTAAAATAATTTTGTAACTTACAGACATTTGAAGATGGAGCGTATTTATCTCCTTAGGAATATGTTATAGGAAAGGGACTGTTTAGTGAAAATGAATTTCAAAGATTCAAGTCAGATATTCTTACAATTCAGGTAGAAGGGCCTTTTGTACCAGTTTCAATGTCTCCCCTTCAGTTTGACATCAGCTGCATTGTGTTTTACAAAGGTTTTGTGACCTGTAGTGGGATTCTTGAGAGAAAGGGGTGTAAGGTTGATTATTTACTTGAACGATATTTTGATAATGAATCAACATTGTGAAGAGTTAGGGGTAAAAGAAAGTCATGGAATTTGTGACGTCGTTGTGTTTGATTTAATTCAATATAGTGTCAGACATTAAAGCATTGGAGATATCAAAATAGTTTTTCAACTAACTGGGGTATTATTCAAAATTTGGAAGAGAACTAGGATGATGTCAACTTTGGTGTTTTATCCAAGTTTAGATAATTCACTAAGATAGTGCGTGGTAAGATGTATAAAGGAATATGCGTCCAGAATGATGGGAAAAGACGCGCTGGACTGGATCAGTTGCTGATTTCATATGTAAAACCTTTTAAAGGTGTCACAAATGCAACCATTGCCAGGTATGTTAAGTCTGTAATGAAGGAGGCAGGTATAAATTTGACTGAGCATAAGGCACATTCTGTCAGGGGTCCCATGACAAATAAGGCATTTATGTCTGGAGGGAGGTTTGAAAAAAATGTGAAAGTAGCAGATTGGTCAAATGCACATGCATTTAGGAAATTTTATTTCAGACCTGTAGATCTCAAGCTGCCCTTTGAGAAACTAAGTAGACATGATGCCGGCCTCCTGTTTTGACATAAAGGGAGTTATTACAACTTTGGAGGAGGTGTTAATCCGTCCCAAAAGTGACGGTAAAGTGACGGATATACCACCAGCCGTATTACGAGTCCATTATATCCTATGGAACTCGTAATACAGCTGGTGGTATATCCGTCACATTTGGGACAGATTAATACCTCCTCCAAAGTTGTAATAACCCTCAAAATGATGATTCTTAAAGAATTGTGTTTTTTTCAAAGACAAGAAGGCTAACACTATCCCACTACACCCTTCCCAGTTTTTGTGGAAGGAGATGGTTTGTTTTATAAATGTTATAAATAAAGTATAAAGAATGTTTTACAAAGGAAGTAGAAAGATAATGTAAATATTAGAACTTATGAAGTTAATTGATTAAAAATGAAGATGTTGTTAAAAAAGTAGATACATTTTGGCCCTCATTACAACCCTGGCGGTTGGTGTTAAAGTGGCAGTAATACCGCCAACAGGCCGGCAGTAATTACCGCCAAATTATGACCATGCCGGTGTTATCTCCGATAGACAGCCAATGCACCACACCGACTGCGAGTGCGGAAACAACAGGCACCACAGCGGTAGCTGCCTACAGCCAGGCGTAAGTCAATGTTTTGCCCACCATATTAAGGCCCTGGAAACCGCCACCTTTTCCGGGGCGGTACCAACAACATCAAAAGCCTGACAAAACACTGTACAGAAGTGAAAGGACTCACCATTGGAGACACAGGGAACAACCACGCCGCCATGGAGCCCGAGCTGCATGTCTTTCCTATCATTTTCTACGTGCTGCTCCACCACGAACACCAACGCCAGCGAAGACGACGACGGTGAGTACAGATGCCTAGCACACAAGGGAGGGAGGGAGGAAAAAGAGAGTGACACACACACACACACACACACACACACCAACACCATACACATATTCAGCTGCATTACCAAAACATTTGTACCCCGTACCTCGGATGAATAATGCAAGGACAAAATGATTTTGAAAAAGTGAATGTAATGAGAGAAACACATCAAGATAAATAAGTGAGGCAAGTCAAGTGATATATACATATGTACACAAAAAAAGACACAGCACAGTCCACAATGTACGTAGTCCACATGGCCACAGGCCAAAGTCCAAGGCCAAACATGGCACCTGCCTCAACATGGAGAGAACACTGTAGGAGCATCTGTAGGTATATAGGCAGGCACCTCAGGGGGACGGAGAACGGGGGGCACCTCAGCCGGGAGATGGAACAACACCAATGGTTCTGGAGGGGGCAACATGCCCTGTGCTTGGTCCTGGGGAGTGCAAGGCCACAGTCTCTCAGGTGGGTGACTTGCCCACTTGCTCTGGAGGGGGCAACATGCCCTGTGCTTGGTCCTGAGGAGTGCAAGGCCACAGTCCCTCAGGTGGGTGACTTGCTCTGGAGGGGGCAACATGCCCTGTGGTTGGTCCTGGGGAGTGCAAGACCACAGTCTCTCGAGAACCAGTGGGCATCGTGCCCTGTCCTCTTGATCCCTGGCGGGTCTGGGGTAGGTGGGTGTCTTACCCACTGGTTCTGGAGGGGGCATCGCGCCCTGTGCTCTTGATCCTGGTGAGTCTGGGGTAGGTGGGTGTCTTACCCACTGATTCTGGAGGGGGCATTGTGCCCTGTGCTCTTCATCCTGGGGAGTGCTAGGTCACATTCTCTCAGGTGGGTGTCATACCCACTGGATTTGCAGGGGGCAGGCTGCACAGCAGCCCAATGAGGCAGGATTACATACTGTCCGCCGGCGATGACAACAGCTCACTGGAGGTGGTGGTGGTGCTGCTGCTGGTGGGGGGAGGCTCCTGCCATCCCGTGCAACCTCGGACAGCTGCTCACTGGAGGTGGTGGTTCTGCTGGTTGGGGGAGGCTCCTGCCCATCCCCTGCAACCTCGGATGGCTGCTCACTGGAGGTGGTGGTGGTGGTGCTGCTGCTGCTGCTGGTGGGGGGAGGCTCCTGCCCATCCCCTGCAACCTTGGACGGCTGCTCACTGGAGGTGGTGGTGCTGCTGGTGGGTGGAGGCTCCTGCCCATCCCCCACAACCTCGGACGGCTACACAACCATGGTTGGTGGTGGGGGCTCCATCACAGTTCCTACCCCAGGCCCCTTGCTCTTCCTGCCTGCTGGTGCAGGCTCCTTTGTCTTCCTCGCAGCAGCTTGGGCAGGCTCCTTACCTTTCTTGGCAGCAGCTTGGGCAGGCTCCTTTCCCTTCTTGGCAGCAGCTTGGGCAGGCTCCTTTCCCTCCTTGGCAGCAGCTTGGGCAGGCTCCTTTCCCTTAAGGCTGCCTTGTGCAGGCTCCTTCACCCTCAGGACATGTGCCCTGGATCCTTTTCCACCACGAGTGGGTGTGGTGACGACTGGACCCATGGACTGGGTGGCTGAGGTGTTTGGCTGGGTTCTTCCCACCCTGGCCAGATGTGCAGGAGGGGGGGAGCGGTAGGGAAGAGGTCAATTGTGGATAGGAACAGTTTTTTAGGGGTAGTGGGGTTTGGGAGTGGAGGAAGTGGTTGTTGGAGGTGTCTGTCTGCTGATTTTGGGTGCAGGTGCATGGGCTGGGTGCTGTTGTGAGGAGGATGGCTGTTTGAGTGCTTGCGTTTGTGTACCTTAGGAGGGGGGCAGACACAGTGGGAGAGGACACAGGGGACGTGTGCATGGCTGTTGTGGAGGTGTCTGCCAGTGAGGTGTGTGTTCTGCTTGGTGTGGTGGTGATGCTGGTAGTGGATGATGATGTAGTGCATGCAGGTGTGAGTGTGGACGGAACTGGGAGGGAGGTGGAGGAGGAAGCGGAGGGGGAAATAGTGGATGTTGGTATGTCTGCATCTGGATGATATTTGTGTGAGTGCCTGTGGGATGAAGTGTGGTGCTTGTGTTTGCCTGTACCACTGTTGTATGTTATCTTGTGTGCATGCTCCTCTGCCTGTGTGCTTGGGATAGGTTGGGGTTCAGGGGAATGGGACTGGGCAGAGGAAGTTGGAGGGGGGAGGGTAGGCACAGGGACAATGGCTGCCATCAGAGAGGAGGCCAGAGCCTGGAGCGATCTCTGTTGGGCTGCCAATCCAGTGTGAATGCCCTCCAGGAATGAATTTGTCTGTTGCATCTGGGCTGCCGGCCCTTGGATGGCATTCACAATGGTTGACTGCCCTACAGAGATGGATCTCAGGAGGTCAATAGCCTCCTCACTCAGGGCAGCAGGGCTCACTGGGGTAGTGCTGAGTTGCTGGGGGCGAAGGAGATGCCCACCCTCCTGGGTGAGCGGGCACAGGCAACTCGATGAGGGGCTGCTCGGAGGGCGGTGCTGGTACGAGGGTGGCGGCTGTACCTGTAGCTGGGGTGGTCACAGAGGTGTCCGCCACCACCAGGGAGCTTCCATTGGAGGAGGTATCTGTGTCAGAACTGTCCCCTCCAGTCTCCGCCATGGTGCTCCCCTTGCCCTCCGTCCCACTGGTGCCCTCACCGTCGGTGGACTCTGCCTCCTGGGTCCTGTGGGATGCAGCTCCCTCCGTCGCCAGTGCCTCTGCTCCTCTGCCAGATGATGCTAACGCCCAAAAGGACAGGGTGACAAAACAATAAGGGGGGGGAGAGACAAAGGAAACACTTGGTCAATGGCTGCACCAACACCACCATTGGCGTACACAGCACCCTCACACACAGGGAACAGGCCTACCCAATATGCCATAGCACTACCAGAGAAAAAGTTTGCATCCAAGGCATGGGGAGGGGCATACACCACCAAATGCAGCACACCTGGGAGCCACGCAGCCCTGACCAGAAGTGGATGCTTACAAGCTAGGTGGCAGGATTATCCCCTCAGAACCCTAGCCACCAGGGGATCTACGCTGCAATGTCAGGCCTGGTCTAGGGACACCCACTGACACACATCCCCCACCCGGATACCACCCTACCATGCGTAAGTTGTAATGATGGACACTGTACTCACCCCCTTGTGGCTGCTGTGAGGCCCTCAAGTGCCCATCCAGGTTAGGATAGACCACCGCCAGTATGCAGGCCATCAGGGGGGTCAGGCTTCGACGGGCACCCCTTCCTCATTGGGAGGTCACCCCCAGCTGAGCCTCCGCCGTCTTCTATGACCAGCATCTCAGGTCCTCTCACCGTTTCCGACAGTGGGTGCTCCGCCTGCCATAGACCCCCAGGGTCCGCAAATCCTTGGCGATGGCACGCCATATACCCTTCTTTTGATGGGCACTGACCTGCAGAGGAAATACACACAGCAAAATGGAATTAGTCAAATAGTCCTGCCTGTTACACTTATGGCCCACCATAACCCTTCACATCACCATTTACACACACATGGCCCAGCACACAACCAATACGCCGCCCAGAGGACATCCACCCACCCTCTTACCTGTGGCCTTCACACACAACTCCATGCATTCATGCCACATGCATCGTGCCCACAGTGTACTCACCTGTTGGTCTGGAGGCCCATACAGCAGTCCGTACTGGGGTAGGACCCCATCCACCAGTCTCTCCAACTCTGCCGAAGTGAAGGCAGGGGCCCTTTCCCCAGTCATACGGGCCATGGTAGGTTCCAGGCACAGGTCACAGCAGCACATGCAGTGTAGGTCCTCTCAGGTGAATGATCAGGTAGCAAGTGAGGAATATGATAGAAAATGGCAGTCATGTCTGCGGCGGTGCATACCGTCACCGCCGGCATAGATCACCATTGGCCACTGTACCCCATAGGGCCCAATGTTACCCAACGAGGAGATGCACGGCGGTTCACGACCGCCTCCTGCAACGGTGCACAACGTCAGCAGAATTACCTCACTTCCATCTGTCCTTCCACAACGGATAGGTGGACGCCATTTCAGGGGGAGGGGGGCAGGCCCTGGATATTTGCTGCGTCACTGGTGAAATTTGGACATACTCTACAAATCACACTTACCCATTACAAGTTAACAGCATGCAAAGTTCTGTTGTAGCCCAATTGTTCAGTTTGTGACCGGGTCCTCACTCATTTGCCCCATAGATTGCTACTGCTGCAGATGAATAGGAGATGGAGACATACCCCGTGTGCAGACCCCCGGTGGACTTGGCAACAATGGAGGACAGGCACATCATCCTCACCTATAGACTTGACAGGGCCACAATCACAGAGCTGTGTGCCCAATTGGAGCCTGACCTGATATCTGCTATCCGTCACTCCACTGGGATCCCACTTCTTGTGCAAGTGCTATCAGTTCTCCATTTCCTGGCAACTGGTTCTTTCCAAGTGACAGTGGGCTTGGCAGCAGGAATGTCATAGCCAATGTTCTCAATACTGCTGGCCAGAGTGTTGTCTGCCCTGATTAAACACAAGTGCAGCTACATTGTTTTCCCCCAGGTTGAAGATTTGGCCACAGTGAAGGCCGAGTTCCATGCAATGGGACATATCCCCAACATAATTGGGGTGATTAATGGAACACATATTGTATTTGTCCCCCCGTCAAAATGAACAGGTGTTCAGAAATCGTAAGAGTTTCCACTCTATGAATGTACAGACGGTGTGCTTGGCGGACCAGTACATCTCCCACGTCAATGCTAAGTATCCTGGATCGGTGCATGATGCCTTTGTCCTGAGGAATAGCAGCATCCCAAATGTGATGGCCCAACTACAGAGGGACAGGGTGTGACTAATAGGTGAGCCTTGGTCCCCACCCAGTATATGTTGGTGTATGGGTATGGTGTGGGCCATATATGATAGTGTGTGGCTAAATGTTTTCTCTCAATATTGCAGGTGACTCTGTTTACCCAAACCTATCATGGCTGTTGACCCCTGTGAGGAATGTCAGGGCAAGGGCAGAAGAATGTTATAATGAGGCCCATGGGTGAACCAGAAGGATAATAGAAAGGACCTTTGGCCTCCTGAAGGCCAGGTTCAGTTGCCTCCATCTAACAGGTGGATCCATGTGCTACTCACCCAAGAAGCTCTGCCAGATAATAGTGGCATGCTGCATGTTGCACAGCCTTGCCCTGAGACGCCATGTTCCTTTTCTGCAGGAGGAGGAGGCTGGAGATGCCCATGTGGCAGCAGTGGACCCTGTGGACAGTGAGGATAAGGAGGCAGAGGATGAGGACAACAGAACATCAGTTATCAGACAATACGTCCAATGACACACAGATAGGACAGTGTTACTTCACATATCAATGACATTTGTTTGCATTTCTGTGGCACTGGCATGCTGATATTTCCCACTTCTATGCCCACTTACTGTTTCCTCTGGCAAATCATTTTGCAGATGTTGGTGACCTCACATACACTCCTGGTGTGATCACTGCAGCCAACTACAGGTCATTCATTTATGCTCATTTTCTGTACAGTTGAATTGAAATGTTTGTACGTGTTTCAATGAATACATAATTGAAAAACTTGACATACTCCAAACTTCTTTTTTTTTCCAAGGGTGTTTATTGAAGTGCTAAAATATAGAGGGGCAAGTGCAATGGGCTGGGGTGATGATGGAGGAAAGACCGGGGTATTGTTCCAGTCTGTTAGTAGCACAGGTGCATTGTCCAAGGGGACATAGGAAGGGGAGCAATGGCAGTTCAAGGTGGACAGGATGACAGGGTGGGACACAAGGGTGACAATCAAGAGAGTCTCATTTCCTGGCGGGGTCTTGGCAAGTGTCTCTGGCTTCTGTCTGGTTCGCAGGGAACGTTTGTGGGGTGATTCACCTTCTGCAGGGGGAGGGGTGCTGGTGGCCTGTTGGTCGTGTGGCGGGCCCTCCTGTCCACTAGCGGCAGTGGAGCTGGAAGGCTGTTCATATGACTGGCTAGTGGCAGGGGCCCGCTGTTGTGTGACTGCCTCCCTCATAATATTGGCCATGTCTGCCAGCCCCCCTGCTATGGAGACCAGGGTGTTGTTGATGGCCTGCAAGCCCTCCCTGATCCCTCTGTACTGTCCCTCCTGTAGCCACCTGTTCTCCTGTATATTGTCCAGGATCTGGCCCATTGTGTCCTCGGAATGTTGATATGCTCCCAGGATCTCTGCAGGTGCCTCTTGGAGAGTTGGTTCCCTGGGCCTGTCCTCCCCCTGGTGCACAGCAGTCCTCCCAGTTTCCCTGTTGGCCTGTGCCTCTGTTCCTGAACCGTGTGCCCACTGCCACTGACCCCAGGTCCCTGATTGTCTTGGGTATGAGATGTGGCCTGGGGTCCCTGTACAGGTGAACACTGGTGATTGACGTTTCCTGGGAATAGAGGTGTGTGTACGCTGGGTGGGTGCTGTGGTGGTGTTTCCTGATTGGGGAGGCTCTGTGGTTGTCTGTGACTGGGCCTGGGTAACCAGCTGTCCAGAGGTCCCTGATGGCCCAGATTGGTCATCCAGATCCAGAAGACCGGAGTTGCTGTCATCACTGTGAGCCTCTTCTGTTGGGGGGCTGGATATTGCCGGCACCTCCTCTCCGGTGACATTGGCTGGGGTACCTGTGGGGATGTAAATGATGTGGTATTGTTTCTGTGTCTGACATATTATGCATCCGTGGCTTACCCTCTTTGTTTGTATTTGACCTGGCAGCTTTCACTTGTGTAAGTTGGTATATGGTGGAATAGCTGATTCTCTCTAGTGTCCATGCTTTAGTGATAGGTGTGCATGCAGGGCTGTGAGTGATGTCCATCATTGGTATGGCATGCGGCGCTTGGCATTGGGATGAATGGGATGTGGTGGTGGGGTGTGTGGGAGGTGGTGGAGTGATGGGAGTGAGGGTGAGGGTGTGGGTGTGTGATGGCATGCAGTTAGAGTGGTGATAATAGTAGAGAGTTAACTTACCAGAGTCCAGTCCTCCTCCTACTCCGGCCAGGCCCAGAGGATGCATGATTGCCAAGACTTGCTCCTCCCATGCTGTTAGTTGTGGGGGAGGAGGTTGGGGGTACACCGCCAGTCCTCTATACAGCGAGTTGGTGTCTTGCTGCAATGGAATGTACCTTCCCCCATAGGTCGTTCCTCCTCTTCCTGATGTCATCCCTAGTTCTGGGGTGCTGTCTCACGGTGTTGACCCTGTCCACGATTCTCCGCCATAGCTCCATCTTCCTTGCAATGGATATCTGCTGGACCTATGCTCCAAACAGCTGTGGCTCTACCCTGATGATTTCCTCCACCATGACCCTTAGCTCCTTCTCTGTGAATTGGGGGTGTATTTGTGGTGCCATGGTTGTTGTGTGAGGTGTGTAGGTGAGGGTGTGTTGGGTAGTGTGTTGGGGTGTGTGATGTGGAGTGCGTGGGTGCGTGGGTGGTGTATAGGTGTAAGTGGTGTGTGGCTATAGTTTTGTATGTGGTCTTGGTGTCTATCTCTTGGCTTTTTTTCATGTTCATAAAGGGTTGTGGGTACTGTGGGTGTGTGTTTTATAGTGGTGTGGGTGTGGTGTGTGTATGGGTGTCAGGCGTGTGTTATTTAAATTGTCCAATGTGGTGTTGTTTTGTGTGTGTGTGTATATTGAGTGCGGCGGTATATACCACCAATGGTTTATTGCCATTGAATGTCCACCGTGGTGATTTGTGGGTCATAATGTTGTGGGCGTTGTTCTGTTTGCGTAACGGTGTGGGTTTTGATACCGCCAGTTTATCACTGACCTTTGGGCTGGCGGAATTGTGTTTGTGGCTGAATAGTGACGGGCTGGTGTGTGTGTGTCATAATATGGTGAACGGATATCCGCGGCGGCAAGTTGGTGGCAGTCAGCGTGGCGGTAAGTGGGATTTACCGCCAATGTCATAATGAGGGCCTATGTGTTTAATTTTTCAGACCAGTGAAAGTTATACGATGAGAATAAGAAGGAGAGGAAGTGCATACTAAGAAGAGAAATAAAACAGGAAGTACATGGAGGACAGGGATATCTAAGAGGACCTGAGAGTTCTATTCATTGTGAAGAAGTTCTGAGAACTTTTAAGTGTTGCTGCTCAGAAGAGTGAATAAAAGTTTTATGCATAAAATTGCAATTCTTTCTACAGTTAACACTTAAGAATCGTCCTTCTCCTCACAAGGAAGATAGCCCCAGCACAGATCAGCAGTGAAAGATTTTCCCTTGGAAAAGTTTGTGCAGTGCAACATACAGAACCATATTGGCCTCATCTAAATGAAGAGAATGAACTGGCGGGAGACCTCTCCTTTGGAAACGCCTCTGATGGGTGAGTTGTCTCGTGGGCAGGGTGAGGCTCCTACCACCGCTCCCTTTGTTTCCTGAGCAGACCAGCAAGCGGACAGTCGAGGCCCTTCCTATCAACGGGGTAGAGAAGGCAGGCCAGGTTGCCAACAACTGCTGCGTCACGCTACATCAATTTCTTTCCACTTGCCTAGAAATCTTTAATAAGCCTGTCTGGCTGATAGCACGGCACCTGCGCCCTCCCAGGCCGCGTATTCCCACCGCATCCCACCACGCTCATTAGCACCCTCCGGGGACAACCATTCTCACCTGCAGGCGTGAGGCGGGATTGCTCACGGGGCCAATTTGTTATCAGAAGCTATTGAGGGTCCTAGGTCTAGACATGGGATGCTGTAGGCATGCGTCGTAAAGTCGGCGTGCAAGGGAATGATTTCATCCCTGGGCGAGGCATGGCTCCAACAGCGTAGGAAGGAGGGAATACTCCATGCTTGTTTGCCAAATGTTCCTGCAGCGTAGGAAGGAGGGGATAGTCCATGCTTGTTTGCCAAATGTTCCTGCAGCGTAGGAAGGAGGGACTACTCCATGCTTGTTTGCCAAATGTTCCTGCAGCGTAGGAAGGAGGGGATAGTCCATGCTTGTTTGCCAAATGTTCCTGCAGCGTAGGAAGGAGGGACTACTCCATGCTTGTTTGCCAAATGTTCCTGCAGCGTAGGAAGGAGGGGATAGTCCATGCTTGTTTGCCAAATGTTCCTGCAGCGTAGGAAGGAGGGACTACTCCATGCTTGTTTGCCAAATGTTCCTGCAGCGTAGGAAGGAGGGGATAGTCCATGCTTGTTTGACAAATGTTCCTGCAGCGTAGGAAGGAGGGAATACTCCATCTTTGTTTGCCAAATGTTCCTGCAGCGTAGGAAGGAGGGAATACTCCATCTTTGTTCGCCAAATGCTCCTGCAGCGTAGGAAGGAGGGAATACTCCATCTTTGTTCGCCAAATGTTCCTGCAGCGTAGGAAGGAGGGAATACTCCATCTTTGTTCGCCAAACGTTCCTGCAGCGTAGGAAGGAGGGAATACTCCATGCTTGTTTGCCAAATGTTCCTGCAGCGTTGCACCAGGAACCACCGCCTTCTCGGAGACTCTTGATACTTCCACAATTGGTCACATGGCCTGTCTGTGTTCAGAATGAAGACCCTTCTTCCCACATCCCACAGTCACTCCAAAGAGAACATGTGAAGTCTATAATGGGATCAATCCACCCCCCTCCTACTCCTTGAGCATGCTGCTCTCCAAATAAAACAATTCAAGAAGTAGACAAAATCACTGTCCCAAATGATCATTTATTTCACTGAGTTTCCGAGCTATTCCTGCTTGTATATAACCTGGTCTGGTGTCTTGTGTGCCAGGCACAGCCCAGTCCAATACCCTCACACATGCATGTGCACCTGCGTGTCTGCCTCCAGACTCACACTTGCAAGAGTGTCTACATGTATTTAAGGAGTCTTAAGGGCATAGCAGGACTATGGCATCTGTGTACTAAGGAGCCACTTAAGAGCTCTTCTCTTCCCATTAGCTGCGCCTTCGAGTTCCTATAATGTTTGACATTTCTACTGAGCTTTATGCAATGGAGCAGCATGCATCAATGTGTATCGTGATGCCCTGAGAGTCTCCTGTACACCATGAGGACAGGGTGCTGTGTCTTCAGATGGAGCTCTTCTCTGTGTAGTAGGGCTGAGGAGGCATAAGAAGGAGTCTGGAATACACCAGGAGTCTGGTGCTATAGTCTGAGATGTGTTTGGTGCTGTACACTCGGAGAGTCTGTGCACATCGTAGGATGGTATCTTGTAGCTTTAGATGGAGCTCTTCTCTGTACAGTAGGGGCGAGGAGGCATAAGAAGGAGTCTCGCATACACCAGGAGTCTGGTGCTATAGCCTGAGATGTGTTTGGTGCTGTACACTCGGAGAGTCTGTGCACATCGTAGGATGGTATCTTGTAGCTTTAGATGGAGCTCTTCTCTGTACAGTAGGGGCGAGGAGGCATAAGAAGGAGTCTCGCATACACCAGGAGTCTGGTGCTATAGCCTGAGATGTGTTTGGTGCTGTACACTCGGAGAGTCTGTGCACATCGTAGGATGGTATCTTGTAGCTTTAGATGGAGCTCTTCTCTGTACAGTAGGGGCGAGGAGGCATAAGAAGGAGTCTGGCATACACCAGGAGTCTGGTGCTATAGTCTGAGATGTGTTTGGTGCTGTACACTCGGAGAGTCTGTGCACATCGTAGGATGGTATCTTGTAGCTTTAGATGGAGCACTTCTCTGTACAGTAGGGGCGAGGAGGCATAAGAAGGAGTCTCGCATACACCAGGAGTCTGGTGCTATAGCCTGAGATGTGTTTGGTGCTGTACACTCGGAGACAGTCTGTGCACATCGTAGGATGGTATCTTGTAGCTTTAGATGGAGCTCTTCTCTGTACAGTAGGGGCGAGGAGGCATAAGAAGGAGTCTGGCATACACCAGGAGTCTGGTGCTATAGTCTGAGATGTGTTTGGTGCTGTACACTCGGAGACAGTCTGTGCACATCGTAGGATGGTATCTTGTAGCTATAGATGGAGCTCTTCTCTGTGTAGTAGGGGTGAGGAGGCATAAGAAGGAGTCTCGCATACACCAGGAGTCTGGTGCTATAGTCTGAGATGTGTTTGGTGCTGTACACTCAGAGAGTCTGTGCACATCGTAGGATGGTATCTTGTAGCTTTAGATGGAGCTCTTCTCTGTACAGTAGGGGCGAGGAGGCATAAGAAGGAGTCTCGCATACACCAGGAGTCTGGTGCTATAGCCTGAGATGTGTTTGGTGCTGTACACTCGGAGAGTCTGTGCACATCGTAGGATGGTATCTTGTAGCTTTAGATGGAACTCTTCTCTGTACAGTAGGGGCGAGGAGGCATAAGAAGGAGTCTCGCATACACCAGGAGTCTGGTGCTATAGTCTGAGATGTGTTTGGTGCTGTACACTCGGAGAGTCTGTGCACATCGTAGGATGGTATCTTGTAGCTTTAGATGGAGCTCTTCTCTGTACAGTAGGGGCGAGGAGGCATAAGAAGGAGTCTGGCATACACCAGGAGTCTGGTGCTATAGTCTGAGATGTGTTTGGTGCTGTACACTCGGAGAGTCTGTGCACATCGTAGGATGGTATCTTGTAGCTATAGATGGAGCTCTTCTCTGTGTAGTAGGGGCGAGGAGGCATAAGAAGGAGTCTGGCATACACCAGGAGTCTGGTGCTATAGCCTGAGATGTGTTTGGTGCTGTACACTCGGAAAATCTGTGCACATCGTAGGATGGTATCTTGTAGCTTTAGATGGAGCTCTTCTCTGTATAGTAGGGGCGAGGAGGCACAAGAAGGAGTCTCGCATACACCAGGAGTCTGGTGCTATAGTCTGAGATGTGTTTGGTGCTGTACACTCGGAGAGTCTGTGCACATCGTAGGATGGTATCTTGTAGCTTTAGATGGAACTCTTCTCTGTACAGTAGGGGCGAGGAGGCACAAGAAGGAGTCTGGCATACACCAGGAGTCTGGTGCTGTAGTCTGAGATGTGTTTGGTGCTGTACACTCGGAGAGTCTGTGCACATCGTAGGATGGTATCTTGTAGCTTTAGATGGAGCTCTTCTCTGTACAGTAGGGGCGAGGAGGCATAAGAAGGAGTCTGGCATACACCAGGAGTCTGGTGCTATAGTCTGAGATGTGTTTGGTGCTGTACACTCGGAGAGTCTGTGCACATCGTAGGATGGTATCTTGTAGCTATAGATGGAGCTCTTCTCTGTGTAGTAGGGGCGAGGAGGCATAAGAAGGAGTCTCGCATACACCAGGAGTCTGGTGCTATAGCCTGAGATGTGTTTGGTGCTGTACACTCGGAGAGTCTGTGCACATCGTAGGATGGTATCTTGTAGCTTTAGATGGAGTCCTCTGTGCACAACGGTGGGGTGTGGTGGCTTCAGGTCAGGTTTCATGTGCACCATAGAGGAGGGCTGTGTAGCCTCAGGCAGCGTTCCGAGTAAACCATAAGAGTGGGCTGTTAAAGACCAAAAAGGAAAAGTCCTGGTGTAGTAAATGGACAGAACGTGTGTGCTGCATGGACGTATTATTTTTTGTGAAATAAAGCAGGTGGCAAATGCAAAACCGCCTGCACAGCACTGTGTGGTCACTATGAACCTGCTGTGAAGGTGTTGGGCTGTTCAACACACTGGTCATGTTTGAACATTTGATAGAATAATTTCTCTGATATTTTAAATTATTCTCCAACAATGTACTGCAAAAATATCAACTCCTTACCTGTACGTTCATTAGCAGTTTAAAGATCACAGTGAATGTGAAAAGGAATTGACTATCTTGTGTTTTTGTTGACTTCTAATGTAGTGGTTCTCTAACTTTTGACTTCTGTGGACCCCCACCTTATCATTATTGGCACCTGGGGACCCCTACCAAATCATTATTGGAATCTGGGGAACCCCACTGAGTCATTACTGAAAGCGGGGGACCCCGGCCTAAACACTGGCCATGATTTGAACGGCAAAACAATACACAAAAAATACAGAAACAAGCCTTCATCAAACACATACACAAATGAAAACACATTTTATTTAATTTACAAACAAATATAAATATCTTTTTTGAAGGTTAATAGGAAGATTGGAGCTTTTCTAAATTCAATTGACACCACACATCGCCCATTCTGTATTCTGTTTGATGCACTTGCACTGCTCCCACAAATCAATCTGAGGATACTCATTTTTAGCCTCCAATTTCAAATTCCCTGACATTTTATAGTATGTTTTAAAATGTTCAATCGTATATTGAGCCACTTTATTTATTTACACTTAATTAATCTGTTCATATTATTTAATTTTCTAAGCAGTCACGGGCCCGAGAGGAGGCTTCGTAGACCCTCAGAGGTCCCTCGACCATGAACCCCACTTTTTGTCTTGCCAAGCGTAATTAAGGTGTTCTAAAAGTTGGATTTCCATTTATAAACAGCAAATCCTGAGCCATAGAATCAGAATTCGCAGATTTTTGGAAATGCAAATCTAATTACCTGTGTACATGAACATACATAATTAATGGAGCTTTCTGTATGGAAATATCTATGCAAGTGGAAGGGAAAGAAAGGGAAATCGATTACTCCTACCAAGAAAACCCTTAGAAAAGTTTTCCTTTCAGTGCAGGGAGTCTTTCCCTTGGGTAGGGATAAACTGTAGATAGGGGGCACTGAAACCCAACAATATTCTAACGATGGGCGCAGATTAGTCTGGTAGCTAAAAGATCCCAGTGCAGTTCTTCGCCTGCCATTGTTTTTAGGGTGCCTTGCTGAGGACCCAAGAGAAGCTTTATTCATTTGTCACCAACATCTTTGCTTCTCTATTAAAAACCATTGGCTGAAGCCAGGTCCCTTACCCTCAGAACACCCTCAAAGGTTTAACGCTAGCTGCTCTGCAGCTTACCGCCATTTGAGGGTGGCCTTGGTGGCACGTCCAAGAGATGCCAGGGAGGTTTGATAGGCCAGGAGGGTCCATAAACAGTCTCTCAGAGATATGAAGCTCTTTCTGAATAAGAAAGATTGGGAAGCGCTGGAGTTTGCAGCAGCCCACAACAGTAGTATTTCGGGGTGTGCTGAACAGGTTCCGTCAGTGAGATGCTCTTCTTAACCCACTGTTGCTCTCTAACATCTCCGGCCAGGAATGGGTTAGGCATTTTACCTCAATTTATCAGCCGTCCAATGATAAGGTGGTAAATGATAGGTTGTTTTCACACTTAGAAAATTCTCCCCTCTTTCAGATCTCCCTTGATTAAATGTAATCCAAATCCATGGGGGGCCTTCTTACTAATTTGTTCAATAATTATTTATGCCACAAGTCCCAAAGTCCTGGGTCCTCTCTGTAATAGTTCCCATTTTTAAGAAGGGAGGCAGGGCGTCTTCAGAATGTTATAGGCCAGTGTGCTTATTGAGAGGTCATTGAAAGTCATCGGGAGGCTGGTCTTCAACTGTCTGCAGTCCTGGGTTAGGGACATTAACATCTTGTCCCTATGGCAATATAGATTTCGTCCCGGGCTTGGTACAGTGGAGAGTGCCTGAACTCGCTCTTGGTTGTGAGCAAATATACCATCGCCAGGCGCTGCCTGCTGTACATGACCTTTATGGACCTATCTTCTGCCTCCGACGGTATGCAAAGGGCCAAGCGTTGGTTGATCCACATTAATTTGTGGGTCAAAGTTCCTTTAGTAAACTTTTTATATTGTCTACACAATAATTAGGAGCCAGAGTGTGATATTGTTGTGATGGAGAGCTTTCTAATGTATTTCCTAAGGCCAGTGGTGTGTGACAGGTTTGCATGCTAGCACCCGTATTTTTTCATTATTTATCGTAATAATTTATGCTCACACTTGATTACATCTACTAAGGACGTTCTAAAAATTGACAATTCATTTGTCCCGGCATTATTATATGCTGATGATGCTGTTTTAATAGCTCGTACACCTTGTGCTTTACGTATCTTGGTTGAATCCTTTATGTCATTTATGGTTAGTCTGGATATGACTACGAATTATGAAAACTTGCACATAACGGCTTGTGGGCCAGGTAGAAGACATTTGAAATCTCTAAAACTACATGACCACTCCCTGAGTTCTGTACAGAACTCCAGTTATCTAGTGTAGGAAGTTGGCTCTGTATGTGCTATTTCAAAGTAAGGAATAGCATACACAGAGTCCAAGGGTTCCCCTTAGAGGTAAAATAGTGGTAAAAATAGATAATACTAATGCTCTATTTTGTGGTAGTGTGGTCGAGCAGTAGGCTTATCCAAGGAGTAGTGTTAAGCATTCGTTGTACATACACATAGACAATAAATGAGGTACACACACTCAGAGACAAATCCAGCCAATAGGTTTTTATATAGAAAAATATCTTTTCTTAGTTTATTTTAAGAACCACAGGTTCAAATTCTACATGTAATATCTCATTCGAAAGGTATTGCAGGTAAGTACTTTAGGAACTTCAAATCATCAAAATTGCATGTATACTTTTCAAGTTATTCGCAAATAGCTGTTTTAAAAGTGGACACTTAGTGCAATTTTCACAGTTCCTAGGGGAGGTAAGTATTTGTTAGGTTTAACCAGGTAAGTAAGACACTTACAGGGCTTAGTTCTTGGTCCAAGGTAGCCCACCGTTGGGGGTTCAGAGCAACCCCAAAGTTACCACACCAGCAGCTCAGGGCCGGTCAGGTGCAGAGTTCAAAGTGGTGCCCAAAACGCATAGGCTAGAATGGAGAGAAGGGGGTGCCCCGGTTCCGGTCTGCTTGCAGGTAAGTACCCGCGTCTTCGGAGGGCAGACCAGGGGGGTTTTGTAGGGCACCGGGGGGGACACAAGTCCACACAGAAATTTCACCCTCAGCGGCGCGGGGGCGGCCGGGTGCAGTGTAGAAACAAGCGTCGGGTTCGCAATGTTAGTCTATGAGAGATCTCGGGATCTTTCCAGCGCTGCAGGCAGGCAAGGGGGGGATTCCTCGGGGAAACCTCCACTTGGGCAAGGGAGAGGGACTCCTGGGGGTCACTTCTCCAGTGAAAGTCCGGTCCTTCAGGTCCTGGGGGCTGCGGGTGCAGGGTCTCTCCCAGGCGTCGGGACTTTAGGTTCAAAGAGTCGCGGTCAGGGGAAGCCTCGGGATTCCCTCTGCAGGCGGCGCTGTGGGGGCTCAGGGGGGACAGGTTTTGGTACTCACAGTATCAGAGTAGTCCTGGGGTCCCTCCTGAGGTGTTGGATCGCCACCAGCCGAGTCGGGGTCGCCGGGTGCAGTGTTGCAAGTCTCACGCTTCTTGCGGGGAGCTTGCAGGGTTCTTTGAAGCTGCTGGAAACAAAGTTGCAGCTTTTCTTGGAACAGGTCCGCTGTCCTCGGGAGTTTCTTGTCTTTTCGAAGTAGGGGCAGTCCTCAGAGGATGTCGAGGTCGCTGGTCCCTTTGGAAGGCGTCGCTGGAGCAGGATCTTTGGAAGGCAGGAGACAGGCCGGTGAGTTTCTGGAGCCAAGGCAGTTGTCGTCTTCTGGTCTTCCTCTGCAGGGGTTTTCAGCTAGGCAGTCCTTCTTCTTGTAGTTGCAGGAATCTAATTTTCTAGGGTTCAGGGTAGCCCTTAAATACTAAATTTAAGGGCGTGTTTAGGTCTGGGGGGTTAGTAGCCAATGGCTACTAGCCCTGAGGGTGGGTACACCCTCTTTGTGCCTCCTCCCAAGGGGAGGGGGTCACAATCCTAACCCTATTGGGGGAATCCTCCATCTGCAAGATGGAGGATTTCTAAAAGTTAGAGTCACTTCAGCTCAGGACACCTTAGGGGCTGTCCTGACTGGCCAGTGACTCCTCCTTGTTTTTCTCATTCTTTTCTCCGGCCTTGCCGCCAAAAGTGGGGCCTGGCCGGAGGGGGCGGGCAACTCCACTAGCTGGAGTGTCCTGCTGGGTTGGCACAAAGGAGGTGAGCCTTTGAGGCTCACCGCCAGGTGTGACAATTCCTGCCTGGGAGAGGTGTTAGCATCTCCACCCAGTGCAGGCTTTGTTACTGGCCTCAGAGTGACAAAGGCACTCTCCCCATGGGGCCAGCAACATGTCTCGGTTTGTGGCAGGCTGCTAAAACTAGTCAGCCTACACAGATAGTCGGTTAAGTTTCAGGGGGCACCTCTAAGGTGCCCTCTGTGGTGTATTTTACAATAAAATGTACACTGGCATCAGTGTGCATTTATTGTGCTGAGAAGTTTGATACCAAACTTCCCAGTTTTCAGTGTAGCCATTATGGTGCTGTGGAGTTCGTGTTTGACAGACTCCCAGACCATATACTCTTATGGCTACCCTGCACTTACAATGTCTAAGGTTTTGTTTAGACACTGTAGGGGTACCATGCTCATGCACTGGTACCCTCACCTATGGTATAGTGCACCCTGCCTTAGGGCTGTAAGGCCTGCTAGAGGGGTGTCTTACCTATACTGCATAGGCAGTGAGAGGCTGGCATGGCACCCTGAGGGGAGTGCCATGTCGACTTACTCGTTTTGTCCTCACTAGCACACACAAGCTGGCAAGCAGGGTGTCTGTGCTGAGTGAGAGGTCTCAAGGGTGGCATAAGACATGCTGCAGCCCTTAGAGACCTTCCTTGGCATCAGGGCCCTTGGTACTAGAAGTACCAGTTACAAGGGACTTATCTGGATGCCAGGGTCTGCCAATTGTGGATACAAAAGTACAGGTTAGGGAAAGAACACTGGTGCTGGGGCCTGGTTAGCAGGCCTCAGCACACTTTCAATTGTAAACATAGCATCAGCAAAGGCAAAAAGTCAGGGGGCAACCATGCCAAGGAGGCATTTCCTTACACAACCCCCCCCCAAACGAAAGAGGATGAGACTAACCTTTCCCAAGAGAGTCTTCATTTTCTCAGTGGAAGAACCTGGAAAGGCCATCTGCATTGGCATGGGCAGTCCCAGGTCTGTGTTCCACTATAAAGTCCATTCCCTGTAGGGAGATGGACCACCTCAACAGTTTAGGATTTTCACCTTTCATTTGCATCAGCCATTTGAGAGGTCTGTGGTCAGTTTGAACTAGGAAGTGAGTCCCAAAGAGGTATGGTCTCAGCTTCTTCAGGGACCAAACCACAGCAAAGGCCTCCCTCTCAATGGCACTCCAACGCTGCTCCCTGGGGAGTAACCTCCTGCTAATGAAAGCAACAGGCTGGTCAAGGCCATCATCATTTGTTTGGGACAAAACTGCCCCTATCCCATGTTCAGAGGCATCAGTCTGCACAATGAACTGCTTAGAATAATCTGGAGCTTTTAGAACTGGTGCTGAGCACATTGCTTGTTTCAGGGTGTCAAAGGCCTGTTGGCATTCCACAGTCCAGTTCACTTTCTTGGGCATTTTCTTGGAGGTGAGTTCAGTGAGGGCTGTCACAATGGATCCATATCCCTTCACAAACCTCCTGTAATACCCAGTCAAGCCAAGGAATGCCCTGACTTGAGTCTGGGTTTTTGGAGCTACCCAGTCCAGAATAGTCTGGATCTTGGGTTGGAGTGGCTGAACTTGGCCTCCACCTACAAGGTGGCCCAAGTAAACCACAGTTCCCTGCCCTATCTGGCATTTGGATGCCTTGATAGAGAGGCCTGCAGATTGCAGAGCCTTCAAAACCTTCTTCAGGTGGACCAGGTGATCCTGCCAGGTGGAGCTGAAGACAGCAATATCATCAAGATAAGCTGTGCTAAAGGACTCCAAGCCAGCAAGGACTTGATTCACCAACCTTTGGAAGGTGGCAGGGGCATTCTTTAAACCAAAGGGCATAACAGTAAACTGATAATGCCCATCAGGTGTGGAGAATGCTGTTTTCTCTTTTGCTCCAGGTGCCATTTTTATTTGCCAGTACCCTGCTGTCAAGTCAAAGGTACTTAAGAATTTGGCAGCACCTAATTTATCAATGAGCTCATCAGCTCTTGGAATTGGATGGGCATCTGTCTTGGTGACAGAATTGAGCCCTCTGTAGTCCACACAAAACCTCATCTCTTTCTTTCCATCTTTGGTGTGAGGTTTGGGGACTAAGACCACTGGGCTAGCCCAGGGGCTGTCAGAGCGCTCAATTACTCCCAATTCCAGCATCTTGTGGACTTCCACCTTGATGCTTTCCTTAACATGGTCAGACTGTCTAAAGATTTTGTTCTTGACAGGCATGCTGTCTCCTGTGTCCACATCATGGGTACACAGGTGTGTCTGACCAGGGGTTAAGGAGAAGAGTTCAGGAAACTGTTGTAGGACTCTCCTACAATCAGCTTGCTGTTGGCCAGAGAGGGTGTCTGAGTAGATCACTCCATCTACTGTGCCATCTTTTGGGTCTGATGACAGAAGATCAGGGAGAGGTTCACTCTCTGCCTCCTGATCCTCATCTGTTACCATCAACAGATTCACATCAGCCCTGTCATGGAAGAGCTTAAGGCGGTTCACATGGATCACCCTCTTGGGGCTCCTGCTTGTGCCCAGGTCCACCAGGTAGGTGACCTGACTCTTCCTTTCTAGCACTGGGTAAGGGCCACTCCATTTGTCCTGGAGTGCCCTGGGAGCCACAGGCTCCAGAACCCAGACTTTCTGCCCTGGTTGGAACTCAACCAGTGCAGCCTTTTGGTCATACCAAAACTTCTGGAGCTGTTGGCTGGCCTCAAGGTTTTTGGTTGCCTTTTCCATGTACTCTGCCATTCTAGAGCGAAGGCCAAGTACATAGTCCACTATGTCTTGTTTAGGCTCATGGAGAGGTCTCTCCCAGCCTTCTTTAACAAGAGCAAGTGGTCCCCTTACAGGATGACCAAACAGAAGTTCAAAGGGTGAGAATCCTACTCCCTTCTGTGGCACCTCTCTGTAAGCAAAAAGCAGACATGGCAAGAGGACATCCCATCTCCTTTTGAGTTTTTCTGGGAGCCCCATGATCATGCCCTTTAATGTCTTGTTGAATCTCTCAACTAAGCCATTAGTTTGTGGATGGTATGGTGTAGTGAATTTATAAGTCACCCCACACTCATTCCACATGTGCTTTAGGTATGCTGACATGAAGTTGGTACCTCTGTCAGACACCACCTCCTTAGGGAAACCCACTCTGGTAAAGATACCAATGAGGGCCTTGGCTACTGCAGGGGCAGTAGTCGACCTAAGGGGAATAGCTTCAGGATACCTGGTAGCATGATCCACTACTACCAGGATATACATATTTCCTGAGGCTGTGGGAGGTTCCAGTGGACCAACTATGTCCACACCCACTCTTTCAAAGGGAACCCCCACCACTGGAAGTGGAATGAGGGGGGCCTTTGGATGCCCACCTGTCTTACCACTGGCTTGACAGGTGGGGCAGGAGAGGCAAAACTCCTTAACCATGTTGGACATATTGGGCCAGTAGAAGTGGTTGACTAACCTCTCCCACGTCTTGGTTTGTCCCAAATGTCCAGCAAGGGGAATGTCATGGGCCAATGTTAGGATGAACTTCCTGAACAGCTGAGGCACTACCACTCTCCTAGTGGCACCAGGTTTGGGGTCTCTGGCCTCAGTGTACAGGAGTCCATCTTCCCAATAGACCCTAGGCGTTCCATTTTTCTTGCCTTGGGACTCTTCAGCAGCTTGCTGCCTAAGGCCTTCAAGAGAGGGACAGGTTTCTTGTCCCTTACACAGCTCCTCCCTTGAGGGTCCCCCTGGGCCTAAGAGCTCAACCTGATAAGGTTCAAGCTCCAAAGGCTCAGTTCCCTCAGAGGGCAGAACTTCTTCCTGAGAAGAGAGGTTCCCTTTCTTTTGCTGTGTTGCAGTTGGTTTCCCAGCTGACTTTCCTGTTCTCTTGGTAGGCTGGGCCATTCTTCCAGACTCCAGCTCTACTTGTTCACCCTGTGCCTTGCACTGTGCTCTTGTTTTCACACACACCAGTTCAGGGATACCCAGCATTGCTGCATGGGTTTTTAGTTCTACCTCAGCCCATGCTGAGGACTCCAGGTCATTTCCAAGCAGACAGTCCACTGGGATGTTTGAGGAGACCACCACCTGTTTCAGGCCATTGACCCCTCCCCATTCTAAAGTAACCATTGCCATGGGATGTACTTTTCTCTGATTGTCAGCGTTGGTGACTGTGTAAGTTTTTCCAGTCAGGTATTGGCCAGGGGAAACCAGTTTCTCTGTCACCATGGTGACACTGGCACCTGTATCCCTCAGGCCCTCTATTCTAGTCCCATTAATTAAGAGTTGCTGTCTGTATTTTTGCATGTTAGGCGGCCAGACAGCTAGTGTGGCTAAATCCACCCCACCCTCAGAAACTAGAGTAGCTTCAGTGTGGACCCTGATTTGCTCTGGGCACACTGTTGATCCCACTTGGAGACTAGCCATACCAGTGTTACCTGGATGGGAGTTTGGAGTGGAACCTTTCTTGGGACAGGCCTTGTCTCCAGTTTGGTGTCCATGCTGTTTACAGCTATGACACCAGGCCTTTTTGGGATCAAAGTTTTTACCCTTGTACCCATTGTTTTGTGAAGAGGCTCTGGGCCCACCCTCCTGTGCAGGTTTTTGGGGGCCTGTAGAAGACTCTTTACTATTTTTAGTTTTGGTTGTCTCATCACCCTTCCCCTGGGGAGTCTTTGTGACCCCTTTCTTTTGGTCACCCCCTGTTGAAGTCTTGGACACCCTTGTCTTGACCCAATGGTCCACCTTCTTTCCCAATTCTTGGGGAGAAATTGGTCCTAGGTCTACCAGATGCTGATGCAGTTTATCATTGAAACAATTACTCAATAGGTGTTCTTTCACAAATAAATTGTACAGCCCATCATAATTACTTACACCACTGCCTTGAATCCAACCATCTAGTGTTTTCACTGAGTAGTCAACAAAGTCAACCCAGGTCTGGCTCGAGGATTTTTGAGCCCCCCTGAACCTAATCCTGTACTCCTCAGTGGAGAATCCAAAGCCCTCAATCAGGGTACCCTTCATGAGGTCATAAGATTCTGCATCTTGTCCAGAGAGTGTGAGGAGTCTATCCCTACACTTTCCTGTGAACATTTCCCAAAGGAGAGCACCCCAGTGAGATCTGTTCACTTTTCTGGTTATACAAGCCCTCTCAAAAGCTGTGAACCATTTGGTGATGTCATCACCATCTTCATATTTAGTTACAATCCCTTTAGGGATTTTCAACATGTCAGGAGAATCTCTGACCCTATTTATGTTGCTGCCACCATTGATGGGTCCTAGGCCCATCTCTTGTCTTTCCCTCTCTATGGCTAGGATCTGTCTTTCCAAAGCCAATCTTTTGGCCATCCTGGCTAACTGGATGTCCTCTTCACTGGGGTTATCCTCAGTGATTTCAGAGGTGTTGGTCTCTCCTGTGAGGGAACCAGCATCTCTGACTATTATTTTTGGAGTCAGGGTTTGAGGGACCCTGTTCTCCCTAGATAGGACTGGTAGGGGGGAATTTTCCTCCAAGTCACTATCCTCTTCCTCTGAGTTGCCACCCTCAGAGGGGTTGGCCTTTTCAAACTCTGCCAAAAGCTCCTGGAGCTGTATTTTGGTAGGTTTGGGGCCCATTGTTATTTTCTTTATTTTACAGAGTGACCTTAGCTCCCTCATCTTAAGATGGAGGTAAGGTGTGGTGTCGAGTTCCACCACAGTCACATCTGTGCTAGACATTTTGCTTCTAAAAGTTGGAATACTTTTTAAGAATCTACAACTGGTTCTAGAATCTAATTCAAACTTTTACAAACTTTTAAACTCTAAAAGAGATGCTAAACAGGATCTAACACAAGGCCCTAGCAGGTCTTTTAAGAATTTAGAAAACTTTTCAAATTGCAAAAATCAATTTCTAATGACAATTTTGGAATTTGTCGTGTGATCAGGTATTGGCTGAGTAGTCCAGCAAATGCAAAGTCTTGTACCCCACCGCTGATCCACCAATGTAGGAAGTTGGCTCTGTATGTGCTATTTCAAAGTAAGGAATAGCATACACAGAGTCCAAGGGTTCCCCTTAGAGGTAAAATAGTGGTAAAAATAGATAATACTAATGCTCTATTTTGTGGTAGTGTGGTCGAGCAGTAGGCTTATCCAAGGAGTAGTGTTAAGCATTCGTTGTACATACACATAGACAATAAATGAGGTACACACACTCAGAGACAAATCCAGCCAATAGGTTTTTATATAGAAAAATATCTTTTCTTAGTTTATTTTAAGAACCACAGGTTCAAATTCTACATGTAATATCTCATTCGAAAGGTATTGCAGGTAAGTACTTTAGGAACTTCAAATCATCAAAATTGCATGTATACTTTTCAAGTTATTCGCAAATAGCTGTTTTAAAAGTGGACACAGTGCAATTTTCACAGTTCCTAGGGGAGGTAAGTATTTGTTAGGTTTAACCAGGTAAGTAAGACACTTACAGGGCTTAGTTCTTGGTCCAAGGTAGCCCACCGTTGGGGGTTCAGAGCAACCCCAAAGTTACCACACCAGCAGCTCAGGGCCGGTCAGGTGCAGAGTTCAAAGTGGTGCCCAAAACGCATAGGCTAGAATGGAGAGAAGGGGGTGCCCCGGTTCCGGTCTGCTTGCAGGTAAGTACCCGCGTCTTCGGAGGGCAGACCAGGGGGGGTTTGTAGGGCACCGGGGGGGACACAAGTCCACACAGAAATTTCACCCTCAGCGGCGCGGGGGCGGCCGGGTGCAGTGTAGAAACAAGCGTCGGGTTCGCAATGTTAGTCTATGAGAGATCTCGGGATCTTTCCAGCGCTGCAGGCAGGCAAGGGGGGGATTCCTCGGGGAAACCTCCACTTGGGCAAGGGAGAGGGACTCCTGGGGGTCACTTCTCCAGTGAAAGTCCGGTCCTTCAGGTCCTGGGGGCTGCGGGTGCAGGGTCTCTCCCAGGCGTCGGGACTTTAGGTTCAAAGAGTCGCGGTCAGGGGAAGCCTCGGGATTCCCTCTGCAGGCGGCGCTGTGGGGGCTCAGGGGGGACAGGTTTTGGTACTCACAGTATCAGAGTAGTCCTGGGGTCCCTCCTGAGGTGTTGGATCGCCACCAGCCGAGTCGGGGTCGCCGGGTGCAGTGTTGCAAGTCTCACGCTTCTTGCGGGGAGCTTGCAGGGTTCTTTGAAGCTGCTGGAAACAAAGTTGCAGCTTTTCTTGGAACAGGTCCGCTGTCCTCGGGAGTTTCTTGTCTTTTCGAAGTAGGGGCAGTCCTCAGAGGATGTCGAGGTCGCTGGTCCCTTTGGAAGGCGTCGCTGGAGCAGGATCTTTGGAAGGCAGGAGACAGGCCGGTGAGTTTCTGGAGCCAAGGCAGTTGTCGTCTTCTGGTCTTCCTCTGCAGGGGTTTTCAGCTAGGCAGTCCTTCTTCTTGTAGTTGCAGGAATCTAATTTTCTAGGGTTCAGGGTAGCCCTTAAATACTAAATTTAAGGGCGTGTTTAGGTCTGGGGGGTTAGTAGCCAATGGCTACTAGCCCTGAGGGTGGGTACACCCTCTTTGTGCCTCCTCCCAAGGGGAGGGGGTCACAATCCTAACCCTATTGGGGGAATCCTCCATCTGCAAGATGGAGGATTTCTAAAAGTTAGAGTCACTTCAGCTCAGGACACCTTAGGGGCTGTCCTGACTGGCCAGTGACTCCTCCTTGTTTTTCTCATTCTTTTCTCCGGCCTTGCCGCCAAAAGTGGGGCCTGGCCGGAGGGGGCGGGCAACTCCACTAGCTGGAGTGTCCTGCTGGGTTGGCACAAAGGAGGTGAGCCTTTGAGGCTCACCGCCAGGTGTGACAATTCCTGCCTGGGAGAGGTGTTAGCATCTCCACCCAGTGCAGGCTTTGTTACTGGCCTCAGAGTGACAAAGGCACTCTCCCCATGGGGCCAGCAACATGTCTCGGTTTGTGGCAGGCTGCTAAAACTAGTCAGCCTACACAGATAGTCGGTTAAGTTTCAGGGGGCACCTCTAAGGTGCCCTCTGTGGTGTATTTTACAATAAAATGTACACTGGCATCAGTGTGCATTTATTGTGCTGAGAAGTTTGATACCAAACTTCCCAGTTTTCAGTGTAGCCATTATGGTGCTGTGGAGTTCGTGTTTGACAGACTCCCAGACCATATACTCTTATGGCTACCCTGCACTTACAATGTCTAAGGTTTTGTTTAGACACTGTAGGGGTACCATGCTCATGCACTGGTACCCTCACCTATGGTATAGTGCACCCTGCCTTAGGGCTGTAAGGCCTGCTAGAGGGGTGTCTTACCTATACTGCATAGGCAGTGAGAGGCTGGCATGGCACCCTGAGGGGAGTGCCATGTCGACTTACTCGTTTTGTCCTCACTAGCACACACAAGCTGGCAAGCAGGGTGTCTGTGCTGAGTGAGAGGTCTCCAGGGTGGCATAAGACATGCTGCAGCCCTTAGAGACCTTCCTTGGCATCAGGGCCCTTGGTACTAGAAGTACCAGTTACAAGGGACTTATCTGGATGCCAGGGTCTGCCAATTGTGGATACAAAAGTACAGGTTAGGGAAAGAACACTGGTGCTGGGGCCTGGTTAGCAGGCCTCAGCACACTTTCAATTGTAAACATAGCATCAGCAAAGGCAAAAAGTCAGGGGGCAACCATGCCAAGGAGGCATTTCCTTACATCTAGGTATTACCTTTTACACCTCTAACTCTTCGCAACCTCATGTAAATTCAGCTTGCATGAAATGAAGTAGGTGAATGGTTCTCTTTTCAACCTTTGGATGGAAGGTAGGGGTAATATTTCTCCCTATATATCAAGATGTTTGATTTACAGTGTGTTCCAAATGCCACATATGGAGTAGGGATTTGGGGTTATCATAACGTTTCCTCACTAGAAGTGGAAGAAAATCATTTTGTAGATGTATTCTGAATCTTCCTCCAACTAGCCCCCGTTACATTTTACACTTTGAACTTAACATTGACTATGTTTCAGATAGAAGTAAATTGGCCCCTCTCCTGCTTTGGGTGGTGTGCGGTCCAATCCCAAAGCAACTTTTAGTAGAGAGGTTGTTCGTGATTGTCTTAGACTTCAAAGGGGGCTTTGCATTCCTTGGCTGAAGTTTGTTAGCAAAGCCTTTGGTGATGCCTGGTCTCCCGGCAATGTTTTTCTCCCCCGATACCCTCTGCAAAGAGGATAAAAGGCTTGTTAAGTCTCGTTATGCAGAGTACACCACTTCTCGAAGGACAGGGGAGGCTTTTTATAAGCACTCCGTTCATGATTAGTTTACTACTCTAGCCACAGGAAATATGGCTTTTTATCTAATGTAGGAACGTTTGCGGCGGGAACGGTCTCTCTTATTCAACTTCAGGTCTGGCAATGTTTGGCAATTTATGTGCTTCTCTGAAGAGGGCTCGGTGTAGGCCAGAGTCTTCCTTGCCTGCCCCTGTGATGGGCAGGCTGAGCAGTCAATGCTACATTTTATGTTTTTTTACACATTTTATCACACTACTTTAAACTGTGTCTAAAGCGTATGTTGAACCCCCTGGCATTTAGGAAATTTAGAGAGGCCTTACTTTATTTACAACTGTTAAACAGCCCTGGTACCTGCTTCAGAGTATGTAGTTTCCTCAAGATGCTCTATGCTGCATGACGTCAATGGTGAGATAATGGTCATGGTAGCCATTAATTGTCCATTAAATGCACTTTCTATGGCAATTACCTAGATACTGATGTTATGTGGTGTCTGATTTTAACAACCTTCTTATGTTTATTTCCTTGCTCTGATATTTTTGGCTGATTTTTATGTATTTTAATGTTTTTAGGAAAATATAAATTCACCCTAGTAATAATCTTGCTATCTTGATGTAATTATGTTGCATGAACTATGCTCTTTTATGGTCTTTATTCAAAGATTGAAAAAAGATACTTTTCAGTTGACTACTCCTGAAAAGGCATGAGAATGTGTGCATCCAGGGGAATAAAAAAAGAAGCATCACCATGTTTAATTTCTAAAGTCTTTAATTTATATAATCTGCTTAGTGGACAATTTGTATGAGTGAACATGATACCGTAGAGGTACGTATGGAAATCTATCACTTCATTTTAGATTTCTCTCTTAACATGCCAAGGGATGTTTGCAAGTGCAATGAAGTTCAGAAATTTAATCCAAGCATTGGTGGAAGAAGTGCACTAAAAATAGACTATTTTTTTTAGACAGGGCCACATTTTTATAGGCTGTGTATTAAGATCAATTGTGTATTTTCATCTGATAGTGCGCAAATTCCATCAAAATACAGACTCTGCAACAAAACAAATTGAGACCTTATTTTGTAAAAATGATGCTTCTGACAGAGCAGTGTGATCTCTGTTTGGAAGTGCAAAACAGTGATAAAATAATCTAACATTCTACTACTAAGCACGCTCACAAAGTGTGAGTCAGTGAACGCTCTTTCAAAATAGAATGTTTGGACTTGAAAATGTGTGTGTACTTGTATTGAAATAATAATTTCAACATTGTTTTCTTGTTCCTGATACTCCAAGGCACGCACAAGTGGTTTGATTTATTGTAAATGTTTGAGATACAACCCTCAATAAAGAAGATCTTAAAACAAGAAAAGAAAAATGTGTGTGTACTAATTGGAAATGTGTTAAAATTGAGTTTTTTTTCTCTTATAAGGATAATCTGTGTTTGGTATCGCAGCTCTTTAACTGCTGCTTATAGCAGGTGTGTTTCCATAGACGTATGATCTATTTACCTTGGGTTCACAGCAGTGGCTATAATCATTCACAAAACACTGAGACGGTAGTTCATGCACAAATTAGAGAAACATCACATTGAAGTCATAGGGGTGCGGTAAGTGTATTACGTCTACTGCCCCAAGTAAAATAAGGAGCCAAATATACAACTAAATCAAAACTTTTAACATGGGCTGCACTTCAGACTTCCAGCTCTGAAGTAATACATGATTTCCAACCCATTTCTCTTTTTTACTTATTTGTTTCTTTTTATTCATGCAAATTCATCCAGTCCCAAAATTTAATTATCAAAAAAATACTCTTAACATCTTACCTAACCAATGAAAAGCTGATGGTATCAGATTGAAAACAGATATAAATCAATACTAGTGGGTCACACGTAGGATTTATAGGAGTGATATTACCAAATAAACTTACAAAATGCTTGGAAAGAAACATATAAATAACAAGCGTGAAGTAACACCTGCCCAGAAACAATGAACAGGATAAAGAACAACTGAGTCTTAGGCCCTAATTACGACCCTGCCTGTCTTCAGAAAGCCAGGGCCGTGGTGGTGCTCTGACTGCCCCCAAAGCGGTGGTCCGACTGCTTTGGCACCAGTCAGACCACCACATTATGACTGTGGCAGTTGGGCAACGGTCGGACCGCCAGCACCGCCAGTTTCCTTCCACTGGAGGTCCAAATCCGCCAGAGCAGTGCTGCATGCAGCACCGCCCTGGGGATTACGACCTTCCTCTCTGCCAGATCTTACATGGCAGTAACACCACCATGTAAAAGCTGGTGGGGACGGGGTGCAGGGGGCCCCATGGGAGCCCCTACACTGCCCATGCATTTGGCATGGGCAATGCAGGGCCCCCCATGGACATGCCTGTTCGCTTTTCATTGCAGACAGTGAAAAGCGCAATGGGTGCTATGGCACTTAATTATGAGCTGGCGTCAGTGTTGTGGGCAGCTCCCCGCTGGGACAGCAGGGAACTCGTTATGGGGCACTGGCGCCAACCTGACCGCTGGAGTTAGGCGGGCAGCCTCTTCTGCCCCCCCCCAAACTCTTAGTGACCCCCTTATTTGGGTACTGAACTAAATACCCCAAAATATGATATGGATTGGTCCTATACACATCCTGTAGGGGTGCTGTGGTTCGCACTGTGTATCTAAGAGCGAATAAAAACAGAGCACCGTCACGATGATATTGTAAAGAGCTGAACAGCACATAAAAATGTCATAAAGTAGTAGATATTTGTAAGGGGGAAGGGTGATCCTCACTTACAGTAATAGGCTTTGGTGAAAGACTGAAACTAGATAATGCTGTTGGCGACTTGAGATGCCAAACAGACCTTTCATGTACTCTAGTGACTGAGTGAGTGAGTGAGTGACTCTAGTACCTGACTGAGTCCGGTGGAGTACAAGCATGAGACCTCTAAAACCAGAAGAGATTGTGTTGACTTGTGATTTGTAGAGCTTTTTAGTCTCACGTGTACAATATAATTTGTTATATTGGTGGAAAATTGTGACTTTTAATACAGAACCCCTAATTTAGTTCTATAGCATCTATTTGTAAATTCACATCAGGATGCAAACGTCCCACAAAATCATGAATTTTAATTACAAGTCAAACTATAATATACGTAATGATAAACTAGTAAGGAGATAAAAATGCTTTGTTTCAAAATAAGATCTCAGAAATCTATTGTATTAGATGTGAAAATGGTAAAGCGAAACAGATATAAACAGTTCACATGTATAACATCTTTGTACAATAAGTGGGAGTGCACGAGTGAATAACTTTAAGAACCACAAAATGTGATATTTTACTCACAATACTGATGTTTTCATTTGTCCCTCGTACGGAGTATGACAAAAAATGTGCTAATTTCTCCTTCATAATTGACTTTGTTTTAAACAACATAAAGTAAAAAAGTTGTCTTAAAAAGAAGTGCCCTTGTTAGAATAATAGGGGGAAGTCAGTTGCACAGTATATCACTCTACACTAGCGTCCCCTGAAACATCAGAATCAAGTGCCCATCAAGATTTTTTGGGAATGGGGCTGAACACTGTGTGCAAACGTGCAGGATGTGATTCTCATCTGTTATTCCACAAACTCTTGTCATGCCCGGTATTTCCCTACCCTGGGAATTACCAGGACCCCAAGTAATTCAATGACAAGACCAAAGAATGGGGTGAAGTAATGGTAGAAGTATGGCCTCAGTCTCTTTTCATCGTTGCCGCAGTGCAATGGTTGATCGATATCAGTGGCCTGCAGGTTCCTACAGTCACCACCAGAAAGCCTAGGAAAGTGATGGTCGACGAGGTGAGCCTGTCGAAGTAGACAGAAAGTGCAATGGGCATCCCACCGTCACTGGGTTTTAAGCAGACCCACTCCTCTAACAGCAGTGATGACCAGGGCCCACTTGGCGGTAACTAGTCCCAGGCAGCAATGCTTGCAACGTGCTCTTCCTGTGAACTTCCTATTAAAAGGAAGGTCCTGTACCAATTCCTGTGCTTCCTGCATGAGCAGAGAAAGCTGTGGCTATGCCAGTCTATTCAGAGGCACCTGAGAGCCATGCATTGTGCAGCTGTGCGTACACAGGTGGAGCAGCATGTTTATCACCATCTCCTACTGCACTGCAGTCTTTCGCTGAGATGAGAAAGTGCCCCTTCGCTGTTCCTTATCTTTCTAAAGTTGCTCTGAGATCATTCAACATCTGACGAAGGGGGAAGGATTCAAGCATGTGAATCTATGAAAGATACCAATGCTGGAGAACCAGAGTTGCAGGTGAGTAACTTATTTCCTTCTCTTGCACATCACTCTGTCCCTGGAAGCCAAGTATAACTTGCTCAGAACGCTAGAGTGTGAGTGCTTACAAAAACTGGATTAAGACTGCATATGGCAGAAATTCTGCAATCTCCACTGGCTAACCATTCAACCTCTGATACCATTTAAGGCTCTAACAACTGTCCATTAAACCCTACAAATCAGACTAGTTTCCTTCATCGCCAACACAATTTTCTTCTATCAACTGTTATGCTCCAACAGATAGACAAATCGATTTTTCCTTGCCACCACCAGCAACAGCACTTTCTTAGAAGAACACATGATGGACGGAGTGAGCAAAACAACGATGAATTAACCCAGATCTGTGACTAGGAGTGAATGTTAGCCAATGTTTAGCATTCTGCCCATTATCTTTTTAGCATTTTCTTACAGTCCGTGGGACTTTGAGTAGAAGATTGGGCATGGCAAGAGTAGAGCTGCAAGACAAGTATGCATGATTGGAGCTTATTTATTGATTTGCATTATTTAAAGAATTGGGGTCCTCCTGAAGAAAAAAATGTCTGGTATATTTGGGAAAGTAAGTCAGAAAAATGGACGGGGATCTGGGAGACAGAAAAATGGAAAACATTAGAAAACAATATGAAAAAAAGGATGTGGGAAAAGAGCTAGGTTTTTTTAAGGTAGGATGATATGTAGTCAGTTCGTATGGTCATGGAGAGAAGCCTTTTAAGCACTGAGGTGCATGTTGAAAAACAGAATTTTTAATTTCTTTCGAATACTGCTTGTGTGCTATAAACATCTGAAGTCTTCACAAGGACAGTTCCACTGTAGCAGTGTGGCTCCAGAAGGATTTCTTAGCAACAGAGTTTTATCTGAATTTCTGGATTTCCAGCTGAAAAGTTTCTTTACTCCTTAGATTTCTTGTCCTGTCTGAGATGTGACTGTAGGAGTGGAAACAGATGGATTTTTGAAGTCTTTCGTGCCTAGGGAGATGTGGGGGACTAGACCAGTGGGGATAATACCTGAGCAGATGTATGGATTTTTAAGACTCAACAACCTAAAAAAAGACCTCCATAGCAGGGGTCTTTGTGAACGTTGAGAATTATTGAGAAGGGCTGCAGTTCCTGTGGATTGATGGAGACATCGTGAGGAGAGAACACCCTCATGTGAATGTTGGTAAGGAGCAGTCAAAGTTGGAAACCCTATCAGCGAATAGGTCCCCTTAGGTCTGTTCTTTCCTTTAGTGTCCTGCTCCGGCCTCCCTTCTAACCCTAAGGTCTCTATTCTGCCACCTCTCATCTGGTCTGGCCTCTGTTCTGCCCCTCAGTCCTCTCTGCTGCCCATGAGGTCTTGACTGTCCTTTAGTCTCTGTTCTGCACTGTCTGCTGCCCCTTTAGGCCTGTTTCTCCCTTTTGTCTCTGTTCTGACCTCTGCCCTTCTTGCTCCTGTTTTGGCCTCTATTCTGCCTCTTAGATTAGTCTGCTGCCTCATTAGGCCTCTTACTTCATTTAGTGTCCTGGTCTGGCGTCTCTTCTGCTGCTCATGGCCCTCTTGTGCCTCTCAGGACTCTTCTCAGCCATATCACAGAACTCTTCCCTTCTTGTTCCTCATCTACCTCTATTTTGCCCCTCAGACCTCCTGCTGCCCCATGAGGCCTTGACTGTTCTTTAGGGCCCTGTTCTGGCGTTTCTTCTGCCCTTTAGGACTCTCTTCTGCCACCTCACATCCCTTCTACCCTTCTTGTTCCTAATCTGCCTCTATTCTGCCCCTCAGGCCTCTCTGCTGCCCCCTTAGGTCTTTCTATCACTCTAAGCCCCACCCAAGAGCCTGGCACGTCGATCATTCTGGGCAGCCAATCAGCGGGCCGCGCCTAATCCGGGTGCCTGCGCCGCTCGCGCACACAGATCGGACGGAGCCGGCGCCATGGCGGAGGTGAGCGGAGCTGGGGCCGCGGTGACGAGAGGGGGCGGAGGGAGGGGCGGGTCCGCAGACTCCCGGGCGGAATGAGAGTGCGGAGGTCGGTCTGGGACCCTCGGACCGGAGAACGGGCCCAGGGAGGCCCCGATGGCGCACCCCAGGAACGTCGCTGCCAAATAGTGAGCTATTTGATTCAACGGCGCTGCCAGATAGTGAGCTCCCCTGGATGCGCATGCGCGTCCAATGCCCCGCCTCTTTCGAAACTTTCCAGCCTGCGTGTGTCCCCCCAAACCCAGCTCCGGGGGAGGGACACGGCCCCGCAGCAGCATAGTCACGGGGAGACTCCAGCACCCCCGCTCTGTGCACGAGAGCCTGTGCGGGGCATGAACGAGGCCTTGACTGCAGGCCACAGGGCCTGCTACGTGCATCACTCCTGCAGACATGCAAACGGGCTGCAGCGACGTGTACCTGGGCTGCAGCGTCATGCAATGACACATGGGGTATCTGGGCTCCGCAAACGTGCAGTGGCACAGCGGGTGCATGGGTGCACAGCAATGCAAAGACCAAGCTTGTGCAGAGCAACGCAGTGGCACACTGTGCTTGGGCTGTAGAGCAATGCAACGGCTCAGTGTGCATGGGCTGCACAGCAGTGTAGTGGCACAACGTGTATGAGTTGCAGAGCAATGCAACGGCACTTTACGTGCATGGGCTGCTCAGCAGTGCAGTGGCACAACGTGTGTAAGCTGCAGAGCAATGCAACGGTACTGTGTGCATGGGCTGCTCAGCAGTGCAGTGGCACAACGTGTATGAGTTGCAGAGCAATGCAACGGCACTACGTGCATGGGCTGCTCAGCAGTGCAGTGGCACAACGTGTATGAGTTGCAGAGCAATGCAACGGCACTACGTGCATGGGCTGCTCAGCAGTGCAGTGGCACAACGTGTATGAGTTGCAGAGCAATGCAACGGCACTACGTGCATGGGCTGCTCAGCAGTGCAGGTGCAAAGGGTGTGCAGAACAATGCAATGGCACAGCTTGTATAGAGCAATGGAATGGCACAGAGTGCGCAGAGCAATGCAAGGGAAAAGCATGTGCAGAACAAGGCAAGACCCCTGTATGTGCATGGGCTGCTCAGCAGTGCAATGGCAAAGGCTGTGCAGAACAGTGCAATGGCACAGCTTGTATAGAGCAATGCAATGGCACAGAGTGCAGAGCAATGCGAGGGAAAACGTGCAGCACAACGCAAGACCACTGTATGTGCATGGGCTGCTCAGCCGTGCAATGGCAAAGGCTGTGCAGAACAATGTAATGGCATAGCTTGTATAGAGCAATGCAATGGCACAGCGTGTGCCGAGCAATGCAAGTGAACAGCATGTGCAGAACAATGCAAGGGTAAAGCGTGGGCAAAAACAATGCAAGGGCACAGCATATGCAGAGCAATGCTATAGCACAGTGTGTGTATGGACTGCACAGCACTGCAATGTCACAGTGTAACCAGAGCAGTGGAAGGGCACAACGTGTACAGAGCAATGGAAGGGTACAGCCTGTGCAGAGCAATGCAAGGCACAGCGTGTGCAGTGCAAGGGCACAGCATGTGCAGAGCAATGCAAGTGTGCAGCATCTGCAGAGTAGTGCAGTGGCACAGTGTGTGCAGAGCCGTGTAAGGGCACAGCGTGTGGACAGGAATGAAAGGATACACATTATGCAGAACAATTAAAGTGTACAGCCTGTGCAGAACAATTAAAGTGTCCAGAGCAGTGCAATAGCACAGTATTTGCAGATGCTCTGAAATGCAGTGGCACAGTGTGTACACGGGCTGCAGAGCAATGCAATGTCACAGCGCGTGCATGGTTTGCAGAGTAATGCTAGGATGGTTTGCCAGCCACTCGGGTACATAGGGTGCAGGGTAGTTTAAGGGTGCAGCACGTGCAGCTGCTGTGCCATGCAACGCAAGGGTGATCTGTCATGCACTGAGGCTGCTGTTCGATGCCACTGCATGTACCTAGGCTGCAGAGCAGTGCAAGGGCTGCGTGTCATGCACTCAGACTGCAATGCAACTGCCATGGCATGTACATGGGCTGCAGAGCAATGCATGGGCGATGGGACATGCACTGAGGCTGCTGTGTGATGCCACTGCATGTACCTAGGCTGCAGAGCAGTGCAAGAGCTGTCTCTCATGCACTCAGACTGCTGTGCCGTGCAGCTGCCACGGCATGTACACATGCTGCAGAGCTGTGCAAGGGCGATGCGCCATGCACAACTGCTGCTGCATGTATCTAGGCTGCAGTGCAAGGGCTGCACTGCAATGCAACTACCACGGCATGTACACGGGCTGCAGTGCAAGAGCGGGGTACCAAGCACTTAGGCTGCCAAGCACCTAGTGCAGCTGTTAAGTTATGTGCATGGAGTGCAGAGTAGTGCAAGGACTGTGTGTCATACACTCAGGCTGCTGTGCAAAGCAACTGATACTCCATGTACATGTGCTGCAGAGCAGTGCAAGGGTGGTGTGCCACGCACCCTGGGTGCTGTGCAGTGCAACAGCCACTGCTTGTACACGATCTGCAGAGCAGTGCAAGGTCTGTGTGCCATGCACTCGGGCTGCTGTGCAAAGCTACTGATACTCCATGTACATGTGCTGCAGAGCAGTGCAAGGGTGGTGTGTCACGCACCCTGGGTGCTGTGCAGTGCAACAGCCACTGCATGTACACGATCTGCAGAGCAGTGCAAGGTCTGTGTGTCATGTACTCGGGCTGCTGTGTAATGCAACTGATACTCCATGTATATGGGCTGCAGAGCACACTGCAAATAGCTGCTTGTTGCACAGGCCTCAAAGCAGTGTGAGAGGTGAATCATACACATTGCAGTCGAGCAGTGCAAGGATGATGAATGGTACGTATATGGAAGTAGGTAAATTGTGCACACAGGCAGCACAACAGAGAAAGAGCAATGAATGATGCATGGAGGCTTCTGTGCAGTGGAACCTTCATAGCCGGTACACTGGGTGCACAACACATTGAAAGTATGTGCACTAAGCAATGCAAGGCCCTCCGTGCACACCGGAGGGGTGTATCATGCACAAGGTCAGTGTAGCGTGCATCATGCACAAGGTTAGTGTTGTGCAGGGCAACGTAAACATATCTGCAGAGCACTCTGCAAGTATTGCTATATGCACAAAGAGTGCGGAGATATGTTAGAGTGTGCTCAGTGCAAGGCTTAACTGTAGGCACGGATGCATTGCAAATGGTGTAATGCATTCTGCTGGAGGTCTCTTATAGAACCTATAGTGCATGCTTCAAAGTGGTAGGTGGAAGAAAAAGTGTTTGCAGTGTGATTAAAATGCAGTACCATTCCACAGAGTACAAGGGGAAGGGAAGTTTCATTCAAAAGTAAGTGTTCTCAGTGCAAAGGTTTGCATTTTACCAAACAGATTGCATTGTAGAGCATTGAGTACAAAGCAGGTCTTGCAGTGCAAAGCCAGTTAGTGCACTGCAGGTTGAAGTGGGTTCAGTGAACAGCCAGTGGATGCAGTACACACTGAAGGAGTAGGATCAAATGGTTGTAGGGCAGTGCACTCGAACAGCGCTATATTAACTCCTGCTGCAGGCTCTTTCTCTGTTATGTTGGTTATATCGTCTTGGAAATGAATACACTTGCTGTTCCGTGACAGGTGTTATTCATAAGCACCAGTCCTCATAGTTGTCGCTCTACCTTTGATTTTTCCCTCAGTAGGTGCACTATGTCTGACTGCTCGGGGCCTATCAAAGTTCGGTAGTCTGAGCATGGTAGTCAAACATAACCTAACAACTTCCGCCAACAATCTGGATTTTCCACAATGTCTTCCCTGTGCTAAACTCTGATAAATGACAATACTACCACGTGCCAGTGTCCAGGATCATAGGTTTTTTAATGAACCGTAAACCAGCTGCAGCTTTTGGCCCTGGTATTGTGGATGCCAACGGACAATAACATCGAGATGTCTTCTTTCCAACAGAGACTTGCCTCTCCTGCTGGGCTAAATCTCTCACAGGATTGTTGGCTCTTCATAGATATCAAGTTCTGCATCAGCCCAGATAGGACAGACTGAGTGTTAAAGAAACTATAATAAATACAGATGCACATGGCTAGTAGCCTCTAAAACACACACACCTTTGAACGCATACACCTAGCCATTCAGCTGTCCAAAACGGCACAAATAAACATTGAACTGGTCCATCATTACCAGGCAGCAGTAAAGCATTTGAGGAACTGACCAACATCGATCATGCTCCTTTTCTCCTCCAAAGATCTTCTGCGTGACTTTAACTTGCCATGGATTGCTGATACTGCACTAACTGCACCTCTTTCATTTTCTTTGAGAGAACTTATTGGAACCATCACAGAAACTCAAACATTGCAAGGGATCTAGCCTTGGTCTGTTTGTCACAGACCTCACTTGCATCTTAGCGGAAGTGCATGTCGATGGGTCTGATCACTACATAGCATTTTAATACTCCATACCCTTCATCTCTAAAGCGAGCCGGTAATCTCTACCAAGTATGAAAGGAGCAGAGATGCTCTGAATAAATCATTAGATAAGTTGAGCTCTGCTATCTTCACATTAACTCCTCTAAAGCAAGTGTAAAAACATCCAAGGACTGATTCACACCTACCTAGATGTTGAAAGAATAACCAACTTGTGCCCTGAAATGCAAATTGATGAAAAGCCTTTACCTGCCCAGGCCTGAAACCTTAAGCAACGCAAGAAAAAAATAGAAATCCTACATATTGGACATCAAATCAAATAGAATCAGCCAAGAATCAGACTGGAAAATTCTTCAACGTTGATGAATTTCCGACTCCAAACACTCCTGAATATGATCACATATTTAATTGGTACTTGTCAAGACTTGCTACAACAAGATGCAAAAGATCTTAATTGCGGTAGCCTCTGCAGTGACTACTTCTTAACCTTGCAGCATCTACTCCAGGTGTCTAGAGGGTTGGTGGTAGTTGAGGCAGTGGTTGATGTATGATGGTCCTTGGTTGTGGAAGGCCTAGTAGGCTGTTATCAGCTGCTTGAATTGGCATCTCTTCATGGCAGGAGCCCGCATAGGTTCCTGAGGTGGGGACGATTTGGGTCCAATTGAGGAGGTTGAGGATGAGTCTGGTGGTTGAGTTCTGTATGGTCAGGCCTCACTTCGGGAGTTGGCTGATGATTCCTGAGTAGAGCGCGCCTTGCTATAGTAAAGTCGGCTGGTGACTAGGGCTTGGGTGACAGTTTTCCTGGTGTCGACAGAGCTCAATCTAAAGAGCATTTGGGGCATGCGAAGGATGTGGAAGCAGGTAGAGGCGATTGTTTTGATCTGGCATTTCATGGTGAGTTTGCTGTCCAGGATGATGATGAGGTTGAATACACGTCTCAAAGCCAGCATTTTCCTCGGTTTGCATCTCCGAGCCATGAAACTTATCATGGTCTCATAAAACTTCAATCCTTTTTTGACACTACTATGAATGAGTTACTTAAAATATTTCTGAGGCATACCCCGCCTACCTTTGTCATTTATTTGTCACTTCTCAGATCGTACTTACTCCTAGAGCCTTGAAAAAGTCACTTGTGACGAAACACGTGTTGGCTTGCTTATGCAACGATGTTCATCCAATTGAATATGATGGCCATGGTTAAGGAACGATGATTACTTGATGGACTTATGCTGATGTCTTGTAATAAAGGAATATAATGTAACTGAAGGACTTATTTATCTACGAACTCCTTGAGTGCTGCGTTGTCTGCAGTCAGTATTGATGCTGAGGTTGCTGCTATGGTCTCTCAATGCCAGTCTTAGTTTGGGGGGCCACCAAGTATTGCACGGGGTGGTATTCTTTCCAAAGATCAACACTTTGGTGTTGAGCTTCAGGTAGTTGGTCTTTATCCACTCGGCGACACTTGTCATGCAGTTGTGGAAGTTGGTCCTGGTGGTGGAGTTGTCTCCTGAGAGCGAAAAGATTAGCTGGGTGTTGTCTGTATAGGAGATGATGTTGAGGCTTTGGGTTCTGACGATGTTGGTCAGGGGCGTCATGTAGGTGTTGAACAGGTTGGGGCTGAGGGATGAACCTTGCAGGACGCCGCAGATGATGTTCTTGGGTTCCAATGTGAAGGGAGGTAGGCAGATTCTTTGGGTTCATCCTGTAAGGAAGGATGCGATCCACTTGAGGGCATGTCACCAGATTCCGTTGTAGCAGAGTCTCTTGATAAGGGTGTGGTGGGATACGGTGTTGAATGCTGCCGAGGGGTTGAGGAGTATCAAGACTGCTGTATGTCCCCGGTAGGGGAGGGTTCTGATGTTGTTTGCGATCATGGCTGTCTTGGTGCTGAGGTTGTGTGTGGAAGCCGGACTGGGAGGTGTCCAGCTACTTGCTGTTCTCCAGGTGCTGGGTAAGTTGTTGGTTGATTGCGTTCTTGAGCGACTTTGGCAGGAAAGAGGAGCATAGAGATGGGGCAGTAGTTCTTGAGTTAACTGGGGTTGGCGGAGGGTTTCTTGTGGAGGGGGTCTGACCTTTGCGTGTTTGCATTGCTCAGGGAAGGTGGCCTTTGTGATGGGTGTGTTGGGGATGGAGGCGAGTTTGCTGCTGATTTCCTTGCTCCCAAGGTTGAAAAAGTGGTGGGGGCATGGGTCTGTGGATGCTCCAGAGTAGATGGAGTTCATGATGACGGTGGTGCTCTCTGTGGTCAGCTGTTCCCATGTGTTGAGCTGAGGGTTGTTGGTGGCGTCAGTTGGCGAGCGGAGGCTGTAGATGTCGGTGGGTTGGGGTTCAAAGTTGCTGTAGGTGGTGGATATCTTGTTGTGCATATAATGCACCAGGGTTTTGCAGAGTTCCTGGACCGGGGATGGGGTAGGGGGATGGAGGGGCACTGTGCTCCTCTTGGAGTGACTGTCTGCTGCCCCATGTAGGTTTCTCAGAGGACATACTAGAAAATGTGAAATTCCTGTAGCACAGTGCTTCTGAAATAGTCCAGAAATTAAAGCAAGTCCATTGTCTTTATTTACGATCTTCCCGTTGTGCCAGGCCATATCCTTCAGGTGTATAATGCCTTACACCCTTGATTCATTTCTTTTCATGAAACCGCAGTGCATTGCTGTGTTTATTGAATCATTGCAGTAAGTGCACTTTTAATCTGTTTTCAAAAAAAGTTAAACCAGCGTTCAGCAGGTTATGTGTACTCCTTTGTACATCTGTAAATACCGATTATGTAATTAATGTGAAAATGTGACAGGTTTAGGGTTTATGGAAGAGGAGTTAATGGCTTTCCAGCTACATAGGAATAATTCTGTGCCATTCTGGGGCTTCCTCCGCGGGTTGGCGTAGCAACTAGGGATTGAACCTGTAGGAACAAGACCCAAGCACTTGCATATCTCGCTGCTCATAGGTGCAACTATATTATTTCTTGTGTGTTGGCCTCTGGAGAGTTTATTGTATTTGCTGCGGATATAGGTATCGTATTTGTTTACCAGGTAAACACAAGGGAATTTTTTCCGTCCTTAGAAGTTTTACTCCATAATACTTGGAGGTTGATCCTTGAAGCCCAACAGCATGGAGGTATTTATTTTGAGGTCATCCAGGACCTGCTAAATTTGTTTCTATCTTAGCATACCAGATTGGTCTTCTGGGTGAGTTACCACAAAATGTGTATCTCTGTTCAGGTGTTTTTGAGAAGGAGCCATATGATTTAGATCTTCAGACTCCTAAACATGTTTGAATGTGGGGTGGTGATAGTGGTATCTGTGTTGAGAAAGACGTCCTGTAGTTTGTGTGCATAAGTCTCTCGATTTTATTTGCAATACAGGTATGGCTGCCAGTTCATGAACACAAAAGACCGGCATAGAGAGGAAATTGCAGTAGACTGCAGAAGCAACAAACGCTGTTGGAAGATCGGTTTGCACTCAGTAGGAACTGCCGCATCTCTAAATGTTCTTTAAGTACTAAGGACTTGAAAGGTTGAAACAAAGCAAATTTTATACAGAAGGAACTCCTGCGCTTACCTGAGAGATAGCGGAAAACATTCAGTGATGACATATGTAGTTTGCATAAAGTGATTTAATATTCACCATACAAAGACAGATTAGGAGTCAATACTTATTTTATTGTATTTTGTGTATAGCACACGATTCCTTTGAAGCATACTTTCGGATCTTATGAGACGTCTGCTGAATAGCGTACTTGGTTGTAGTGGGATCTCGGTCTCTACTAATTTTGTGTAGAGTTCTTCAGCGAAGGGGCAGTAATTACTAAATAAAATGTGTAGCATGGGAGAATAACCGCAAATTCATGACATCTACACACCTGTTAGAGATGTCGTCTTAGTATTTTTGGTCATGTAAATTACCTAAATGTAGGTTTCATTACCTTGGATAAGAGGTAACAGTGCATAAATGTTTTAATTGAGTAATGGTTGTTTGGTCTGCAGCTGATTTTCACACATTTCTGTGCTTGCACTGCCTCAATAACTGCTTTTGATGTTCTTTTATGGAGTCACTCAGTGGAGGTGGCACTTTCATCTTCTCCATTAGTTGATTCACTGGGGGTGGATGCAGTAATGGACGCTTAGATGCTGCTGAGCATATTTCGTCTGAATTCACAGTTTGGGTTGGTGTGATGGTAGGGCAACGCTTGGAACAATGCATACATGGCTTTGGATTCATGGTTCGTAGACAGCTGACATGACCAAGCCTTGGGCGGGAGAAAGTTGGATGACATCTGCAGTTATGGCGATTGGAAAAAAGTGAATGAGGTGCTTGTGTGACCGTGACTATACGTGAAGGAAACAGCATCTCCCCTCAGGTGGGAAGAGGAAGACGAGCCATGATGATAGTGTGGTAGTGCCTGCTGGTGGTACCCTCAGATAAACTGATATGAGGGAATGACTAAAAACATTGTGCTTGGTGAATAAGATACACTTTATTACTTGTTTTCCCCAAACATGTTTGTCTCTCACCTCCCCCGGGCTCCTGTGTCCAGGTACAGTGTGCCCATGATGTATATAGTGTAAATTTAAAAGGCCGTAGTGTCGGGGAATCTTCCCCACCTTCCATCACAAGGAATTCTATCTGCCCTAAAACCCTGGTAGGTCAGTGGTACTGTGCGAAGGGGTCTATCCACCCTAAAACCTTGGTAGGTCAGTGGTACTTAGCGAAGGGGTCTATCTGCCCTAAAACATTGGTAGGTCAGTGGTTCTGCGCCAAGGGGTCTATCTGCCCTAAAACATTGGTAGGTCAGTGTTACTGCGCAAAGGGATCCATCTGCTCTACAACCTTGGTAGGTCATTGGTACTGCGCAAAGGTGATGGTGGGGTCAGTTCTGATTGAAACAAGTCAACCAATAAAGTGTCCAACCTTTAGTTATTGTTTGCACTAGCATGCAGCCTTTTGGTCCCTTTGGAGTGACACACATTGAAAGAGGGAAATAAGTTTCTTGTTACTTGCTGTAGGGTGAGCAAGTCAGTTCTTAACTTTATGACTGTGTGGGTCCCTACTGAACCGCTACTGGAAGCTGGGGACACCGACCTAAGCAATTTTTACGACGTGAAACCCAAAATAATACAGAAACAAGTAAACACCAAACTCGTACACCAATTATAAAATATTGTATTTCATTCACAAGGATAATATCCTAAAATCGAAATGTAATTTTAGTGGGAAGATTAAACCTTTTCAGTTTCGAGAATGTGAAGCAACATTCTGTACGCTAGTCTCACTGTTTTTGCTCTCAACACAAGCTGTATTTTTGTTAGGCTTTACTTGTGCTTCAGTTGAGGCCACTCATTCTGCGTATTAGATTCTCTTTGCTGTTATGCTGTTCCCACAAATCAAGCTGAGGATACCAACTTAATGTTTAGCCCCCATTTTAACATTTACCAAAAGTTTTACAATTTTAAATTCTGCTTTTTATGTATACGTAGTTTATTAACCTCCTGATATTTTTCTAAGGCGTTGCGAATCCCTGGGTAGGTGTGACACGGGCCACCAGGGTTCCACGGACCGCGGGTTAAGAAATGCTGATGTAGTGGCAGGTGCATGCTATACAAGGCAGTAGTAATGAGTTATTACATTGGGTGGTCATTAGTGCCACAATCACTAGAAGGATTAGTAGCCTGGGGGGAGGTGTTGGGTTGGTGTTGACCACCTTTGGATTTCAGGCTTCCGGTGTTACCAGGAGCTTCAGGTGTAGGGGCAAGGGTCAGTATCTCAGTTTTGTGGGTGTTTACACACTTCACTTATTTTACAAGTGCTGTGGTGTGGATTTGATGGTCATTGCACTCTAAAGGTTAATCATATACAAGTATGGTTCTGCAAGAACATATCTCTTTTGATATTTTACAGATAGTTGTACGTCTGGAGTGCTAAAAGGTACAGGCAGGCTAGCAAAGAAAGGGGTAGTGGATTGTTACAAGTGAGGGTGGTAGTTTATACTCCGCAAACTCTTAAAAGGTGTATTGCGAGGGGCGATGAGGCATGATTCCTTACACCATTGATATGTGACATTACGTCCTGTCCTCAGAGTGGTCAGATACTGCTGTATCTGCTTATGTGCAAGCCACCGCAGTGCTTGGGTAAAGAAGAGTGTGATCTTCAGCGACGGAAGCATTTCATGTGATTCCACCATGTAGCTCAGCTATCTGCAGGGCAGTAGTGTGTATTGGTCTGTGTCTCAATGTATGTTTTTAGCTATGGCTTCGTTCTACAGCTTGGTGGATATTATGGCTCACCTTGAAGTTGGACATGGTGATGCTGAGCCACCGGTTGTTTCTTACTTGCTATTCTGTTTATCCTCCTAGGCCTCGGTTGGACGGCAGAATTCCAGGGTGCTGTCCTACACATCCCACAACCAGTGTCCTGTGGAGACCGGATTTCAGACTGTGGCAGGTATTTCAACGTTTTTTAATCCTCTTACCATGTGTTCTCTCGTCTGCATGGATTCAAGATGTGGCAGAAACCATGTTGATGTGAATAATCCACATTATTTTCCTGAAGATGCTGTTTTGCCATCGGACCATATAACGTAGACACCTATAATTATCCAAGAACACTACAGTGAAAATTTGCACAAGACTCAGGCCCTCATTACAACCCTGGCAGACGGTGTAAAAAGGGCGGTAAGACCACAAACAGGCCGGCGGTCATTACCGCCCCATTATGACATTGGCGGTTTGGCATATGCCAAACCGCCAATGTCCCACACCGTCCGCCACAGTGGTAACGACCGCCAGGCTGGAGACAGCGGTCTCCAGCCCGGCGGCCGTCACTAGACTGCCGGCGGTATCAGGACCCCGCATACCGCCATGGATTTCATGGGGTTTTTCTACCGCCACGAAATCCATGGTGGTATGCACCATCAGTGCCAGGGAATTTGTTCCCTGGCACTGATTGGGGTCTCCCCCTCCCCTGAGTCCTCCCTCAACACACACATACACGCACACATACATGCACACATATACACATGTTACATTTCCCTTACACACATTACACCCCCGCATGTATACACGCACTCACACAACCCCTCTACGCACACCCCCATGCACGCACGCACCAGAAAACACCCCGTCACCTGAACACCGCCACACCGAATGCTGAGTCGTATTACAGTGGGCGGTGTTCTGATGACGTGGCGGTGACGGTGGAGCAGCCTCCACTTCACTGCCCACCGTCCAAAAAAGGGCAGAGGGTTGCCAGCAGTCATAATATGGTTGGCGGAAGACTGCCAACACTGGTGGTCTTCGGCCCAGCGGAACCTTGAAATGAGGGCCTCAGTGTGCAGGAATTTCAAGGTTTTATAAGAAGGCTTCCGGCTTCATGTTGTCTTGTAGGCTCTGTGGTGCATTATGGGAATACTTAGAGGATTCTTACTTGCGCTGTAAGAGCCTTTTTGTTGCAGTCTGTAGATGACCGTATCTGCGACTCTTAAGGGCTCCATGTTATTTAGATTGCAAATTGTGACTACTCTGCAGACCAACCAATAGCTTGAGGGCCAAGAACAGATCAGCACGTCTCCGAAGATAGCCTCAACAGAATTCAAGCTACTATAGACTCAGAATTTTAACCATAAGATGAATGGTAGGAAAGCGACACATCAACAAAAGAGCAGTTTGATTCCATGAAGTCAGACCACCTAAAGATAAACACTGCTGTAGGCATGGTGCCTCCCTAACCCACACACCCGTAGATGTGCCAGTCACTGAATAGCCTAAATTCTGTATTGAAAATTTAGCTGATTCCTTGGCTATTAGGTGTTGAGGAGGACTTTTGCTCCTCTGCCCTCGGGTTCTACCTCTTACGGATATACCATGTAGGTTTCAGCAGGGAGCAACTGAGGCCCCACACTCTACACTGGAACCACCCACTCAGCTGTCTCCCCCATCGCTATAGTTTATGACAAACTAGTAAATGATGGTCATGCCGCATCCGCTTTGATTTGTTAGCAGGACGCAAACTCTTCAGCCTGTCTTTGTCTCGGAATCACTAGCATTCGACATAGGATTCTTTCTTACTGCACACTTCTCACAGCTGTTGCTTTCCCACCCCCCCATCTTACTTGACTTTGTGTCTCCACAGTGGTTTCCATGGCCTCTGCTGATCACCGCTTTAACCTGGCTGAGATTCTCTCCCAGAACTACGGGGTCCGAGAGGAGAAGGGCGATGAGGATGAGGCCTCGGGCAAGGTCATGGACCAGCTGGGGAAAGGCTTTGGCGATGCCCAGGTATCGTGAGTGTTTGTAGAGGTCTGGGTATGGCACCTGGGTATGTTAAAAGCTGTGCACATGATTGTGATATGAGCTTGTGGGTTTTACTGAGGTCCTGATTAGGTACAAGGACATGTTCTGAAGCACAGATCAGGTAGATGGGTAGGATAGAGGGGTGAGTATGTAGTCGTTTGCAGACTTCCAGGTATAGTACATGGGTATGTTACCTTGCACATGTATCTTACGTTGATGTCTGTCTGGGTGGAAGGCTTCGTCACATGGGTATTTTCAGATGCGCATGTGTGGAAAATTAGTGTCCGTCAGAGTGTAAGACTACAGTATGTTTCATATTTTGCAGATGTGTTGCCGGTTATGCAACCTTTTGCTTTACTACTTTTAATTACTTACCTTGACATGGCTGGTAGCCCCACACTCTTGAACTAGGGGTGTGTAATGGATGGGAGGTGTCAGCATTGCCCCCTTTCCATCCAGCATGTTTATAATTCCATCCATAAGGGAAAGTTTTAAGGGGCCTTCCCCTTGTTTGCAGTATAAAAGTGGGAGTATGCATTCTGCAAGAAAGAATCCATGGACTCTACCCATGAGTGTAACTGCACTCTACAAGTAACTCCTATACAATAAAGTGATGTTTACAAATGTAGTAAATGAAAGAGATGCCTAAAATTGAGTATATGACATGCATGTGGTATAGTGTCAGACAAAGGGGTGTAAAGATGTGAGCGAGTGCTGGACATCGGTCTGTGGACGCAGGGTTGTGCACAGGTTTGTTGGCAGTCATGTATCTTATATACTTTGTTCCCAGGCACAGTTCACCTGTGCACAATACCAGAGGCACAGTGTGAGAGTTTGTCCGGTGGTGCATAGTGGGGCACATGCGAGCTGTTGTGTTGCTCAAAAAGACATTTTAAAGACACTGCTATTACCTGTTTCTTAAACAGCATCTGGCAGCCTGTTCTTCATAACCGGCAGCTGCATCATTGATTCTTTTGTGAGAAAATAGACTTTTTATAAAAGGATGAAAAACTAAACATGAATAGTTTACGAAGTAAACTGGTCCCCACATCCAAGCAGATGCCATCCTGCATCACGCCAAATGAGCCCTTTAAGTCTGTTTTTCTGTATTAATAATGCGCTGTGGATCTCCTAGGATGCCCCAGTCTACTGTCTGGAGCATCTCATGCGCGGCCCTGGTGTGTGCAGCTCGCTGGGATTTCTATTGTATGCTGGGCTAGAGGAGGACGATGACAGTCTCCGAGTGGTCCATAATTGGACGAGGCCATGCAGATGGGGATTTTGGGCAAGTTCTCTCCAGCACCATCTCCTCATGTCTGTGATTTTCTGGACGCAGTTTCTGTGCCTGCATTGCACAATCTTTTTCTACACTGCCCTTTGAGTCCAACTGTTCACTTTAATTTCTTTGTGTTTTTCCCCAGGATACCGACATGCCATTTGAGGAGCTCCTGGCACTCTATGGTTACGAAGCATCTGATCCCATCTCAGAGCAGGAAAGCGAGAGCAATGATGTCCCTGCTATCCTGCCAGATATGACCCTGGATAAGGTAGGTGGTGAAACAGATCTGTGTCTGCATGTGTTGGGGGCACTTTGACTAACAGAAGTGGAACCTGCCGGCTACACCCAGACCTGTGATCACCTCTGTGATGAAGAAGGAGCTTTCCTCAGTTATAGTCAGGGAGGTTTGAGCTCTGCTTTGGTGGTTTACATCCTTCATCAATCCTATTGAACATAGAGAGGGTCTCATGAGCTTTTTTTTTTTTTAGCTTGTTTATAGGTTTTCAACAATAGAGCGTTCTTACACTAATCTATACACAAGTTAACACTTTTCTAATAGTAGTAGACATGCTTTCAGCTCATCACTTAAGCCAATCTAGATGAGGTCACACATCACACGGAGTCTGGTGTTTCTGTAGCTGGAATTTAAAACAAAAGGACCCAATACAAAACCATATTCATTAAATCATCCTCTTGCATGCGGCTGCTTCAGAACATTGTTGAATGTTTGAACTCTTTTCCTGAAAAAAAATCAAAGATAGAACTATTGAAAAAGGTCACATGGAATTAAAAGAAAATAACATGAAACTTAGGGAAGCTATAATTGTCAAGGTGCAGCTGCAGTCTGACAATGGTTTCTCCTGGTGCTGTCCGCACTGCAGAACCCTTGGACCCAGCTTCGAGAACCTCTTGCCTCTTGCCATTCAGGGGTTTTAGGACATTTGTGGAAATATGACAGTAGCGGGTTCAAGGAGGTCTGGAGATGTGACCAGGTGCTGCGATTTTGGGAGGCTTTGCGGAAATGTGATACAATACATGGATTTTGTAAGGATGCCCTGTAGAGATGATCTTTGAGGTCAGACTGAACAGACACCCTGATCTCATTCCCAAAGCAATATTTGTCCTCCAAGAGGAAGTGGTTCTTTCATCGATTATTAATTGTAAAAAGTGAATTTCACAACGGTGTAAGTCAAATACTTGGGGGGTCATTACGACTCTGGCGGCTGGCGGTATGTTGGCGGTAACACCGCCAACAGGCTGGCGGTGTTCCGCCAGCAATTATGACCGTGGCGGAATTGCCACGGTCATACCGCCGGCCCCTCCACTTTCCCGCCAGGATTCCGCCTGGCGGTCATAATCCCCAGGGCAACGGTGCCAGCACCGCTGCTCTGGGGATTATGAGTCCCCGACCGCCGGCCTGTCCATGGCGGTACACACCGCCATGGAAAGGCCGGCGGTAAGGGGGCTTGGGGTGCCCCTGGGGGCCCCTGCACTGCCCATGCACTTGGCATGGGCAGTGCAGGGGCCCCCAGGCATAGCCCCGTCGCGCATTTCACTGCCCGAATTTAGGGCAGTGAAATGCGCAACGGGTGCTACTGCACCCGCTGCACATCAGCATTGCCGCAATTGCAGCATTGCTGCAATGTTGATGTGACATTTCCGATGGCCCAGCGGAAATGTCATAATAGGGAGACAGAAATACTGCCGGCAAAGGCGGTATTCTGTCTCCCGCGGCCTCGGCCGTCGTAATGACCCCCTAAATGTCCTTACTAAGAAAAGATCAGAAAGCTTGTATCTTCGTCAGTAGAGGAGAAATTTATGTTTGAAAGATATTCTGATTTGAAAATATGTGAACATGGTTAGTCATTTTTTTTTTTTTTTAGACAATTTAATAGTTGTTTGTTTGTACTGTTTTAGTTTCATTATCACGCATGTCGTTTTGTGTTAGATTGTTGTTTTACCCTAATGTGAAGTGTTGGGAGGATATTTTTCAAATAACATGGATATTAAGGAGTAGATGAAACTGAATAATTGAAGAACTTGTGATGGCGGTGTGTGTTGGTTGTGTTGTATTCTGTGAATTTGTCCTATGTTATGGATAGTAAAAATAATTTTAAAAGAGTAAATACAGAGCACGTGGTTCAGATCTACAAATGTGCTCTAGTAAGAGCCCTACATGTGTCCTATTTCTCCCCCCTTGTAGTATTTTGTAACAGTTTGTTTATGTATATTTGTGTTACTAGGAACAGATTGCGAAGGATTTGCTTTCAGGGGAAGAAGAAGAAGAGACGCAGTCCTCAGCAGATGAGCTGACTCCTTCCGTGACCTCCCATGCGGCCTCCGACCTCTTTCCCAGCACCACTTGCTGTAAGTGTGCCCTATTGCTATTACATGGGGTCTTTGTATTTTAGTGACATGAACATGCATGTGTGAACAAGGAGCGCAGGTTTAAAACCAAACCTTCCACCCTGTTGTTTGGGTCAGTTTCTTGAATTCCTGGTGCTGAGGGCAGACTTGTTGTACCCCTTGTTGAGAGGTGGTAGTGATGCCATCCCTCCGGCTGCTCCTGAGCCATCTAGGGAAGGTGGCGGGCCTCTGGCGTTCAATGAGGGGACTAGGTGTGTGGAGAACGGAGATGACCCCGGACTGCCAGAACCCTGGTGTGAGTGGAAGGATTGCATTGCAATCTCAGGCTGTCAGTTAGATCAGTGGATTTTGTAGCAAGACTTGTTTAAATTTGACAAGGACTAGCTCAGGAAGTGCTTGGGTTGTCAGTGAAAGATGGAGGTCTGCGTCCTATCAAATGGTTAACTTGTTCCTTTCTTCCCTAACAGCAAATTACCTCGCAGACGAAGACAAGGAGTCTTCTTCCTCTGCTTCCACTGACTCTTCTGACGATTCTCTTCCATCAAACGACTATAAGAAGGTGAGAACGCCAGTCGCGCCCTTCTTCTCTGGTGGGGCTAGAGACTTATGCAGCACGAACCCCCCACTGAGCGAAGTCTCTTAAGCGGTTAGAAAAGTAATTCCCATGATTATAGGGCATTCTGGTCACAATGTAACTCAGTTAAGGATGTGCCACGCTTGCAAACCTATAAAAAAAACACTCACTTTGCGTAAGAGCCCATATTCCTCAACTCAAACTGCTGATGAGTGTGGCTGTAGTTACTTTAGAAGTGAGGGACAGAAAACTCTCTCCAGGTGCTGGTGTAAATGAGACACTTAGTAGGGGTCACCTCTCTCTCTTGTCCCCTTTACTTCCCATTACTTACCTGCAGGTACATGTGATCGTACATTGCTCCAAGAAGCGCTGGCATTTGAGGAGGGTGGGCGGTTCTGGGAGTGTGGCAATGGGTTTCTGATGTAGCATGAATTGCCAGATGTCAACATGGGCAGCCGGTGCAGCTGAGGTGCTAGTGCAGACGCGTGGTTCCAGTGCAGGTTCAGAGGTCACTTCCATGGCCGGTGTGCACTCTGTTTGGATACCTGCTCTAAAGCAGCCTCCATTGACCCTGCTTTCCCTGTTCCTCTTCTCTCTGCCTCTTGTAGGAGATCATGGTGGGACCACAGTACCAAGTCGCTCTGCCGCCTCTGCACGTAGACCCTATGAGCGAACAAGGTGAGATTCTGCTGAACGCACATTGAGCGATTAAGGTTAGGGAGTTTATTCATGTCTTAATTTCGATTTCGCAACAGTTTATCTTGAATTAGAATTGTTTTTTCCATAGATGTGTGGTCTAGTTGCTACTGTGATTCATATATTTGGAAATATAAAGCTCTTAAAGTACTTCATGATTAATGTTAGTTTTCACCCACCATGAGAAACTCAGTTACCAAGTGGAACTGGGGTGCGAGCAGTAGCATCCGTAGGATGTCCGGAGGCCTTACGAATGTATCACATTGCACTGCTGACCATCCCAGAGCAGAAGGATGGCTGTGTGCTGTGGCCGCTTTCTAAACATCACTTGCTTTCTCTTTCTTATCAGGGTCCGAGGTAGAGGATCTGTTGCTTTGGGATCCCAATGTTCTCCCAGAGCAGGAAGTTGAGGAGTTCCTGTACCGTGCTGCCAAGCGGAAATGGGATGAGGTGTGCAACGACAGCCTGCCCGAAGGGGAAGCAGTGAAAGACAATGAGCAGGTAGAGCTGCGGACGTCTCAGTGTGGACCACAAATCTTCAAAGCACTTGCTCTACATGAGTGTCTGATCTGCTGGTTGTAAATTAAAGCTTTTCTGGCTACCTTATAGCTGGGATGATCATAGAATGAGAGAAGAGAAATGCATCCCAAACCCGGGAGCCATAGTAAAGATCGGTTACCCTTCCTTCGGTACTGAATGCCAGGTGCTGACTGATGTATGTCCATGAACATCATTCTGGCTTCTGGGCTGCTGTGTAGCATACAGAGCGGTCACGGAGATGATCCTTTCTCCTTCGTTAAAGCCAAACGGTGGAAATGAATAACATTTTCGATAGTCTTCCTAAAAGGGTCTTGGGTAGACCGAGGGCCATCACCATCCAGATCATCATCTAGATACAAACTGCAAGAACTCTTGGTATTTGGGGACCTGACCTGGGGGCTGCGTTCAGACCAGTGGTACCTGCTGAAGACAGCCTTTGGCGTCGAGGAGCGCGCTGATTAGTGCCAGAGCACAGCAGGTTTACTTACTGGCTGAACTGCATGTAAATGGTGACGGTTGTTTGCTGTGATTAAACGTAAGGGACATAGCTTGACACTCTCAAGAGCACATCACTGGGGATTAGGGCTCAGAATCCCTCGGAGAGGCAGACTAATGTATTTCTATGAACAGAGGAGCTTGTTAGATTTTTCGCCAGGTTTGTCTTCATATCCCAATTGAGGAAAAGGAGTTAGTAACACTGCAGTTAAGTTTGGAATAAAAGTGCGCCCAGGGGTACCTGAATGGCCTAGAACCAATCCAGCCGCTCCTTTACCGCTGTACAGGAAGTTTGGTTGCTCATGATTTCTGGTTTATTGGTAACCGGCCTCTTTAAAACTCATTGATCAGTGCTTCTCGTTCTGCATTCATTGACTGTATCCATTTGTGTTTTGTGTCTTAGGCGCTCTACGAACTTGTGAAATGTAATTTCAATACAGAAGAGGCGCTTCGGAGGTTGCGGTTCAACGTCAAAGTAATACAGGGTAAGTCATCCCCATATCTCCTAGCCCTAGAGGTGGCATGTCCCACTTCTCTCCGTCCCGAGAATGAAAGTGCTCCAAGGAGTGTTCCACTCTGTGTCTAGTCTTAGCCTTGTTATGAAGTAATAGGGATAGGTAGATCCTCTTGGGCTGAATGGACAGAATCATTTTTCCAGGCTCAGAAGAATGACAAACTTCCTCTCTGTTTGTGGGAATAGACCAACCCTTCTGTGTGGTCTGATGACCATTTTCATTCAGATTGAAGTAGACAAAACTCCCAGGTCTGCTGGACTTCTAGGGAAGGTTAATCTTGTATTGGTTGGTAAAGGGGGCAAAGCCAAGACTGGCATGGCTTCTGCTTGTTCGGGAGGGGTACTGGGGCAGAAGATTATATTTTATTTAAAAGTCATTGACTGTACATAACAGGATTTGTAGTGGAGGGCTATGGGGAAAAAATATAATTATAGTTTGTGTATGTCTTACAGGTTAACAAAGAAGTATAGGGCTGTTTTGGTAAGATTGGAGGTTAAGGGAACAAAAGATTTATAGTTAAGCTCATAATTGTTAACACAACAGGGTAGGAGGTTTTTTTATAACACAGGGACAAAAAGGGGAAGATATTCCAAGTTTGTGTATCTCCCAGTAGTTAATTAGGGACACAGAACCTTTTATTGCTGTCATGCATTGTTTTACTTCCTGGATCTTGTGTACCGTGTCCTCCTGGATCCCCTGCCCTTCAAGCTAGAAGTGGTCCTTCCAGGGTGTTAGAGGGGGGAATCAGTATCTCAAGATTTATAAGTTTTACAAACTGATGCTTTGGTAAACTCCTAACCTGAATGCGTCTAAAGAATTCCCATGTTTGTCTTCTCTTTCACTGCAGCATTCTCCCAACCCTTAATGTGATGTAATTTCATTTCCTTCTTCTCTTTGCCTTAACTCTCCCTTTCCATAATGGAGATGATGGTCATAGCTGTTCTAGATTCCTAAGAACAAAAGTGCTCAAGTAGCAAGAACCTGTCATCGTGCAGTCTGGAGGCAGGGTTTCCATAGTGTGTCACCTAGATGAGGAGATCCCGTCAAGAGTTCATTGGTCATGTGGTTACATAAAGCCAATTTCATGTTATTTCATGTTAACGTTTCAGCTTAGTGCATCCAGACAGTTGGCGTGCTGGCTTTTCTATTACTGCAAAGCTTTACTGTAGGAAGTTGGTTCTGTATATACTATTTCAAAGTAAGAAATAGTGTGCACAGAGTCCAAGGGTTCCCCTTAGAGGTAAGATAGTGGCAAAAAGAGATCATTCTAATGCTCTATTTTGTGGTAGTGTGGTCGAGCAGTAGGTTTATCAGAGGGTAGTGTTAAGCATTTGTTGTATACACACAGGCAATAAATGAGGAACACACACTCAAAGACACATTCCAGGCCAATAGGTTTTTATATAGAAAGATATATTTTCTTAGTTTATTTTAAGAACCACAGGTTCAAGATTTACAAACAATACTTTAAATGAAAGGTATTTCACTCAGGTATTCTAGGAAATTTGAATAATCACAATAGCATGTACAGTTTTGACAAAAATGGCAATAAGCTATTTTAAAAGTGGACACAGTGCAAAAATCAACAGTTTCTGGGGGAGGTAAGTAAATGTTAAGTTCACAGGTAAGTCAAACACTTACAAGGTTCAAAGTTGGGTCCAAGGTAGCCCACCTTTGGGGTTCAAGGCAACCCCAAAGTTACCACACCAGCGGCACAGGGCCGGTCAGGTGCAGAGGTCAAAGTGGTGCCCAAAACACATAGGCTTCAATGGAAATAAGGGTGCCCCGGTTCCAGTCTGCCAGCAGTTAAGTACCCGCGTCATCAGAGGGCAGACCAGGGGGGTTTTGTAGGGCACCGGGGGGGGGGGGGGGGGGTGACACAAGCAGGCACAGAAAGTACACCCTCAGCGGCACAGGGGCGGCTGGGTGCAGAGTGCAAACAGGTGTCGGGTTTCTAATAGGAATCAATGGGGAGACCCGGGGGTCTCTTCAACGATGCAAGCAGGCACGGGGGGGGTCCTCGGGGTAGCCACCACCTGGGTTAGGCAGAGGGTCGTCTGGGGGTTGCTCCTGCACTGGAGTTCCTTTCCTTCAGGTCCTGGGGGCTGCAGGTGCAGTGTGGTTTCCAGGCGTCTGGTTCCTTGAAGCAGGCAGTCGCTGTCAGGGGGAGCCTCTGGATTTCCTCTGCAGGCGTCGCTGTGGGGGCTCATGGGGGTCAACTCTGGTTACTCACGGGCTCGCAGTCGCCGGGGAGTCCTCCCTGTAGTGTTAGTTTTCCGCAGGTCGAGCCAGGGGCGTCTGGTGCAGAGTGAAAAGTCTCACGCTTCCGGAGTGAAACGTGTGGTCTTTAAAAGTTGCTTCTTTGTTTCAAAAAGTTGCAGTTTCTTGAACAGGGCTGCTGTTCTCGGGAGCTTCTTGGTCCTTTAGATGCAGGGTAGTCCTCTGAGGCTTCAGAAGTTGCTGGACCCTGTTGGATGCGTCGCTGTTGCAGTTTTCTTGGAAGTAGGGAGACAGGCCGGTGGGGCTGGGGCCAAATCAGTTGTCGTCTCCGTCTTCACTGCAGGGCTTCAGGTCAGTGTAGGAGGCTGGACTGGCTTGTAGTGAGTACCAAGGGGTACTTGCACCTTGCACCAGGCCCAGTTATCCCTTATTAGTGTATAGGGTGTCTAGCAGCTTAGGCTGATAGATAATGGTAGCTTAGCAGAGCAGCTTAGGCTGAACTAGGAGACGTGTGAAGCTACTACAGTACCACTTAGTGTCATATGCACAATATCATAAGAAAACACAGTACACAGTTATACTAAAAATAAAGGTACTTTATTTTTATGACAATATGCCAAAGTATCTTAGAGTGTACCCTCAGTGAGAGGATAGGAAATATACACAAGATATATATACACAATAGCAAAAATATGCAGTATAGTCTTAGAAAACAGTGCAAACAATGTATAGTTACAATAGGATGCAATGGGGAAACATAGGGATAGGGGCAACACAAACCATATACTCCAAAAGTGGAATGCGAACCACGAATGGACCCCAAACCTATGTGACCTTGTAGAGGGTCGCTGGGACTATTAGAAAATAGTGAGAGTTAGAAAAATAACCCTCCCCAAGACCCTGAAAAGTGAGTGCAAAGTGCACTAAAGTTCCCCTAAGGACAAAGAAGTCGTGTTAGAGGAATAATGCAGGAAAGACACAAACCAACAATGCAACAACTGTGGATTTCCAATCTAGGGTACCTGTGGAACAAGGGGACCAAGTCCAAAAGTCACAAGCAAGTCGGAGATGGGCAAATGCCCAGGAAATGCCAGCTGCGGGTGCAAAGAAGCTTCTACTGGACAGAAGAAGCTGAGGTTTCTGCAGGAACGAAAAGGGCTAGAGACTTCCCCTTTAGTGGACGGATCCCTCTCGCCGTGGAGAGTCGTGCAGAAGTGTTTTCCCGCCAAAAGAACGCCAACAAGCCTTGCTAGCTGCAAATCGTGCGGTTAGCGTTTTTGGACGCTGCTGAGGCCCAGGAGGGACCAGGAGGTCGCAAATTGGACCAGCAGAGAGAGGGGACGTCGAGCAAGACAAGGAGCCCTCTCTGAAGCAGGTAGCACCCGGAGAAGTGCCAGAAACAGGCACTACGAGGATGCGTGAAACGGTGCTCACCCGAAGTCGCACAAAGGAGTCCCACGTCGCCGGAGACCAACTTAGAAAGTCGTGCAATGCAGGTTAGAGTGCCGTGGACCAGGCTTGGCTGTGCACAAAGGATTTCCGCCGGAAGTGCACAGGGGCTGGAGTAGCTGCAAAAGTCGCGGTTCCCAGCAATGCAGCCCAGCGAGGTGAGGCAAGGACTTACCTCCACCAAACTTGGACTGAAGAGTCACTGGACTGTGGGGGTCACTTGGACAGAGTCGCTGGATTCGAGGGACCTCGCTCGTCGTGCTGAGAGGAGACCCAAGGGACCGGTAATGCAGCTTTTTGGTGCCTGCGGTTGCAGGGGGAAGATTCCGTCGACCCACAGGAGATTTCTTCGGAGCTTCTGGTGCAGAGAGGAGGCAGACTACCCCCACAGCATGCACAAGCAGGAAAACAGTCGAGAAGGCGGCAGGATCAGCGTTACAGAGTTGCAGTAGTCGTCTTTGCTACAATGTTGCAGTTTTGCAGGCTTCCAGCGCGGTCAGCAGTCGATTCCTTGGCAGAAGGTGAAGAGAGAGATGCAGAGGAACTCGGATGAGCTCTTGCATTCGTTATCTAAAGTTTCCCCAGAGACAGAGACCCTAAATAGCCAGAAAAGAGGGTTTGACTACCTAGGAGAGAGGATAGGCTACTAACACCTGAAGGAGCCTATCAGCAGGAGTCTCTGACGTCACCTGGTGGCACTGGCCACTCAGAGCAGTCCAGTGTGCCAGCAGCACCTCGGTTTCCAAGATGGCAGAGGTCTGGAGCACACTGGAGGAGCTCTGGACACCTCCCAGGGGAGGTGCAGGTCAGGGGAGTGGTCACTCCCCTTTCCTTTGTCCAGTTTCGCGCCAGAGCAGGGCTAAGGGGTCCCCTGAACTGGTGTAGACTGGCTTATGCAGAATTGGGCACATCTGTGCCCAACAAAGCATTTCCAGAGGCTGGGGGAGGCTACTCCTCCCCTGCCTTCACACCATTTTCCAAAGGGAGAGGGTGTCACACCCTCTCTCAGAGGAAGTTCTTTGTTCTGCCATCCTGGGCCAGGCCTGGCTGGACCCCAGGAGGGCAGATGCCTGTCTGAGGGGTTGGCAGCAGCAGCAGCTGCAGTGAAACCCCAGGAAGGGCAGTTTGGCAGTACCAGGGTCTGTGCTACAGACCACTGGGATCATGGGATTGTGCCAACCATGCCAGGATGGCATAGAGGGGGCAATTCCATGATCATAGACATGTTACATGGCCATATTCGGAGTTACCATTGTGAAGCTACATATAGGTAGTGACCTATATGTAGTGCACGCGTGTAATGGTGTCCCCGCACTCACAAAGTTCAGGGAATTGGCTCTGAACAATGTGGGGGCACCTTGGCTAGTGCCAGGGTGCCCTCACACTAAGTAACTTTGCACCTAACCTTTACCAGGTAAAGGTTAGACATATAGGTGACTTATAAGTTACTTAAGTGCAGTGTAAAATGGCTGTGAAATAACGTGGACGTTATTTCACTCAGGCTGCAGTGGCAGGCCTGTGTAAGAATTGTCAGAGCTCCCTATGGGTGGCAAAAGAAATGCTGCAGCCCATAGGGATCTCCTGGAACCCCAATACCCTGGGTACCTCAGTACCATATACTAGGGAATTATAAGGGTGTTCCAGTAAGCCAATGTAAATTGGTAAAAATGGTCACTAGCCTGTTAGTGACAATTTGGAAAGAAATGAGAGAGCATAACCACTGAGGTTCTGATTAGCAGAGCCTCAGTGAGACAGTTAGTCACTACACAGGTAACACATTCAGGCACACTTATGAGCACTGGGGCCCTGGGTTACCAGGGTCCCAGTGACACATACAACTAAAACAACATATATACAGTGAAAAATGGGGGTAACATGCCAGGCAAGATGGTACTTTCCTACAGTCAGCAGTCCTTCTTCTTCTTTAGGTTGCAGGAATCTGATTTCCTAGGTTCTGGGGTACCTCTAAATACTGAATTTAGGGGGGTGTTTAGGTCTGGGAGGGCAGTAGCCAATGGCTACTGTCCTTGAGGGTGTCTACACCCTCTTTGTGCCTCCTCCCTGAGGGGAGGGGGGCACATTCCTATTCCTATTGGGGGAATCCTCCAAAATCAAGATGGAGGATTTCTAAAGGCAGGGGTCACCTCAGCTCAGGACACCTTAGGGGCTGTCCTGACTGGTGGGTGACTCCTCCTTGTTTTTCTCATTATCTCCCCTGGACTTGCCGCCAACAGTGGGGGATGTGTCCAGGGGGCAGACATCTTCACTAGCTGGAGTGCCCTGGGGCATTGTAACACCTAGCCTGAGCCTTTGAGGCTCACTGCTAGGTGTTACAGTTCCTGAAGGGGGAGGTATGAAGCACCTCCACCCAGAGCAGGCATTTGTTTCTGTCCTCAGAGAGCACAAAGGCCCTCACCACATGGGGTCAGAAACTCGTCTCTCAGCAGTAGGCTGGCACAGACCAGTCAGTCCTGCACTGAACAATTGGGTAAAATACAGGGGGCATCTCTAAAATGCCCTCTGTGTGCATGTTTTAATAAATCCAACACTGGCATCAGTGTAGGTTTATTATTCTGAGAAGTTTGATACCAAACTTCCCAGTATTCAGTGTAGCCATTATGGAGCTGTGGAGTTCGTTTTTGACAAACTCCCAGACCATATACTTAATATGGCCACAACTGTACTTACAATGTTTAAGAATAGACTTAGACACTGTAGGGGAATATTGCTCATCCAGCTATGCCTTCACCTGTGGTATAGTGCACCCTGCCTTAGGGCTGTAAGGCCTATCCTGAGGGGGATGCCACGTCGACTTTGCCTTTTTCTCCCCACCAACACACACAATCTGCAATGGCAGTGTGCATGTGTTAGGTGAGGGGTCCCTTAGGGTGGCACAACATATGCTGCAGCCCTTAGGAACCTTCCCTGGTCACAGGGCCCTTGGTACCACTGGTACCTTTTACAAGGGACTTATCTGTGTGCCATGGGTGTGCCAATTGTGGAAACAATGGTACATTTTTAGTGAAAGAACACTGGTGCTGGGGCCTGGTTAGCAGGGTCCCAGCACACTTCTCTGTCAAGTCAGCATCAGTATCAGGCAAAAAGTGGGGGGTAACTGCAACAGGAAGCCATTTCCTTACATTTGCTTTTAATGTGCTTATGGTGTGTGATGCGGATGTGGTTGAAGTACAATTTGTTCCATCTAAATGGAGATAAAAGCTAAGTCAAATTCCTTAGGCGCTCCAATCGGCAGAGCTCTACATACTTCCAGAACCAACCGCGACACGTCAGTGTAGTGCACAACACGTGAATGTAGAATGTAGAAGAGTTTAAGGAACTAGTTTCATAGCCAGTTACATGGTATACTGCATTAAGGACTCATGCTCAGCGCCTTCAGACCAGCTCAAAAGTTCACAAACATATAAATTGTGTTTAAGTTGCTGGTTTAATGACACACCTAGAACAATTAGCTGACCTGCTTGACCAACCATTGAAAGAAAGGTTACTCATGTGATTCTGTGGGAAAATCAGTATTTAGAGTTGAGCTTGCAACCAAATGCTCAGGCTTTTTTCAGTGACTTGATGAGTGAGTTTGGTAGGATAGCATCGGGAACCAGTGTGCAGAAAATTTTAGTAGCCATGAAGCCAAAAAAGCACAGTCATAAGTAATATAAGATTTCCTCCACAGGTCCCAAAATTTCCCAGAAGTTAAACAGCCAAGCAGCTAAGAGTGTTACAAGGAAACGTGTCTGAGGTTCTTCACAAATCTCATGACAGATCCACTTACTCTGTATTAGTCCTTCCTCGTCCATCTGTAAAATGTCTACATGCTTAGATGTGCCCAGCAGGCCACTCCCAGGCTTCACATGGACCACCATACACTGACCTTGGGAACCTTCAGTTTGTTGTAAAGGAACCCATTATAGTAACAAAATTACTGGATTGCAGCAGCAGCACCACCCTGCATGGGGGATTGAGTCTGATCCTGCTCTGTATGACAGCTGTCTGCCTAACCCTTCCGGCCAGCTAGAGCACCTCACCAGTACCCAAGAGTAAAACTGTGCCAGCCCTTCACATGAACTAAGAGTAAAACTGTGCCAGCCCTTCACATGAACTAAGAGTAAAACTGTGCCAGCCCTTCACATGACATCTAGATTTCTCAGGGAAGTCGTGTTGGAACAGATCGTATTCCTTTTTTCTCAGTCCTATATGTCTTACAGATATAAAGACTGACAGAAGTAGGGTTAAGTTCAATAAGTTGTGTTGACTCAACTGCAATCTATGTAAAAAGGCATGTATTGTGATTATAAAGATGATAAAACATAATAAAAGCAAGGCAGTGACAAGGAAAGTGAAACATAGGAAAAGTCCCACCACACTGTCACAACAACAGTTCTAGGATCCCTACCTGCACTTCTAATATTCTGTACAAGAACATGGCAGTGTAAGCCCTACTATGCCTGTCAGGTGCCCCAGGGGATAATCCATCCCCCATACCTGTGATTGTAGGTAAAGAAGAGGTCTGTTAGTCTATTGTGAGTTCTTGATGTGTGACAGGTGTACCTCTCGCTTAACCTTCCTTTCTTTTTTTCTTCTTTTATTCTGTCACGTCCCCTTCCTTTTTCTTTACATTTGCCTCCTGTTTGCCATCATTTTTCTGACTTCCTATGTCTTTTCACTTTCTAATCTGGCTCTCTTTTATCCTTCTCACTCTCTGCCTCTTTTTGTGCAGATGAGCTCTGTGCGTGGAGTGGGGAAGAAAGGCGGAACTTTGAACACGGGTTCAGAGTGCATGGGAAGAACTTTCATCTTATCCAAGCAAACAAGGTAAAGCCCTTTGTAAAGCCGAGTGTTCAGTAAAAGCATGTTTTACTTCTCGCCTACCGCTCCTTTCTCTTCTTTCATCCCATCATCCAACTTCTCGTTGTAACATCTTTTCTCCCATCCCTCAAGGTGCGCACACGCTCTGTTGGCGAGTGTGTGGAGTATTACTACTCCTGGAAGAAATCGGATCGCTATGACTATTTTGCACAGCAGACCCGCTTTGGCAGGAAGAAGTGCAGCATGCACACCGGAGTCATGTACGTAACACTATCCTAGAATTGTACTTCTTGTGTTGTACTTTTTAGACAAAATGCATGGTTTCCTTAGTCTCAGTGGCAACTTCACCACAGACTCTTTGAAATGTTTCCTAAGCTTTGAGAGTGTGTCAGGATCTCCTGTCTGTGCAGACTTCATTTGAAAATACAATTTTATCTTGTATGCTTTACACAGCTGCACTACAGCACTCTGCTGTGCAGCCAGGTGCGCGACCAGTGGTCCTTTGCCCACTGTGGACCTAAGCTTTCGGCCACAGCAGTGGCCCGTTGACAGAAGGTCATGGCACAGTGAGCATAGCCTCCGGTGGAAGGGCTGTAATGCCATCAGACACTCCCCCCCCCCCCCCCCCCCCCCCCCCACTGAAAGCTCTAACTAAAAGACACAGACCAAATAGAATCTTTGCAGCTGTGGGCCAAGATGTGCACCAGCCAGTACAGAATCTTTTGCTGCGTTATCTTTATGGAAACTCCCAGCATCCCAATGGTTTAATATTTAATACTCTTCCCTGGGACAGTTCATGAAGTAGTGGTGATATGCTTATCCTGTATCTGTGTCAGTCTGCAGTGTGCTTTCACTAAATGGTGCCCTGAAGTGCTGTGCTGTGTATATAATTGAATGCATTTCAGTATCAAATCTGTTGCTGTTCTTGATTTTTTTTTTAGAGGGTGATTTAGACTTTGCCTCCATCTGTCTGTCCTGGGGCAAGCCCGCTGTACTTGCAAAGCAGTTGTGTGTTAGAGCTGAATGCCAAATGGATGGCATATTTTTGTCCAGTTTAGCAATATTTATATATTTTTTATGAAAACAAAAAAATAATACCTGTGATGTAGAGGGAGTGTTCTCCCTGTGTGGCATCTGGCTCATGGTTTGTTTTCCCTGGCCGGGTCTGAGTGCCTCACAGTGTTGACTCATTCAGGGTGGATCAGTTCTGGGGCTGAAGGGCCAACAGGAGAAGGGGATTCCACAGTGGAACCTGTTAAGGTTCTGTGGTGGAAAGCCAGACCCTTCCCCTCACTGCTGAATGAGGTGGAAAATGTAAGGTTGGTGGTGTGGAATCTTCTATATACATCAGAACATTTGCTCTGCCAAACTCTAAATCGCCTCATTAGTCTTTCCTCTTTCTTAAATCCTGTCTCTGGCCTGGTGCTTCCTTTAACTTCACTGCAGCCATTACATCGTGTTTGTCTCTTGTCCTCACCTCTCTTCTCTAGGGGTGTCCTGATGACGGGACCAGTGATGTTCCCCCTTCATCCTCCTTCTTTCTCCTCTTGCTGATAGTGTTGAGGTTGCATGGATGTGTGACATTCCCATGCCTCTCTCCACTACGCAGTCTCGCCCATTCTCCTCTCCCTCCTGTTTTCAGTAGTGCTAAGATTGCACATGCGCTCATGTTCCCACACATCCTCTTTCTCTGTCCTTTGTAGGCGTTCTAAAGTGAAGTGTAACCTTTTGTTGTTGTTGAAAGACCTGTTGTGGACGATAACAATACTTAAAGTGGGTTTTGAGTCAGCAAATTTCCTTTCTCTGGTTGACACTCTTGTCTGTTTCATTTAGTTCCTTCTGATTTGATGACTTTTCTTCCTCTTGTTTTGTTTCTTTGTCCCCTGGAGCATGTGTTCTGTACCATCCTTTTGAGTGGAAGACTTCAAGTTCTTCCACTACTCACAATAATAAAATTACTGTTTCTGCTGCTTCAGGCGTTCCACACATGTACAAGTCTTTCCTTGCTCTGTTCTTCATGTGCTGCTTTCTTCCTCACACCTCCACTCGTTTCCATGGCTCTCTACATCCTACCCGGCCTTTGTATCTTTCATTTCCCAGGAACCTGTACTCTTCCTCCCCGGCTTCTACCCTGCCCTCCTCTTCACCTGCACTGCTCCACAGCAGCTTTTGCTTGATCCCCCACTGCCCCACTCCCCCGTTGTGCCCTCATCCCTCGGCCCAGTCCTGGTATTTATTTATTTTTTCTCACAATGTTTAGGAGGGCTTGGCAGTTGCAATTTGCTACCTGGCTGCTTCTTTTTGAAAGTTCATGTTCATGTCCTTTTTTTTTTTTTAACATACCATTCCATGGTGGCGCCCATCGTCTTGGAATATCTCTAATAATGGCAGCGGTGTCGTGCATAGGTGGTGACGCATACACATATATGTCATCAGGCTTACGTGCCCTCTAGAAAGTCATTCTTTTTGGCATGGTTACCCCACGTTTTGCCTGTTTATCAGTGTGTTTAGTCTGTCTCCACTGGGATCCTGCTTACCAGGACCCAAGTGATTGCGCTCTCTCTAAATTAGGTTGCTTAGGTACCCTTTACACCCCACAACTGGCATACTGGTGTACCCCTGTAAGTCCCTAGTATATGGTACTTAGGTATCCAGGGCATTGGTACACCAGCGGTCTCTCGTGACCTGCAGCATGTATCATGCCACCCATGGGAGCCCATGTAAACCGTGTCTGCAGGTCCGCCACTGCAGCTTGCGTGAAAAGGTGCAAGCACCCTTTCACTACGAGTCACTACACCAGGTCACTGTAAGTCAACCCGATGGTAGGCCCTCCTGACCCAGAGGACAGGGTGCAGGTCCCTGTGTGTGAGGGCCCCCCTGCATGAGCAGAGGTGCCCCTACGAACTCCAGTTCCAATGCACTGGACTTAGTAAGTGCGGGGAAGCCATTTTACATGTGTACTGGCCACAGGTCACTCACTACCTGTGGTCCAGCCACATAATGGTAACTTCTAACCCAGGCGTGTTTGGGATCAAAGATGTCTGAATCATACCCCAATACTAATGACAGTATTGGTGGCATGATTACATGCACTCTGGATGCTCTTTAGAGGTCCCCACCAGTATTGCTCCTGCCAGTCTTCCAGGATTAGCGGGCAGCCCATGCTGCTGCAGCTTCTCAGACAGGTTTCTGCCCTTCTGCTACTTGACCAGCTCAAGCAGGGGAAGGCAGAACAAAGGCTTTCCTGTGGGAGAGGGAGGCAGTACCCTCTCCCTTGGAAATAGGTGTTACAAGGCTGGGTAGGTGTAGCCTCCCCGCGCCACTGACTTGCCTTGAAGGGCACATTTGGTGCCCTCCTTGCATAATCCGGTTTGCACCAGTCCCTGCTCTGGCTCGAAAGCACACAAAAGAAAGGGGAGTGACCACTCCCCAGTCCATCACCACCCCAGAGATAGTGCCCAGAGATCCTCCAGGTGGCCACTTGATTCTGCCATCTTTGAAACAAGATGTGTAGAGGCCCCTTTAGAGCATCTGGTTGGTCAGGACAGGTGATGGACATCAGAGACCCCTGTGGATAGTTGGTCACCGTGACCTAGCCCCTATTACAGCTATTTAAGTGCTCCCTTGCAGGTGGTTATCCAGATTTGGTGTGCAAGACCCCACCAGGACTACTCTGCATCAACCTCTTCTGCTCCTGGCCACCGGAACCACTGCTGGACTTCACAGGAACCAAACAAGCCTGCAACTTCCAAGAGGACCTCACCTTGCAACATTGTTCCTCCGGCTCCTGCCAGCAATTGCAGCATTTCCACGGCTGGGCATCCTCTGGGGTCGGCAAGGAGTGACCACTTAAGCAAGACTTAAGCTCCACCAAAGACACAAGAAGGAATCTCCCTTAGAGTGAAGGAGTCACTCCCCTGCATCTGCAGGCACCTAAGGCAACAACGTCTGGCTGCTGGGATCTGCTCTACAAAGGAACTGCATGGATCCTCCAACATAGGTGGTGGTGCTGAGTGGTCCTCTTGGTCCTCTCTACCCTCTGTCCAACTTGGGAGACAGTGAGCCCTTGCCTGTCCAGGCAGGACAGTAGCCCTGTGCCCTGCGACTTTTGCAGCAACCAAGGTTTGTTGACTCCTGCTTCAAGAGATCGTCAGGCTCCAAGTAGCCCAGGTCTCCAGCACTTCATCCTTACAAGGTCAGTCTCCCCTTGCTGCTCCAGCGATGTAGGACTCCTCTCCAGGTGTGCTGATTGGGCCTCACTTCAGCTTACTGTGCCTGCTGCCAGTGTGTTGCCTGTTGGGGGCTGCAACTGCTTCTGCTGTCTCTCCTGACTCCTGACTGCTGAGGGTCAGCCTGGACTCCCCTCCAAGGGCTGAGTACCCTGAACCTTACTGATTCCCTTCTTCTCTGCAAATCCTCTTCTGCTCAGATTTGTATTTACCAAGGCTTGTTGGTGGCCCTCCTGGCCACTGACCATCGGCGACCCGGGGACCAACGTGGGACATCATCTGCATGACTTCAAGGACCTCTCTGCAGCTGCTGGGCTCCACAGCTGATGTTCATCTTATCTTGTCAACTCAGATCTTCATCCACAGAAGGGTGGGTAGTGGCTCCTGCCCCATCTGGACACTCCTGTGTGGACTGGCCCATGTCCTTGTCTTTTGCAGGTCCTCCTCTTCCAGAATTCATTGTTGGGTTCCACTGGACTGGTCCTGGTCTTGCAGTCTTCCTTTCCCAAGTCCAGTCTTTGCGAAGACCAGATAACTTACCTCTGCTCTCCTGGGGGTCACCTAGGTACTCACGTCTTGGTGTCCTGAGTTCTCCCAGCACCCTTCTAACTACTCCACATCCTTGGGTGGGGACCTCACTTCGCATTCCACTATTATAGTGTATGGTTCCCCCCCATCTCCCCTGCCAAAATAAGGCCCTAGCTGATTTTTACTAATTGCTGCCAATGCTTGTTGGTTTCAGGTGCTAATTCCTAATAATTACCATATAGATAGTGTGTACTTACCTCCAGTTGGGGGACTGGATATAAGTATCACTGTGGTTCTTTCATGTGTGCAAGTGCAGTGTGACTACAGTGGGTTTGCATGAGCTTTGCATGTCTCCTAGATAAGCCTTGGCTGCTCACCACAGCTACCTCTGAAGAGCCTGGCTTGCTAGACACTGTCTCACTAACTAAAGGGGGCTGCCTGAACCTGGTACCACACACCAGGCCAGCCTCCTACCTGCACTGTAGCATCGTAGTGCATTAGCTTACATGCCTGAGAATGCATTTTTTTTTTTTTTTTGCAGTGCTGTTTAATATCAGCAAAACTACAATGTTATATTTTCGCTGATCCTATCAGCTGCAGCAGAACGCATTTACTACTGGAATAGATCTGCACTGGCAGAAGCAAAAGACAAGACCTGTTGGCTTTGTCAGTGTGTATTCTAATAGTGCAAGTGTGACACGACCAGTGACTTGCCTTGTGACCAGTCTTCTTCCTCACTTTTTGGTAACAGTGCTGGAGGTACATGTCCTAGGGTATGTATTCCTATCCATGCCCTTGCTCTCTCCTATAATAGTGGGAGCTTTATCATGCACCGTGCCATGGTGCCTCAGCTGGCCATTCATCTCTCTTCATTCAAACAGCGCTCGAATCGTATGATCCGTGAAACAAAGTCGCACTCGTCCACTTACTCCCTCTTTTCTTTTTTTTTAATAATGCAAGACTTGCGTGTCTTGTGGTCTGCATTCTCATCCATCCTTGTTTTTCTCTTATACTAGTGCAAGGATCACATATTCTTTGACTTGCTTTCTAATGTCCTGCCTCCTCTTCTTCTCTAGTTGCCAAGATTACTCTCTTGGTGATTTACTTAATCATATTTCGGACTCGTGCTCATTGTGCCACTGAAACCAAGCTGCACCCGTCTGACCACCCCTGTCATGGTGAAACTGGTCCTCGGTTGCTTGTTCTCCAGTTCAGTGAGGATCTGGCCTGGCAGTTCAGACTGGACTGTTTGCATTGTAGCAGGATCAAGACTGATTTGCATATGATGGGGCAAAAGTAAGATGGCATGGTGGGCAAAAGAGTGATGGATTGATGGATTGGAATGCTATGCCAAGCAGTTGCCAGTGGCTGCGGTTAATTCAGTCGTGACACCCATCACTTGCTGTATACTTCATTGCGTCACCCTGAGGGGGATGGATGTGCCCAGACGTGGGTCTGTGCACACTGTGACACTGGAACCAACCTATAGCCAGTTGATGAGCCCATAGTAAGGTAAAATGGGTCCTGGGTTGCTTGTGTACTGATTCACGGAGGACCTGGCCTGGCAGTTCAGACTGGGCTGTGCATGTTGGAGCAGGGTCAGGACTGATGTGCATATGGCTGGGTCCAAACTGAGGTGGACGTGGAGTGCAAAATCACAATGGACTGGGATGCGGGCGACAAATTACCAGCGACTGCAATTCAAACATTCCACTCATTATTACATTATCCTTAAGGCTCACAGTTTTCCATTTTTACAAAATAATACAGTAAAGAAAATAGTGGGCTTCCTGTCTGTATTTGTTTTTTAAAACAGAAAAATACTGATAATTGAGCTTCTTTTGAGCGATTCCCTAAGTTATCATTCGGGCACTGCAGGCCAATAACCGTGTATGTTGACAGCACAGGAAGTCTAAAAATAATCTGACATTTCCCTAAATAGGATGGGATTTCCTTAAATAACTACACATCTCAGCATTTCTTTGTGTTATACTGCTTATGTGCTCATTTGGGTGTTTTGTTTTATTATGTTTGGCTTTTTAATGTGCTAAAACCAGAAAGATAGTGAAGAATGTGTGCACATTTATCAGTTAAAAAAACATACAAATTACAACTTCATCTGTCCACAAAAGTAAAAAAAATAGATGATGAGATGGACAAAAAGAAATATGGATAAATACAGGTGGAAATGTTTTAAAAACCATAAAAACCTGAGCCCTAGTTATCATCCATCACCATTGTCTCTTCCTTGTAACTGAGCTCCCTGTACCATATCCTGCCCCCTTTGCTCATGCAATATAATCTGTGACGTGCTTCCACACGTATACTTCTCTCCCTCCTTTTCACAACAGTGTTGATCTGTGGCAACCTTGCCATCGCATCTCACCCTGCTCTCCTTTTCTCTTTTCGACGGTGCAGGGATTACATGGACAATGACTTGGATGGTGGTGAGATGGAAAGCATCAGCCGACCCCAAAGCACTCCACCTGTACCCACGGCCCCAAACTGCCTGAACTCCCACTTCAACCAGGACCATCTGGGCCTGGATAATGCAGGTAAGTCCTGTCCCGTCTCGTGATGTCAGCCTCCTAGCGCACTCCGTTGGCCTGTGTGGAACAGTTCGTATTGCAAATAGCGAGCTTTTCGAATCTGAATTCAGTTTACACCAGAGCAAGGATCAAATCTCATTGCTAGGGATGCAAATGAACATTACCTAACAATTTCCTTTCAGCTGTTTACCCAGTAATTCTTTTTGGAACAAAAGCTCTGGTCATAGATTTCATTCTCATCCTCTGGGGCCCACCATTTTTCCATTGGCTTCAGTGCTTATGCCAATTTTTGCTTTAGAAAGATTGAGACTCATTTAGTCTCCCAAAAGGGGTTATTAGAGGGAAGTGAGGCTTGTGTTGCTAGAAAAAGTGAGAATCTGTGAGGCTCGCACACGTTGTATAGAGCATCGAGCTCGCCTGTGGGAAACTGCATTTCTTTGAGGAATAAAATAATAAGATTTGCCAAGATAATCATTTTCATTTCTGTAGAATAGTTAATTTCGTATTTTAGTAGTGTACACACACACCACAAATTCTTACTTGTACTTGTTAGCATTATTTTTCACTGAAGTATTTCAGAATAGATTGCAGAAAATCAGCAGCTCTCTGGAACAAACAATTGTTTTGTTGACTATTGTCAGAGGCACCGTTTTGGTGGTATTCAAGGCTTCTTTGTGAAAAACATAAATAGTCCAGTAACAATTTCCATTTGGTGACCAAATATTCATTTTTACTGTTCCTAGATTGGAATGGTTGTGGCTCAGATGAGTGAAGTACGAATGGTGGCGGGCACTCTAAGGGAGCTCCCGTTCTCTCTGGTGTTTAAAAAAGGGGGCCATGAGCTATCCACTCTCTTCGCACCACGCTTCTTGCTCTGGTCAGCTCATGCTTTCACCAAAAGGCCTTGAGGATCTGTGCTGCTCTAGTGAAGCCCTAGTTTGCAAAGAGTGAACTGCAGAGGCCTGAAGTCACTGCATCCTTTATTCAAACAGATGCACAGAATGTCAAGATACACTATTTATCATTTCTAGCCAAGCTCTTCTCATCTTTTTGCAAAAGTTCTCCGACTTGTGATATTGTCAGAATCGTGAAACAGAGCCAGTCTTTATAAATATCTTCATAAACCAAGGGTCATGATCATGATTCTTTTTGTGCCTGGGGTTTGCAGTCTCTGTTCTGAAGATGCATTCAACTATGGGCTGCTTTATAGATCTTTTGTAGCAGGATTTTTGTGCATGAAATTCTGCCTGCATATGTGTTTAGCGTGTGTTTGTATGTAATGTGTGTTGCTTTCATGGGTTTTTCATGTATGCTTTTGCATGTCAATAGGCCTGATTTAGATCATGGCCGGGACGGTTACTCCGTCACAAATGGACGGATATCCCGTCTGCCATATTACAACCCCATTATAGCTTATGGGGATCGTAATACGGCGGACAGGATATCAGTCACGGTTGTGATGGAGTATTCCCTCCGCCAGGATCTGACTCGGGCCCTTTGACTGTGTTTATCTACAAGGGCTTCACATGCCTGTGCATGTGTGTCAATTACAAGGATTTGCAGGGGAGGGAGAGACTGTTTATGTGATTTACACACGCCTGTGCATACATGGGTGCCTGTTTATGTGTATGTTTGTAAGTGTGAGAGAATGAGATTGTGTGGGAAGCTGGCTGTCTATATAGTGGACAAGCAAGAGTTGCACTGTGCAAAGAGTCCGGGCAAACCTCAAAGGTATCACAGAGGCACAGATTACACCCCTTATGCTCTCTTTTGTGGGCGAGCAGCGAGGCATATCCGAGGGTACTGCTGAGCTTGTAAGGCACACAAGGGCAGTAAGTGACACTCACGTTCAATAATAAAATCCAACATCAGTTTATAAAAATAACACATACTTTTATATAAATTTAGATACCAAGATCACCGGAATCAGGCGAGTACTTTTTCAGATAGGATTTTTTTAGAGTTTTCAAAAGTCAACACTTAGTGCATTTTTCTGTAGCTGCAATGTTACTTTATGGGAGAGAAAACACACACAGCAACTCCACAGTACTCCACAGCAACTTACAGGACCGTTCTCCTGGACTTAAGTTGAGTATGAGGCAAGATCCAAGGCCACAACAACAGTTCGCCTCTGGAGGCTCTGGGGTGTCCCGGTGCAGAGGTGTGTTAAGATGTCAGGTGTCCCATTCAAGTCAGTGGGGATAGGTCTGGTCACAAAGAGGCTGCAGAGCAGAGGCGGACTGAGTCCAGTCCGGGTAAACCATCAAGGTGGTTCTGTTCTTGTGATAGTCAGGGATGTACCAAGGGGGTTCATTTCCTGTGATGCTCAGGGACGTAGGGACACCAGTGGTCCTGTTTCCCTTACTCTGAGGTGGTCGTGTGCCAAGGTGGTTTGGACCATTGGGTTTCCATCGCTGCTGGCTGTGGCGGTGGAGGGGGCCCACAGAAAGCAGGCTGTAGGTGTGGACAGGAAGACCAGTCCGGCCGAACCAACAAACGGGCTAGGGTCTCACGGGCCTGGGGGACTAAGGGACACCAGTGGTCCTTTTCTCATCAGTCCGGGGCATCTGAACCGTCAGGTCTCCATCACCAGAGGCGGTTACAGTGAAGGGGGGTCCGCAGAAAGTGGCTGTAAACGCTGTCTGGAAGTCAACAGTTGGCAAACTCAAGGTGGGCTTCGTCTCTGGAGGGTTTGGGAACCAAGTTGACACAGTTGGCATACTTCACCTCAGGCTAGGCAGCTCAGGTGCAGTCGTGATGTCTGGCATCTGGTTTTGACAGCCTTGGGTCCTTACAGTTCTTGTTTGGTTGCCTGCGGATGCAGGGATGCAGGGATGCAGCTCCTCTGCTTCAAGGGAGTTCTTCTTGGCGGTTTGTGAAGCACTGGCTGCTCTCCTGGTTTCATGGAGGCAGGAGTGACAGGACAAATTTTACTCCTCGAGGGTCGGGTGCAGCAGGCTGGCTGGCAGGGTGTGCACCAAGTCAGTTGTGCTTCTCGGTTCATGGGAGAGCAGGCTTCTTCGTCCACTCCTTCTTTTGTGTCCAGCGAAGATCTGTTTTCCTGATATCAGAGGGTCCCCTAAATGCTCAATTTAGGGAGGGTTAAGTGGAGTGAAGGGCCTCTACGCCCCTAGATGACCACTTCCTTTGGGGAATGGGCATCACCCTGCCCCAGAATTCCTAATTCCACCACACACAAGATGGTGACATTTCCAAGGCTGTGTTTTTTTCAGGCTGGTAGTCCTAGAGGTGTGTCCAGCTTGCAATGCAATATGCCTCCTGTATAGCTAATTTTCCCGCCTGTCCAGGTGCAAAATGGGCCCTGGGGCAGGAGGGTCGCCATCTCCTTCCTGAGGGATGTCAGATTTGTATACCAAAGGCAGTGAGCTTCTTTGAAGGCTCCAGCCTGGAAATGCAGAGTTGCAGGTTATCCTGTTGGGAGGTTTGTGTAACACCCTGCCAGAGTAAGCTTTGTTCCTGACCTCCAGAGAGCAATGGATGTCACCCTTGGGGTCAGAATCTCATCTGTTGGTGATAGGCTAGCTAGAGCTAGCCAGGTAGCCGCAGTAGGTAGTTTTTCAGGGGGGCACCTCTAAGGTGCCCTCTGGGTGCATGTATCAATAAATCCATCACAGGAATCAGTGATGGTTTATTGATACGAGATGTTTGATACCAAACATCCCTATTTGCAGTGAAGCCATCGTATTGGGGAACTTGTATTGACTAGTGTCCAGCACATGTAATCACGGCTTCACTGTTCACTTACTAGGGCTAAGAATCGACAAAGACATAGTAGGGGCATAATTGCTCATGCATATATGCCCTCACCAATAATATAATGCACCTGTCTTAGGGCTGTAAGGGTTGTTGTAGAGGTGACGTACAAATATTATAAGCAGCGTTAGGGGACATGGCACACAAGTGTGTGCATGTCGTGTTTTCACTTTTTGGAGCACCTTTGCACGCAGCCTACAATGGCAGTCTGTATGAGATTGGAGCTGGGTCCCTTAGAGTGGCACAAGTTATGCTGCAGCTCTTAGGAACCCTCTTTAGTACCTGTGCCCTAGGTAACAGAGGCACCATGTACTAGGGACTTTGAAAAGGTGCTAAAGGCCTAGTCACTTGGGGATCAAGGGACCAGGGACTTGTTTTAGAGTGAGATAGCACTGGCACTGGGGTCCTGGTTAGCAGGAACCAGGTGCACTTCAGTCAAAGTTGCATCAAAAAACAGGCAAAAAGTGTGTGTGTGAGGGGGTGGGGGAAGGGGTTTGGGGTGGGTGTTGGGGACGGTTGTCTACTGCAAACAGAACCCGGTTTCCTACAGATTGCTTGGACTTGTGAAAACGTGTTGGGTGTGTGTTTGTTTACTTGGGCTTGAAGAATTGTGTGTGTGTACGCGCACGTGTCGGAGTGTGTGTAAGAGAGATTACTCAGGCGTACAGGACCCTGTTTCCGGCATGTGTGCATCTGCTGTGAGTACTTAGCATACTTATACATTTTTTCTTCTCTTCCAACAGATCCTGGCAGTGTGGGGAGCACAGCGTGCAGCGTGGGGAGCCTGAGTGGTTCTGGACACGCATATGAATGTAGCACTCCCTCGGAGACAAATTGTTCTTTTGACCCTGTGGACGAACCCTCCGAAATCCCATCCCTCTGCGACAGGGGCCTTCTCCACTCTTCGGACGCTGGGTTCTACCAGCTGACGCCAGGTCCCGATCCAACGGACCCTCATGACATCCTTCCGAGTGTTGGGGGGCACATAACCTTGGACTTTGCTCTCCCTGGGGGAATTAACGAGGGGCGCCCTCTTCTTGCCAATGTGGATTTGGGTCATGATGCCACGGAAGATGCTGCCACCCAAGTGTCGTTGTCGGTTACGGATTTTGGGCTAATTGGCCTCCGAGATCTAAACAGTTTCCTGACGACACACCCCTCTTGCCCATCGCCTTTGGTTCATTCTGAATCTTTTTCTCAGTGACTTGATTGCCTTTTGTGAGTGGGGCAAGAGAACAAGCAGTGACACTTTCTGTAGCTCTGCAGCGGATATCGGGGCAAGTGCCCCTCTAAAACTACAGTTGTGGGGCGCCTCCAGGATTTCCAAAGAGGCTCCAGTTCTCTCTCCCTGATCCAGGCTCTCCCGCCTGCCTCTGTTCCTTTCCTCTGACACCAAGGAACTTGGTCTATGAGCTTGCAGGGGTCCTCAGTCATGAAGAGTGGGTGATCCACAATATGTTTTGCAGAGTTCAGAACTCAGAGGAACTGGCTAACTTTCAGAAGTATATTCCCTCCTTCTTAGAGAGGAGAAATTACCCATGGTTACTGACTGACCTGTCGGCCACTGAGCAGTTAGCAATGACTCGAGCACCTGGGTAATACTTGTTGCAATATTAGGAATGACACCCTCTCAAGTCACCCCTATCTCAGAAGGTGGTAGGGAGATGTCATGCCAATTGGGTCAAAGGGAGAATAAGAAAGCCTCTCTTCAGGAGATCCGTTTACTGACCAAAGGATCTGCCAGTTGTCGTTCCCTTAGGCGTTGGAAACCCTTCCTTCAGTGAGCCTGAAAAAAGCATTAGTGCAGAGTTAGTTGTTTTTTTGTTTTTATATAGAGATTAGGGAAACGGTATGATACATTTTGTGCTGGAGGCTTTCTGCCTAGCAACACCTGAATGAACTGAGAGAGTGGTAGTTTATAGTTTAGATTCAGTTATCTAGGAAAAGAATTGTCTTTAGGGGTCCCACTATACCCATTCTGCACACCTTTGAAGACCAAGCACAGGCCCTGGGTGATCTGGGACTTTGCCTCTTTGCCAATAAAGGGTTCCTCAGGAGTTGCCCTCCAAGTCAGTGTTTGTGCACCTCAGAAGTTCAGCTGGTGCATCTTGGATGTGTTTGCCACACCTTCTGTGGGGTTTGGTGATGGGGCCTTCATTCTACCGCACATGTGCTCCAGCGCAACCCTCCGAGTCCTCATCGAATGTTGTTTCTCAGCCAATCAAATCGCTTCCATATCCCAACTCGAAGAAATCTGTTGAACTTCTGTTTGGAGCAGACATGCACATAGCTTACAATGAAAGAGATTTTCTGCCTTTTTTTATTTATTGTTTATTTATAAAATAATTTGAGAAGCGTGAATAAACCTTTTGAAAGTGATGAAGCAGGCCTAGTGGTTCTCGGTGTTATCTCTTGGTTGGTAGGATACATCTTCTGTTTCTCTGGCCTGCCTCTTTAGTGGTGGAGCAGTGGCTCAGAGGTCTCAGCAGTGTTATTGTTTAGAGGTGTTTCACGTCTGGTGGTTGAAGAGAAGCACATTGACTCGCGTGTGTGCTTCACGAATGTTGTATGGGATCACAAAAAAGAGTCACGCTGTAATCCCTAGAACAAGGGTGATAAAGCTACAGATAAATAAGTACTCTACAAAAATCCCTATATAAGTAGAATGCAGATTTGGGCATGTATTTATAAAGGTTAAAGAACAATTTCACCAACCTTTGGAACAAATCCACCATATAACGTAAGTCATTCAAATGTTGTATTTGCCATAAAGTATATATTTGTAACAAAGCATAACATATCTCCCTATGCTTAAGGGAATGTTAAGGCATGCGGATGACATTTTTCAAGACCCGGCTAGAGTGCGGGTTATTACTCCTAGAGTGGAGAAGAAATATAAGGCCTCCCCCTCAGACCCTGTATACATCAAAGGTCAGATTCCAACAGATTCTTTAGTAGTGACTAACACTAGGAAGAGCATTAACTCTCAAGCTGCTGGACTAGATGCTCAACCTCCTGATAAGTAGAGTAAACTAATTGCTCAAGCAGCAAATCACTGGTGTATCACCGACACGCTGGGACTCCTGCGAGGTACGACAGGGCCCTCTGGTACAAAATAGAGCAGTTACACAAATCCTTTCCGGGGGAACATAAAAGGGGCAAGAACTTGTTAATGAGGGACAGCTCATTTCTAATAACTCTGTACGCTGTACCTTAGACTCACCTGATACCACAGCCAGAGGTATTAATACTAGTGCCCTACTACGCCGACATGCGTGGCTGTGCATTTCCAGCTTCAAACAAGAGGTGCAAAAAACAATTTTAAATGTGTCTTTTGATAAGGAACACTTCTTTGGTCCTCAAGCAGACCAGGCTTTAGAGAAAATGAAAATGGACAAGGTGGCAAAATCCATGGGTGCGCTCCAGCTTACCAGCTCTTGTGGTGCTTTTTTTAGGCCGCAATACAAGCCAGCCTGTAAACCTCCTTCAGCTGAAACATCCTCAAAGTACAATAAGGGTCAGCCGCATACACCATCACACGGGGGATTCTACAAAGGGTCCTCTAGAAGAAACAATTAGAGGTAGAGATAAAAGAAAAACTCCCCTCGAGCCTCTGCCACTTTCTCCTAACAGTGACTTACTCCTGCTTCCCTCCGAACATTAGACACCTGTAGGAGGGCACCTTCAGTTCTTGCTACAAAACTGGCAACAAATTACAACAGAACAATGGGTGTTGGATACTATCCAACATGGTTATTGTCTGGAGCTCAGTTCCACACCTCCAAATATCCAACCTCTCATTCACAAACTCCCAGAGGATCACATCACTCTCCTCAAACAGGAATTTCAATTTCTGCTCACAAATAGAGCAATAGCACCAGTTCCTTTTCAGCATCAAGGAACAGGGGTGTGTTACCTTTTACTTTTTCATCCCAAGGAAAGGTCTCTCACTAAGACCCATCCGGGATCTCAGACCACTAAACCAGTACATCAGATCAGAACATTTTCACATGGTCACACTCTAAGACGTGTTACCCTTGCTACAGCAGAACGACTTTCTGTCGGCACTAGATTTAAAAGACACCTGTTTCCACATTCCTATTCACCCAGCTTATTGCAAATATCTCAGATTTGTCATACAGGGGCAGCACTATCAATTCAAAGTTCTCCTCTTCGTTGTCTCCACAGCACCAAAGGTGTTCACAAAGTGTCTAGCTGTGGTAGCAGCTCACCTCCACAGACAGAAGGTTCATGTTTACTCTTATCTAGACGACTGGCTTATCAAAGCCAGCTCTCGCAATCAATGTCTCAGCCATATTCAAATCACAGACTTTCTTCACCGGCTAGGATTCACAATCAACTTTCAGAAATCACATCTCACCCCACTTCAGGTACAGCCTTACCTTAGAGCCATAATGAATACAAAGCTAGGCATAGCATATCCAAATGCACAGAGTACAGAACTTCCAAGCACAACAACTTCACTTTTGCCCAAATATACAGGTCACAGTGAAATTAATCATGAAACTTCTGGGAATGATGGCCTCTTGCATTGCAATAGTGCCACATTCACGCCTTCACATGACCCCGCTGCAGGAATGTCTATCACGTCAGTGGTCTTAGGCACAGGGTCACTTACAGAATGTAGTGTTGGTAGACATCTGCAGCTTTCGCTCTCTGCAATGGTGGAACAAAACCAACTTTTTGAAAGGACAGCCATTTCTGGACCCTGTTCCACAGGTCATTCTGGCAACGGACGCTTCCCAAATAGGAGAGGGCGCTCATCCCCAAGACCTTACATTACAGGGTCTTTGGGATCACACACAAATACTTTTGCACATCAACTGTCTGGAGCTGCTAGCTATTCATCTAGCACTCAAGGCTTTTGTGACACATCTTATCAACAAAGTAGACCTCATTTGCACGGACAACGTGACAACCATGTTCTAACTGCAAAAACAGGGGGGCACATTCATTACAGTTGTCTCGCCTTGCACTGACAATTTGGTGTTGAACGATTCAACTCAAAATCTACCTGTTAGCGGATCACCTTCTGGGACACAATTTTGCTGACATTCTCGGCAGGATGCGCAACAAGTCCACGAGTGGGAACTCCACCCCAGGGTCCTGCAACCATACTTCCAAAATTTTTTCAGATACAGATATATTCGTAACAAAGGAAAACACAAGATGCCCAAACTTTGCCTCCAGGTTCCTACACCCTCAGTTTCGGGGTAATGCACTATGGATGAACTGGTCAGGAATATTTGCCTACACTTTTCCACCTCTCCCTCTCGTTCCGTATGTGGTTCGGAAACTCAGGCAAACTTCTCTCACACTAATTCTAGCAGCACCCACATGGGCAAGACAACCATGGTTCACCATTCTACTGGACCTATCAGTAGCGCCTCATGGGAAGCTTCCCTTCCACCCAGACCTTTTCACTCAGAACCAGGGCCAGACCAGGTACCCAGATCCCAAGGAGTTGAATCTTGCAATTTGGCTCCTGAAGTAATAGAACTGGGGTATTTGAATCTACCTCAAGAACATACGGACATTCTTAAAGAAGCACGCAGACCAACCACAACAGCATGTTATGCAGCAAAGTGGAAACACTTTGTTCACTATTGGATTTCTAAACATTGGAACCTTTTACAAGTGCTGGTACAACATATTATTTTGTATCACCTACATTTGCAAAGGGCAAACTTGGCATATACTTCTAGAAGGTTACATTTAGCAGCAATTGCTGCTCATCTCCAGAAACTTCAACGGTCTTCTCTTTTCAAAATCCCTGTCATAAAGGCTTTTATGGAAGGGCTTATGAGGGTAATACCACCAAATTTACTTCCAGTGCATTTTGGGAACCTTAATGTGGTACTCACTAGAATTATGGGACCACCTTCTGAACCACTACATTCATCTCCTTTGCAATTTCTTTTGTGGAAGATGTCCTTTTTAGTTGTCATCACTTCCCTAAGATGTGTAAGTGAGCTCCAGGCATTAACCTTGCAAGAACCCTTTTTCCAGATACATAAAGACAAAGTGGTTCTTCGTACCAACCCAAAATTTCTACTAGCAGTAGTATCTCAATTTCATCTCAACTAGACTACTGAATTGCTGTTATTTTCCCACAACCTGATTTGGTTGCTGAAAGAGTCCTCCACATGTTAGACATGAAAAGACTGCTTATGTTCTACATTGATAGAACTAAAACATTTAGTGAGACAAAACAACTCTTTGTTGCTTTCTCTTCACCTCATAAACGTAACCCTGTTACTAAATCAAGTATAGCAAGATAGATCGTTAAATGTATCCAAACGTGTTATGCAAAAGCCAATAGGTCACTACCTGTTACACCTAGAGCACACTCAACACGTAAAAAAGGTGCATCTGTGGCATTTCTAGGTAACATACCTGCAGTTGACATTTGTGAGGCAGCTACATGGTCAACACCTCACACATTTCCTAAACACTGTTGTGTGGATGTGCTAGCAAGCAAGCAAGCCAATGTAGGCCAGGCGGTGCTACGCACTCTTTTTCAAACTACTGTAACACGCACAGGTTACCCACTGCTTCTTGGGAGGCACTGATCTACAGTCTGTGCAGAGCATATGTATCTACAGCCTCACATGCCAACAAACAAAAAAGGTTACTTACCCAATAGGCATCTGTTTATGGCATGTAGTGCTGTAGATTCACTTGCGTTCACCCGCTTTCCCAGACACCTGTGGTTGTTTCAGTAATTTAACATATATTTACATGCATGGTCAGCTTTTCTTGCATATCTTTACACTACACTCCATTCACGACCGCCTGCGGGAAAACAGTCTGAAAATGGAGTCCAGGACCATGCTCGATGCCACAAGAGGAGGATTCACTCTACCTCATGACTCGAAAGACTTTACAAACAAAAACAACTTGCAACCTTCCGGACCCAACACTAGATGGCGGAAATATGCATAGCACATGAATCTACAGCACTACATGGCATAAACAGATGCTTACTGGTTAAGTAACATTTTCCTTATTTGTTGCGTTGTATGGTATCAGCATGTAATGATTTGAGCCGCATTCCACAAAGTGAGAATTACAGTGAGGGAGAATGTGCTCAGAGACTTATACTAGTGATTGAAACTGGGCTTCAGTTCATGACTCTTGCGCCATCTTAGTAGATCTCTGCTTGTACCATGCTTCTCTGTCTTTGAACCGTATGCCACCTTTCTCTTCTTACTCTCTAGCAGAGCTTAATTTGTGCTTGCTGCTTCCAGTGCTGAGCACCAGCACTTATTTTTGAGGGCCGGTACTTAGTTTTCTGCCTCAAGCATTTACTGCGAGCAAAAGACACATAAGGGAAAGACGGAGGAAGAGAAAAATGAAAAAGCATCACAAAGGGAGAAAGCAGAAAGCTGCAGGAGTGAACTGAAGGGGGCAGGGAGTGGCTTTAAATGGATTAAAGGGGTCCGAGATGGCTTCAGGATTACCCAGCCTCAGTATTCTGTGCTCACACATTTAATTGCATTGCAGCCGCGTGTTTAAGAGGAGGGTTTTGGGCACTGGAACGTTTTTATTTACAAATTAAGCAATGCTCTCTAGTGCATGGTCATTTTCACTTGCTATTCTACTCTCCTCTGTCAGCTTCTCTTCTGTCTCTGGCTTGCTTCCCTATGTGTGTTCCCCCTTGGTGCATGTTGTGTTGGTCTAATTTGTTGTCCAAACCATCTGTGAACTCTCTGCAACCAGTGCAATTTTTGCCTCTGGTGGGCTTCTGCTTCCAGACCCAAGACTTCGGAGTACCAGAAACAGACGCAGTTACTGTAATATGTAATTTGTGTAGTGCACTTAAAATACTTGGGTAGTCTTGTAGGACTCAATCCCTGTCTGGTTAGATGGAGGCGGAAGCCTGCCTGTATTGTCTGAATGGTTTCCAACCATTTTCAAGTCCCAGCCTGCTCTAATGATTGGAAGAGTGTGTAGTTGAGGAGCAGCTTAGATGGCAAGAGAATGATGTCACTGGTGAGGCTCCAAGCAGAGCTTGGAGATGTATGGCTGTTCGCTGGGCTTAGGCACACCTGTGTCCAGATGTGAGTGAGGAGGACAAAATGCATTTGTAACTACTTTGCACACACGCCTTCCTTGGGTGCCATGCTCATCATCTCATATGTAGGCTCGTATGGTTGGACTGGTTAACGTTTTGTGAGCTTGTGATCGTTTGCCAGGTGTTTGTGAGTTGTTTCCTAAAGTTTAATCTTCTGGATCAGTTATCCATTTGTTGGGTGCTGATGCCAACCAACGTCGCCTTCCCTTTGAGGTAGTTGAGAAACCCAGAAGCCTCCGTATAGGTTCTAGTCTCTAATTGAGGTGTAGAATTATTGCTGATAGACAACGCAATAAGGAGCAGTCACTGAGAGCCGCCTGCTTTCTAGACAGTGACTTAAAACGACTAAGAGCCAGCAAGACAACAGGTAACAATTGATGGAAGCTGAGGCCTGAAATTGTTACTAGTTGTAAGTTCTAGGAATGGGCGTATGGTGCTTTATCCATTATTATCCTTTGAGTGACCAGCCAGGAGGCAATAGTTTTACCTAACTTACTGGACAGTTTACTGCAAATTCTATACATAGTCTTTCTGGATGATTTATGTGTCCACAGGACTTTGTGTTCTTCAGCCTGAATGTGTAACTTAGACTTTCCATAGTTGGGAATGAAGTACTTGTAAGTTGAGTACTGATGGTAGAGCTATCTCAGAAAATAGCAATGAGAGGGATGGAGGGACGGTGAGAAGATTGGAGCAGAGAACTGGATTGTGATAAGCGAGCGAGAAGGTCCTGGAGTAAGAGAGGCTGAAGTGGGTGAAATTGACTTGGGAGCAAGGTGGGGAAAGACAGAGGGGAGAACCAATCTGTGATGAACAGGAGAGGACAGATGATCAAAGGGGAGAGAGTTAGTGAAAGAATGAGGAGATTGAAGGGAAGGAGAACTGGACTGTGGCGACCAACCAAGAGCAAAGTACATGATGCTAGGCCTGAGGGAGGTGGGGTAAGAGAGGGAAGAGCGAGGTTAGGAAGGATGGAGAAGCGCAAGAGTGCAGTGATGGAGAGAGAAGATGGCTGTTGGGGGATAGCAAGGGTGGGGGAAGTATGAAAGGACGGGAGGACAAGGGAAGGCGAAACAGGGTGGGGGAGAAAAAGTAACAAGTATACAACAACCATAATATGTTAAAAAAGAGAGTAGACCTGAACACTTGCTTTACACCAGAGTCAATGAGACATACAGTTAAGAGAATTGAGTTTTAGAAAATGGTGAAAGACTGCAGGGTGCAGAGAGTTCCAGAGGAAGGAGGCAGCTTTGAAGAATGATTGACGTAATACAACATCCTGAAGGTAGAAATTTCTACAAGAAGTCTATGTTTGTCCCTAAGGTTTCTCACCCTGCCGGATGTCTTGAGCAGATGTACAAAGAAGGTGGAGATTGTGAGTGGATAGGTGTGTAGGCTGAACTTCCCACAATTAATTTAATTCTGGCCTCAATGGGATCCCAGTAAAGCTGGATTAGAATCAGAATGATGTGGTCAAACTTATTTGACGTAGACAAGTGTCCTAAGGGCAGATAGGGAGTCACCTTGTCAGACCAGCATTGTAGAGGTCAAAATGAGAGAATGAGTGCTCAAACTACTGTTTTTAGCCAAATCTGGAGGTAAAAGCAGTTTTAATTTTTGAAGTACCTGGAGTTGAAAGTTAGCCACTGATTAGCGGGGAGTCCACTGTGATTCCATAGGGTTTGACTGTCTGTGAAAGAGAGGGAGAGTATTTGGTAATGTCTAAATGCCTCAGCAGGTCAGACGTCAAGATTGTTTTTGTGCTGCGGAGATAACAGGGCAACTTCTGCCTTTTTATGGGCAAGAGTCAGGAGCTTTGCCTTCACCCACGTCTGAATCTTCGAAAGGAAAGTTCATAGGTCGAGTGTGTCTCAAAAATGTGGATTTCAAATAACTTTTGCCATCTGCATATTGATGAATAGCGACACCTGTTCCTTTGCAGATTTCAGACACTGGATCCACACACAAGTTAAAGAGTGCAGAGCTTAGAATAGATGTAGGCAAATTACATTACTTACTGGAGCAAGATGAGAGATACAGCGCTCTATCTTGAGAATTGGAGAATGGTTGGAAAGAAGCTAGGTAAAACCAGTTTACCTCAAGCCAAAGCCGCGTTTAAGGATGGGGGGGCGCAATTAGCTGTGACCATTTTTGTTGAATGCTGCTGTAAGATCGAGCAGAACGAGGAGGCAGGAGTCACCGGGTCTCTATCATTTTGTGGATATTGTCAAGTATTTTTAATGAGAGTTTTGATTCCACAACCCTTGTTGAACCCCGATTAGTGAACCGGAAGTATGTTTTCATTGTTGATATGTTTTGAGTTGTAGGAAGACGGTGTAGGGAGACGTAGAAGTGTACTAGGTCGATAAGGTTAAGATAGTTGTGGAGTCTAGCTAGGTTCAGATGGCTGGTGGTATCTGAGTGTGCTTGCAACCAAGGCTTGCATAACATAAGTGAGTCTCTAGTTGGCAGTCGGTTTGCACCCTGTCCAAGTAGGGACCCTCACTCTAGTCAGGATAAGGGAGATACCCGCTCATATAACCCCTGCTAGCTTGGCACGAGCAGTCGGGCTTATCTCAGAAGCAATGTGTAAAGCATTTGCACATAATACAAAGTAATAAGTGAAAACACTACAAAAGGACACCACACCAGTTTTAGAAAAATAGCCAATATTTATCTATATAAAACAAGGCCAAATACAATAAAAATCAGACATACAGTAATAAAAATATGTATTCTGCAAGATTTACTAAAAAATACAGTTCCTTGAAGTCGATAGCTCCACCTGGGGCTATCACAGTGTCATGATCAACAAAACCAACAGTTCAGGTCGGCCGCGGCGTTGCGGGCCAGCTACGGTGTCGGGAAGACCCGCAAACAGTACCTTGGGTTTGCAGGGTGTTGTGATCCTTGCGGTGAGCTCCGGAGAGCGCCATTGCTGATGTCGCGGTGTCGATTCCAGAGTCTGTGCAGAAGTCATCGGGCACTTGCGGTCACATGCGTTGCAGATCGAACTCCAGGCTGATGAAGTCAGGTGTGCTGGCGTGGATGGTGTCGGGCTGCGGTGCAAAGTGGGATGATGCGACGTGTGGTGCCCACAGGTCACGGTGCCGGCAGCGGCTCGGTGACGGCATCCAGTGGCGTTAGTGAGACCAGGGCTGCGGTGCGAAGCGGGGCGGTGCGACGTGGTGTCCACAGGTCACAGTGCAGGCAGCGTCATCGTCGTTGCTGAAGCGTTGTCGTCAGTAGGCCCAAGCCAGCGGTACGTGACGGTGCTTCGTGACCCTCATGAGCGGTGTCCACAGGCCATGGTGCGGGCAGTGGCGCCAGTGTCAGCAGGAGCGTTGTCGTCGGGGATGCCCAGGCTGCGGTGTAAGCAGGCGATGCCAGAGTGTGGGGCCCACAGGTCGCGGTGCGAGCAGCGGCTCAGTTAAGTCGTCCAATGACAACGTCGGTGAGACCAGGGTTGTGGTGCGAATCAGGGCAATGCGACTCCGTGCGGCGTCGGCAGGTAACGGTGCATGCCAGTGGCGTCGTTGCAGTGGTTTCTCCTCTTGAACAGCACAAAACACACTGTTCCCAGTGCTGCAGGTCGAGGAAACTGAAGCTCACGTTGTCCGTGCAAATAAGGTCTACTTTGTTGATAAGATGTGTCACAAAAGCCTTGAGTGCTAGATGAATAGCTAGCAGCTCCAGACAGTTGATGTGCAAGCTCTACTCCAAGCCCTTGGAGAATTTTCTCAAGCAGGACACACAGGAAAGTTCACCCTTTGCACTCTTTTGAGGCAGAAGCAGCAACTGCAGGCCAGTCCAGCAAAGCAAAACAGCAAAGGGACAGTACTCCTCCTTCAGCTTTTCAGCTCTTCTCCTGGGAAGAGATTCCTCTGGACTCCAGAAAGATTCTAAAAGTCTGGGGTTTTGGGTCTTTTTCTTATACCCAGTTCTGCCTTTGAAGTTGGCAAACTTCAAAGCGAAGTCTCAAGTGTTTGCACGATCCTTCCTTGTCCAGGCCAGGCCCCAGACGCACACCAGGGGGTCAGAGACTGCATTGTGTGAGGGCAGGCATAGTCCTTTCAGGTGTGAGTGACCACTCCTCCCTCCTCTCTAGCTCAGATGGCTCATCAGGATATGTAGGCTACACCCCGCCCCCTTTTATTTCACTGTCTAGAGAGGTGCAAAACAGCCCAACTGTCAAACGGACCTAGACAGACAATCCACAAACAGGCAGAGTCACAGAATGGTATAAGCAAGAAAAGGCCTACTTTCTAAAAGTGGCATTTTCAAATGGACAATTTAAAAAACAACTTCACTAAAAGATGTATTTTAAAAGTGTGAGTTCAGAGACCCTAAACTCCATATTTGCATCTGCTCTCAAAGGGAATCTGTGCATTAAGGATATTTAAAGGCAGCCCCCATGTTAACCTATGAGAGAGATAGGCCTTACACAGTGAAAACTGAATTTGGCAGTATTTCACTGTTAGAACATATAAAACACACTAGTATATGTCCTACCTTAAACATATACTGCTCCCTGCCCATGGGGCTACCTAGGGCCTACCTTAGGGGTGGCTCACGTGGTAGTAAAAGGGAAGGTTGTGGCCTGGCAAGTGGGTACACTTGTCAAGTCGAATTGGCAGTTTAAAACTGCACACACAGACACTGCAGTGGCAGAACTGAGCAATGTTTATAGGGCTACTTATGTGGGTGGCACAACCAGTGCTGCAGGCCCACTAGTAGCATTTGATTTACAGGCCCTGGGCACATCTAGTGCATTTTACTAGGGACTTACTAGGAAATCAAATATGCCAGTCATGGATAAACCAATCAACAGTACACTTTACACAGACAGCATATGCACTTTAGTACTGGTTAGCAGTGGTAAAATGCCCAGAGTCCTAAAGCCAACAAAAACAGGTCAGAAAAAATAGGAGGAAGGAGGCAAAAAGACCTGCAGAAAGGGCCATTTTCAACAATAAGCCAATCGGGACTCCTACTTCTGACCTGAGAGGGTAGTTTGCATCCAGAACCCCAGCTGGTAGGCAGTGCACTCTGATAGTATCCATGGCAGAGTTCTGCACCTAGGTTTGATGCCCACCTGGGGAAGCCTGTGTGATTCTGGCATGCTGCTAACAGCTTATAATTTCCAGTTACCAGTCAGTGGCTGTGGATTTCACACAAGAAGCTTAATATACTAGAAAAGCATTTAAAGTGAATTTCCACATTGTTGTATTTAAAATAATGAAAAAGCTGGAAAATGGGTAGACGTGTCCCGTAAGGCAGTCGGTGATCCCCTTGACCCACTGTTGAATGCATCAGCAGCTGGCACCTCAGTTCATGTTCCCACTCCCTGGACCAATGATTTTCAGGTATTCTTGGGGTGCCAAACAAGGAGAATCCAGGCACACTGTTGTTTCTATTGTTGCCTTCGCTGTCATTACTTCAACAAAACCATTGTCTGTCCAAAACTATCCTTGTGCCACACAGCTGAAATGTAAAGTGTACTCCACTATCTTGTTCAAGATAATTATGTTTTTATTCACATAGCAAAAAAAATATGTACAAATCCTGTCTACAATGGCAATGTCATTTATTTGATGAAAGTTCATTTATAGAGAAGAACCCCCGCAGACAAGATACAGTCTCACATTTTCTAATTTTTAAAAAATAAATAATCAATCGCAGGTAACATCGACCCTAAGGGCACAAGCTACGGCACGTGAGCTGGCTTTGCCATGGTCTACAAACGTCCCAACAGTGGTGGCAACGTTATTAGTAAACAGTGCGTCAACATAAGATCTAGATTAGAGGACGTCAGGGCAGAGTCCTCAGCCATTGAGCAGGGATGGATCTTCCTTAAACAATACCGCGCAATGCCTGTCGGAGGCCGAGAGGGGCTGTGCCCTCACCAGTATGAGGAGATTACCTCAGACTGGTGGATCCTTGCCAGTCAATAACAAGAATTCCATTAAACACAGAGAAGAGGCGACCACCAAAGCTTATTTATGAATCCGTCTGTGATAAATGTCCTTTCACAGCATGGATACCCTTTAAGAAGCACCACCATCGGAGGATGGGAAAGGAGCCGACTATGCACGCCCCTTCATGGCAAAAAAGGATCAAACTCTATCGCCCATCTTAAATTTTCATACTCTACCTTGTAAGGTGTGAAAAGATGTCTTCTTGACCGACCTTCTGAGAAGGATGCATACTTCAACATTTGAGTACATCCTGCCCACCAACCGTACCAGAAGTTCGTGCTGATTGCCAAGCATTTTCAGGTCACTTGATTTTGGGACAAACTCTGCTCCAAGGGTGTTCACCAGATGCTTCTTTGTTGGCGAGCCATCGATGACTGGTGAAGGGGGTTACATTTCAGAAATGCCACACGCAATCTGCAAACTTTCCACAAGGAATTGCACCTTTCACAAAAGATTGAGTTTACTGGGGGCACCCCTTGAGTCCAGGGAGTTAAGGTTTGTGTCATTCTAGAACAGGTTCAAGTATCTCTGAAGAGCATTCTTCTTCATCAGATGTGACCAATCCCTTGACTAAGAGGAATGTTCTGTACCAGCTGGGCATGATGGCTTTATGCATTGCACTGGTGCCCGATACTAGGATACTCGTGCAAGCAGTGACTGTCACAACAGCCCGGTCTTGCAAAGAGGTAATGTTGGTAATGCTCAGGATTCAACATAAACCGACCTTCAGTGGTGTCGAAGTTTGACTCTTGCTCTTGGCAAGATTTGTGGTTTAAGGATAGCAGAACTTTTATTTGTAGGTGACTAGGCCAATCCTACATAAAGTTGCAACTGTCAGCCCAACCCTACCGGCTCACAAGCAGTACCTCACCAAAAAACCCAAGCAGTAAAAGGTGATTTGTGGCAGCCTTTTCGCATGGACTCAAGAGTGTGACATCTCAGGGAGGTTGTGGTTAAATTGAGATTTCCCTTTTCTCACATGAGCAACATGTCCCAGTCACACAGGAGCAATGAAAGAGATGCAGTGAAGTTTTCAATAGTTTTTATTAACAAGACTGCAATCTACTGTAAATTGCATGGACTGCAATGACTAGGATAATGAACAATGCAAGAAACACATGACCTCCACCATCTTGCAATAACATAAGATGTAAAGCAGGTGTGAATTAAATCCTAATACCCTAGATTATAAACCTAATCTCTAATTTAAAGAGAGCTAGGTGTGTTAAACCTAATCTGCCAGTACCATGTCCATGAGAAGCGCCCCCGAACCCTTGTTACCTTGGAATGAGGTCTCTAGATCAGGCTCTGTGGTGACACGAAGACTGGGTCAGCATCAAGGCGACGTGTAGCATAGATATAGTTGGTGCCATCTGGTAGGAATCCCTCTAATGATCTTGTCTGTGTGAGATGTATTTATACAGAGCTTGTAGGACCCCTGACGCAGGTATGTTCCCAAACAATAGATAAGAAGGCATGCTTGAGGTGGCAATTATATAAACAATTCCCTGAAAAGGTATTATGTTACTGTCACACGAAAGTGGAAAAGTACATGATGTAAATACCTACGTATCTCATTTATCTTTGATGCTCATAATGACTCCTTTACAGAATGGCACTAAAAACGTGAAACTAAAACGTCTTCCCAACTATAAACATGGGAGCCATCTTGGAAAAAATTATTAAATAAATGTGCTAAAACAGTGCTAAGTAGGTTAAAAGTCACTGGGTGACAGGGTACAGGCCTGCAAGCCAAAGGCTAAGCTAAACTCCTGATCCCCATTAAAACTAAATAGGATCCACTACACCCTCCCCATTGAGGAAACAAGTAGGATGCCATGATCATGATGCCAAAGAGAGTGAATGAACCCAAGGTAAAATGCACTGAACTGAAAACAAGCTAAAAGTTTATTAAAACATAACTACAATCTAATTAAAACCTGTTAAAAATAGTTAAAACATACAAAGAGACATAGGCTCTCATTACAACCCTGGCGGTTGGTCATAAAGTGGCGGTAATACCGCCAACAGGCTGGCGGTAGCTACCGCCAAATTATGACCATGGCAGTGATATCTCCAAAAGACAGCCAATGTACCACACCGACCGCCAGGGCGGAAACAACAGTCACCACGGCAGTAGCCACCTACAGCCAGGCGGAAGACAAAGTTCCGCCCACCATATTATGACAACACAATCCGGCACCTTTTCTGGGGAAGTACCAACGCCATCAAAGGCCTTGCGGAAACAGAGCACAGAAGTCTAAGGACTCACCTTTGGAGACACAGGGAAGAACCACACCGCCATGGAACCAGAACTGCTAGTCTTTCCGATGATCTTCTACGTCATGCTCGAACACCAACGCCAGCGAAGATGATGACGGTGATACAGCCTCCTAGCATACAAGGGAGGGATGGAGGAAAACGAGAGTGACACACACACACACACCACACACACCCCACACACACCATACACACAACCAGCTGCACAAGAAAACAATTTGTCCCTGATAATCGGCTGAATAATGCAAGGACAACAGGAATTGACTAAAGTGATTGTAATAAGATCAACATCAAAAATAATAAGTCGATGTTGGCAATGCAACAGATATGTACAAATGTACAAATAAGGGACACTGCCCAGTCCATAGTTTACAGGGGCCACATGGCCACAGTGCAAAGTCCAAGGCCCCACTCGATTCCTGCACCAATACGGAGAGAACACTGCAGGGGCATCCGTTGGCAAATAGACAGGCACTTCAGGGGGTAAGGGGGGACCCAGCCGGATGCGGAAATAAGACCACTGGCTCTGGAGTGGCCAATATGCCCTGTGCTTGGTCCTGGGGAGTGCAAGGCCACCGTCTCTTGAGTGGGTGTCTTGACCACTGGTTCTGGAGGGGGCAAGATGCCCTGTGCTTAATCCTGGGGAGTGCAAGGCCACAGTCTCTGGAGTGGGTGAATACCCCACTGTTTCTGGAGGGGGCAACATGCCCTGTGCTTGGTCCTGGGGAGTGCAAGGCCACAGTCTCTCGAGTGGGTGTCTTGACCACTGGTTCTGGAGGGGGCAACATGCCCCGTGCTTGATCCTGGGGAGTGCAAGGCCACAGTCTCTCTAGTGGGTGAATACCCCACTGGTTCTGGAGGGGGCAACATGCCCTGTGCTTGGTCCTGGGGAGTGCAAGGCCACAGTCTTTCGAGTGGATGACTTGACCACTGGTTCTGGTGGGGGCAGGCCGCACAGCAGCCCATGGAGGCTGGACTATATGGCGTCCGCCGGCGGTGACGGCTGCACTGTGGTGGTAGTTGTGGGAGGCTCCTTCTCAGGCCCTGCACCCTCCAATGGCTGCACAGTGGTGGTGGTTGTGGGAGGCTCCTGCTCAGCCCCTGCACCCTCCGATGGCTGTACAGTGGTGGTGGTTGTGGGAGGCTCCTGCTCAGCCCCTGCACCAGCCGATGGCTGCACTGTGGTGGTGGTTGTGGGAGGCTCCTGCTCAGCCCCTGCATTCTCTGATGGCTGCACAACCACGGCTGGCGTTGGGGGCTCCGTGACAGCTGCTGGTGCAGGCTCCTTCACCTTCTTGGTGACTGGTGCAGGCTCCTTCCCCTTCTTGGTGGCTGGTGCAGGCTCCTTCCCCTTCTTGGTGGCTGGTGCAGGCTCCTTCCCCTTCTTGGTGGCTGGTGCAGGCTCCTTCCCCTTTAGTATTTGTGGCCTGGAATCCCATCGATCATGAGTAGGTGCTGCTGAAACTGGGCCCGTGGACTGGTTGGCTGAGGTGCTTGGCTGGGTCCTTGACACCCTGGCCATACGTGCAGGACGGAGAGGGGGTTGGGTAGGGAAGAGGTCAATCTGGGAAAGGAAAAGCTTTTTAGGGACATTGGGGCGGGAAGAGGGAGAAGTAATGGGAGTGGAGGATGAGGGAGTGGTTGTTGGAGGTGTTTGCTGGATTTGGGTGCAGGTGCATGGGTTGTATGCTGTTGTGAGGTGGATGGCTGTTAGGTGTCTGAGTGCTTGCGTTTGTGTACTTTAGGAGGGGGTGGGACAGACACAGTGGGAGAGGACACAGGGGACGTGTGCATGGATGTTGTGGAGGTGTCTGCCAGTGAGGTGTGTGTTCTGCTTGGTGTGGTGATGATGCAGGTAGTGGATGATGATGTAGTGCATGCAGGTGTGACTGTAGACGTAACTGGGTGGGAGGTGGAGGAGGAAGAGGAGGGGGAGACAGTGGAAATAGTGGATGTTGTATCTGGAACTGGATGGTGTTTGTGTGAGTGCCTGTGGGATAAAGTGTGGTGCTTGTATTTGCCTGTGACACTCTTGTGTGTTGTCTTGTGTGCATGCTCGTCTGGCTGTCTGCTTGGGATGGATTGGGGTTGAGTAGAATGGGACTGGAAAGTGGTAGTTGGAGGGTGGACGGTAGAAACAGGGACAATGGCTGCCATCAGAGAGGAGGCCAGAGCCTGGATCGATCTCTGTTGGGACACCAATCCACCATGAATGCCCTCCAAGAATGCATTAGATTGCTGCATCTAGGCTGCCAGCCCCTGGATGACATTCACAGTGGTTGACTGCCCTACAGAGATGGATCTCAGGAGGTCAATAGCCTCCTCACTCAGGTCAGCAGGGCTCACTGGGGCAGGGCCTGAGGTGCCTGGGGCGAAGGAGATGCCCACCCTCCTGGATGAGCGAGCACTGGCAAATCGCTGAGGGGCTGCTGGGAGGGTGGTGCTGGTATAGGGGGTGGCGGCTGTACCTGTAGCTGGGGACATCACAGAAGTGTCTGCCACCACCAGGGAGCTCCCATCGGAGGAGGTATCAGAGTCTGTGTTGTCCCCTCCAGTCTCCGCCTTGGTGCTCCCCTCACCCTCCTTCCCACTGGTGCCCTCAGCATCAGTGGACTCTGCCTCCAGGGTCCTGTGAGAGGGAGCACCCTCTGTCGCCAGTGCCTCTGCTCCTCTGCCAGATGATGCTAATGCACATAAGGGCAGGATGACAAAACAAGAAAGGGGGGGAAGAGAGACAAAGGATACACTGGGTCAATGACTGCACCAACATCACCGTTGACGTACACAGCACCCTCACACACAGAGTACAGGCCTACGCACTACGCATTGCACTACCAGTGATATTGCTAGCCACCAAGGCATGAGGAGGAGCACACACCGCCAACTGCAGCACACCTGGGACCGACGCAGCCCTGACCAGTAGTGGATGCTAACAAGCTAGGTAGGCAGTATTTCCCCTTCAGACCCTTAGCCACCAGAGGACCTACGCTGCTATGTCTGGCCTAGCCTAGGGGCACCCACTGACACACAACCACCACCCGGATACCACCCCTCCAGCCATGAGCTTCAATGATGGCCACTGTACTCACCCCCTTGTGGCTGCTGTGATGCCCTCAAGTGCTCATCCAGCTCAGAATAGGCCACCACCAGTATGCCTTCAGGGGGGTCAGGGTCTGACGGGCACCATCAGACAAACAGTCCAGCCAGTAACACGAATGGCCCACCATACCCGTTTGCATCACCATTGGTACACACATGGCCCAGCACACAACGTGTACACCGCCAAGAGGACAATACCCCCCTTTCTCAATGCCTTCACACACAACTCCATGCATTCATGCCAAATGCATTGTGCCCACAGTGTACTCACCTGTTGGTCTAGAGGCCCATACAGCTGTCCTCTCCAGTGCCTCAGAAGTGAAGGCTGGGGCCCTTTCCCCAGTCACACGGGCCATGGTAGGTTCCAGACACAGGTCACAGCAGCAGATGCAGTGTAGGTCCTCGCCTATGGAAGGTCAGGAAACCTGTGAGGAATCAGATAGAAAATGGCAGTCACGTCTGCATACCGTCACCGCCGGCGTAGATCACAATTGGCCACTGTACGTGCACAGGCCGCCCCCGCAGGGCGCATAGAGGGCCGGCGCCTTAACGGCCGCCTTGGCCCGGAAGGGACCGGTTAAACCGGTTTGGGGAGGGCGCGCCCCAGCGAAGGGGCGATGCACCCCCTACCCCCTATGGTTGCCAACAGGCAAGGGGGGGGGTCAAATACGACCCAACCAATGGTGGGGGGTTTGCTGTTTTTCAAACCCCCGAATAGAAACATCGCAAACTGTGTTTGGGGGGGTCACAGGTGAAACATTTAAGGGCGAGCGTCCTGCATGGTCCCCAAATCGGGATCATCGTGATCGGGACAACGTGCTCGCCGCTCGACAAAACACCACCCCAACGAAGACGCATACAGTCGCAATGCCGGACGAGGAAGGGCGTAGCGGAAGACAGATAAGGTTTTACCAAAAAATTCATTGGAAGACACATCTAGTAAGGGGGTGTGCGAACAAAAACCACACACCTTGGGATGCCTCACGGCAGGGTGTAAGGTGGCAAAGTAAGGGGACTAAGCGGAACACGGCACTCGCAGCCCAGACCCGCCAAGTCGGATGGCAGGGCATAGAACACGCCAGGTAGCGAGTTGGGCCTAATTCCAAGAACGGAAGGCTACCCCCTAATAAACAACATTGGTAAAACAAACGCTATTGGAGTGAGCCTTTCCATTAAATGGAAGGTGGGACTGCCTAAAAATTCAAAGGACAAAAGGATGCAGGACAAAGGTAGGCCAGGACTTTAAGACCACCAGTCACTCATTACAAGTTGTGAAATGTAGAACCTAGACGTGTAAAGTTTAAAACGAAAGAACTAACAAGCTAAAAGTTTTATTTGTCATATGTACTAAACGCTTTTTGATCAGTGACTGGGTTTCATACTCAATAAATATGTCAACATTGGGCAGTCACACGATTGCTTGTCCACACTAATAAAGCGGCCAAATGATATCCTCTATATAAACTTTGTCAAAGTATGTTTCCATGCTCATATCTTCACGGGCTGTATTGTATGTCAAGTGGTCTTTATTGTCTGCTCTGTAGTGTGCCAAGTGCAGGAGTTACCCATAGGGCCCAATAACAACCAATGAGGATTTGAACAGCGACGCCATTTCGGGGGGGGGGGGGGTCAGGCCTATGGAATAATGCTGTGTCACAGGATAAATAGGCACATACTTCAATACTTCACTATTTACACTGTCCCATAACATGTTTGCAGATTGGGGACTTCTGTTGTGGCTCCATTGTTCAGTTTGTGACAGCCTCCTCACTCTTTTGTCCCTTAGATACCTACTGCTGCGGATGAATAGGAGATGGAGACATACCCCCATGTACAGACCCCTGGTGGACTTGTCTACAACGGAGGACAGGCACATTATCCTCACTTAAAGACTGAACAAGGCCACTGTAGGAAGTTGGCTCTGTATATACTATCTCAAAGTTAGAGATAGTGTGCACAGAGTCCAAGGGTGCCCCTTAGAGGTTGATAGTGGCAAAATTAGATAATTCTAATGCTCTTTTTTGTGGTAGTGTGGTCGAGCAGAGGGTAGTGGGAAGCATTTGTTGTACACACACAGGCAATAAATGAGGAACACACACTCAAAGACTTAACTCCAGGCCAATAGTTTTTATATAGAAAAATATATTTTCTTAATTTATTTTAAAACCATAAGATTCAAGATTTATAGTAAATACATAAAATGCAAGGTACTCCACACAGGTAAGTAAGGAACTTTGAATTAAAGCAGTAGTACACACAGTATAGGTTAAAATGGCAATAAGCTATTTTAAAAGTGGACACAGTGCAAAAATCAACAGTTTCTGGGGGAGGTAAGTATGGTTAAGTTTCTGAGGTAAGTAAAGCATTTACAAGTTTAGTCTCCTGGGCATAGGCAGCCCACCGTTGGGGGTTCAAGGCAACCCCAAAGTCACCGCACCAGCAACACAGTGCCGGTCAGGTGCAGAAGTCAAAGGAGGGCCCAAAACACATAGGCGCCTATGGAGAACAGGGATGCTCCGTTTCCGGTCTTCTGGCAGGTAAGTACCTGCGTCCTCGGGGAGCAGACCAGGGGGGTTTTGTAGAGCACTGGGGGGGACACAAACAGGCACACAAAACACACCCTCAGCGGCACAGGGGCGGCCGGGTGCAGTTTGCAAAGTTGGCGTCGGTTTTGCTACTGAAAGCAATGGAGGTACCCAGGGGTCACTTAAGCGATGCAGGCAGGGCACGGGGGCTTCTCAGGCCAGCCACTGACTGGGCTAGACAGAGGGCCACCTGATGGTCACTCCTGCACTGGAGTTTGGTTCCTTTCGGTCCTGGGGGCTGCGGGTGCAGTGCGGGGTCCAGGTGTCGGGTTCCTTGTTACCAGGCAGTCACGGTCAGGGGGAGCCTCTGGATCCTCTCTGCAGGCGTCGCTGTGGGGGAGCAGGGGGGTCGTCTCAGGTTACTCACGAAGTCACAGTCGCCTGGGAGTCCTCTCTGCAGTGTTGGTTCTCTGGAGCTCGAGCCGGGGTGCATCGGGTGCAGAGTATGAAGTCTCACGCTTCCGGTGGGAAAAGTGAGTTCTTTAAAAGTTGCTTCTTTGTTGCAAAGATGTTGCTGTTGGTGAACAGTGCTGCGGTTCTCAGGAGTTTCTTGGTCCTTCGGGTTCAGGCAAGTCCTCTGAGTCCTCAGAGGTCACTGGTCCCTGTCGGATCCGCCGCTGTGCAGGTCCTTTGAGTCTGGAGACATGGCGGTAGGGCTGGGGCCAAGTCAGTTGTCGTCTCTGTCGTCTCTGCAGGGCTTTCAGGTCAGCAGTCCTTCTTTGTGTAAGTTGCAGGAATCTGATTTCCTGGGTTCAGGGTCACCCTTAAATACTAAATTTAGGGGTGTGTGTTAGGTCTAGGGGGCAGCAGCCAATGGCTACTGTACTTGAGGGTGGCTATACCCTCCTTGTGCCCCCTCCCTGAGGGGAGGGGGGCACATCCCTATTCCTATTGGGGGAATCATCCAAAACCAAGATGGCAGGGGTCACCTCAGCGCAGGACACCTTAGGGGCTGTCCTGACTGGTGGGTGACTCCTCCTTGTTTTTCTCATTATCTCCTCTGGACTTGCCGCCAAAAGTGGGGGCTGTGTCGAGGGGGTAGGCATCTCCACTAGCTGGAGTGCCCTGGGGCAATGTAACACGAAGCCTGAGCCTTTAAGGCTCACTGCTAGGTGTTACAGTTCCTGCAGGGGGGAGGTGTTAAGCACCTCCACCCAGTGCAGGCTTTGTTTCTGGCCTCAGAGAGCACAAAGGCTCTCACCCCAGGGGGTCCGAAACTCATCTCAGTGGCAGGCTGGCACAGACCAGTCAGTCCTGCACTGAAGGATTGGGTAAAATACAGGGGGCATCTTCTAAGATGCACTCTGTGTACATTTTTTAATAAATCCAACACTGGCATCAGTGTAGGTTTATTATTCTGAGAAGTTTGATACCAAACTTCCCAGTATTCAGTGTAGCCATTATGGAGCTGTGGAGTTCGTTCTGAAAAACTCCCAGATCATATACTTAATATGGCCACACTGTACTTACAATGTCTAAGAATAAACTTCAACAGTGTAGGGGCATATTGCTCATGCAGCTATGCCCTCACCTGTAGTATAGTGCACCCTGCCTTAGGGCTGTAAGGCCTGCTAGAGGGGTGACTTACCTATGGCACAGGCAGTATTTTGTGTGCATGGCATCCTGAGGGGGATGCCTTGTTGACTTTGCCTTTTTCTCCCCACCAACACACACAATCTGCAATGGCAGTGTGCATGTGTTAGGTGAGAAGTCCCTTAGGGTGGCACAACACATGCTGCAGCCCTTAGGGACCTTCCCTGGTCACAGGGCCCTTGGTACCACTGGTATCTTTTACAAGGGACTTACCTGGGTGCCAGGGTTGTGCCAATTGTGGGAACAATGGTACATTTTTAGTGAAAGAACACTGGTGCCGGGGCCTGGTTAGCAGGGTCCCAGCACACTTCTCAGTCAAGTCAGCATCAATATCAGGCAAAAAGTGGGGGGTAACTGCAACAGGGAGCCATTTTCCTACTGCCACAATCACAGAGCTGTGTGCCCAATTGGAGCCTGACCTGATACCTGCTATCCGTCAGCCCACTGGGATCCCCCCTATTGTGCAAGTACTATCAGTGCTCCATTTCCTGGCAACTGGTTCTTTCCAAGTGACAGTGGGCTTGGCAGCAGGAATGTCACAGCCAATGTTCTCAATAGTGCTAACAAGCTGTAGGAGGCTGGACTGGCTTGTAGTGAGTACCAAGGGGTACTTGCACCTTGCACCAGGCCCAGTTATCCCTTATTAGTGTATAGGGTGTCTAGCAGCTTAGGCTGATAGATAATGGTAGCTTAGCAGAGCAGCTTAGGCTGAACTAGGAGACGTGTGAAGCTACTACAGTACCACTTAGTGTCATATGCACAATATCATAAGAAAACACAATACACAGTTATACTAAAAATAAAGGCACTTCATTTTTATGACAATATGCCAAAGTATCTTAGAGTGTACCCTCAGTGAGAGGATAGGAAATATACACAAGATATATGTACACAATAGCAAAAATATGCAGTATAGTCTTAGAAAACAGTGCAAACAATGTATAGTTACAATAGGATGCAATGGGGACACATAGGGATAGGGGCAACACAAACCATATACTCCAAAAGTGGAATGCGAACCACGAATGGACCCCAAACCTATGTGACCTTGTAGAGGGTCGCTGGGACTATTAGAAAATAGTGAGAGTTAGAAAAATAACCCTCCCCAAGACCCTGAAAAGTGAGTGCAAAGTGCACTAAAGTTCCCCTAAGGACAAAGAAGTCGTGTTAGAGGAATAATGCAGGAAAGACACAAACCAACAATGCAACAACTGTGGATTTCCAATCTAGGGTACCTGTGGAACAAGGGGACCAAGTCCAAAAGTCACAAGCAAGTCGGAGATGGGCATATGCCCAGGAAATGCCAGCTGCGGGTGCAAATAAGCTTCTACTGGACAGAAGAAGCTGCGGTTTCTGCAGGAACGCAAAGGGCTAGAGACTTCACCTTTGGAGGACGGATCCCTCTCGCCTTGTAGAGTCGTCAAGAAGTGTTTTCCCGCCGAAAGAACGCCAACAAGCCTTGCTAGCTGCAAATCGTGCGGTTAGCGTTTTTGGACGCTGCTGTGGCCCAGGAGGGACCAGGAGGTCGCAAATTGGACCAGGAGGAAGAGGGGATGTCGAGCAAGACAAGGAGCCCTCTTAGCAGCAGGTAGCACCCGGAGAAGTGCCAGAAACAGGCACTACGAGGATGCGTGAAACGGTGCTCACCCGAAGTTACACAAAGGAGTCCCACGTCGCCGGAGACCAACTTAGAAAGTCGTGCAATGCAGGTTAGAGTGCCGTGGACCCAGGCTTGGCTGTGCACAAAGGATTTCTGCCGGAAGTGCACAGGGGCCGGAGTAGCTGCAAAAGTCGCGGTTCCCAGCAATGCAGTCTAGCGAGGTGAGGCAAGGACTTACCTCCACCAAACTTGGACTGAAGAGTCACTGGACTGTGGGGGCCACTTGGACAGAGTTGCTGGATTCGAGGGACCTCGCTCGTCGTGCTGAGAGGAGACCCAAGGGACCGGTAATGCAGCTTTTTGGTGCCTGCGGTTGCAGGGGGAAGATTCCGTCGACCCACGGGAGATTTCTTCGGAGCTTCTAGTGCAGAGAGGAGGCAGACTACCCCCACAGCATGCACCACCAGGAAAACAGTCGAGAAGGCGGCAGGATCAGCGTTACAGAATTGCAGTAGTCGTCTTTGCTACTATGTTGCAGTTTTGCAGGCTTCCAGCGCGGTCAGCAGTCGATTCCTTGGTAGAAGGTGAAGAGAGAGATGCAGAGGAACTCGGCTGAGCTCTTGCATTTGTTATCTAAAGTTTCCCCAGAGACAGAGACCCTAAATAGCCAGAAAAGAGGGTTTGGCTACTTAGGAGAGAGGATAGGCTAGCAACACCTGAAGGAGCCTATCACAAGGAGTCTCTGACGTCACCTGGTGGCACTGGCCACTCAGAGCAGTCCAGTGTGCCAGCAGCACCTCTGTTTCCAAGATGGCAGAGGTCTGGAGCACACTGGAGGAGCTCTGGACACCTCCCAGGGGAGGTGCAGGTCAGGGGAGTGGTCACTCCCCTTTCCTTTGTCCAGTTTCGTGCCAGAGCAGGGCTAAGGGGTCCCCTGAACCGGTGTAGACTGGCTTATGCATAATTGGGCACATCTGTGCCCAAGAAAGCATTTCCAGAGGCTGGGGGAGGCTACTCCTCCCCTGCCTTCACACCATTTTCCAAAGGGAGAGGGTGTGACACCCTCTCTCAGAGGAAGTCCTTTGTTCTGCCATCCTGGGACAAGCCTGGCTTGACCCCAGGAGGGCAGAAACCTGTCTGAGGGGTTGGCAGCAGCAGCAGCTGCAGTGAAACCCCAGGAAAGGCAGTTTGGCAGTACCAGGGTCTGTGCTACAGACCACTGGGATCATGGAATTGTGCCAACAATGCCAGGATGGCATAGAGGGGGCGATTCCATGATCTTAGACATGTTACATGGCCATATTCGGAGTTACCATTGTGAAGCTACATATAGGTAGTGACCTATATGTAGTGCACACGTGTAATGGTGTCCCCGCACTCACAAAGTTCAGGGAATTGGCCCTGAACAATGTGGGGGCACCTTGGCTAGTGCCAGGGTGCCCTCACACTAAGTAACTTTGCACCTAACCTTTACCAGGTAAAGGTTAGACATATAGGTGACTTATAAGTTACTTAAGTGCAGTGTAAAATGGCTGTGAAATAACGTGGACGTTATTTCACTCAGGCTGCAGTGGCAGGCCTGTGTAAGAATTGTCAGAGCTCCCTATGGGTGGCAAAAGAAATGCTGCAGCCCATAGGGATCTCCTGGAACCCCAATACCCTGGGTACCTTAGTACCATATACTAGGGAATTATAAGGGTGTTCCAGTAAGCCAATGTAAATTGGTAAAATTGGTCACTAGCCTGTTAGTGACAATTTGAAAGAAATGAGAGAGCATAACCACTGAGGTTCTGGTTAGCAGAGCCTCAGTGAGACAGTTAGGCACCACACAGGGAACACATACATATAGGCCACAACCTTATGAGCACTGGGGTCCTGACTAGCAGGGTCCCAGTGACACATAACAAACATACTGAAAACATAGTGTTTTCACTATGAGCACTGGGCCCTGGCTAGCAGGATCCCAGTGAGACAGTGAAAACACCTTGACATACACTCACAAACAGGCCAAAAGTGGGGGTAACAAGGCTAGAAAGAGGCTACTTTCTCACACAACCCCCCCCCAAACGAAGGACAATAAGGCTAACCTTGGCCAGTTGAGACTTTATTGTCTAAGTGGTGGTAAGTAGAGAGTAGCTCTGCAATAGACTGGTTACTCCCTTTATCATCCACTATATGGTTACTTCCCTGTGGGGATGTAAACCACCCTGTTTGAAGTTTTTTAGCTAAGCAACAATGTGAAGATGTATTTTCGGGGTTTCTATCAGTAATTTTTAGTTTAGAGCAGTGGGAATTGTCCACTGAACCTATTTGTAGTGATAGAAATGCCAGACAGGGATGCTGTCTCAGAAAAGCCATAGCTGGGCAAAAACTTTGTCCATCTGGCTGGAAGAGAGAACAGGGATGCTGTTTCTCTTGAGTTGGAGCAGGGCATGGATGCTGTCCTATGAGCTCCACACTAGGGCAGGGATGCTGTCCTAAGTGTTGTGAGGCAGTGCAGGGTTTCTGCACTAAAGTTTCTCTGGGAGGGTTGGAGGGATGCTCCATGTTAACTAAAATGGTGCTCTTTTTCTCACCAATGTTAGTTATCCCACAGAGAGGTACTTCCACCTCAGGGAGTACAGTTTTGCCAACTGATGATTCCCTTGGAACAGGTGCCACCCCAGGAGAGGTTTCTCCCACCACAGGAATGGTATCCTGAATGGTAGGGTGGTTAGGGGATACTGTGATACCCTTTTTACCTGTTGATGGAGAGGGATCCTGAGTTTTCAGGCCTTCTCTCCTTTGCTTTTTCATTTCAATAGAAATGAGAGGGAACAATTCCTCTGGGATGCCCAGCATGGCTGCATGGGCATAAAACTCTACATCAGCCCAACCTGAGGCCTCTAGGTCATTACCTAAGAGACAGTCTACAGGTAAGCTAGGTGATACCACCACCTGCTTAGGGCCAGTAACTCCACCCCAACTAAACTGAATTATAGCTAAGGGAAGAAACTTAGTGGAGTTATGGACATCAATAATTTTATACTGTTGTCCAATGATGTGTTGTTCAGGAGCCACTAGGTTTTCAGTCACCAAAGTGATACTGGCACCTGTGTCCCTGTAGGCCAAGGCCTCAACACCATTTATTGAAACTGTCTGCCTGTACTTATCCATTGTAAGGGGACAAGCAGCCAGTGTGGCAAGGCCAATGCCACTAGGTGTGACAGAAACTGTCTTGGGATTGACTACCCCAGTTTCTACTATGGACCCATAAGTGAACCCAACTACACCCTTAACTTGACTGTTGCCAGCAGTCCCACCACTAGTACCACTACTGCTAGGGGCACTAGAGCTTGATGTATTAGTGGTGGTAGGCTCAGGGGGTTTACCTGGACAGGACTTATCCCCTGACCTATGGCCTCTGTTTTTACACACAAAGCACCAAGGCTTTTTAAATTGTGTAGGTTGAGTAGAAGAGGAAGAATTTGTTTTATCCCCACCCCCTGAAGAGTGTTTAAGATTTGAAGTGGGATCTTTGGTTTTACCCTTATCCCCATGCTTATCTTGAGATTTTTCACCATCTTTCTTCTTATTGTTCTCTTTGTCACCCCCTGTATGAACTTTTCTGTTCACCCTTGTTCTGACCCATTTGTCTGCCTTCTTTCCCAATTCTTGGGGAGAGGTCAGATCAGAGTCCACCAAGTACTGGTGCAACAAATCAGACACACAATTATTAAGAATATGCTCTCTCAGGATCAAGTTATACAGGCTGTCATAATCAGTAACTTTACTGCCATGTAACCACCCCTCCAAGGCCTTCACTGAATGGTCAATGAAATCAACCCAGTCTTGTAAAGACTCCTTTTTGGTCTCTCTGAACTGTATCCTGTATTGTTCAGTGGTTAAGCCATAACCATCCAGGAGTGCATTCTTAAGAACTTTGTAATCATTAGCTTCATTTTCTTTCACAGTAAGGAGCCTATCCCTACCTTTTCCACTAAATGATAGCCATAGGATAGCAGCCCACTGCCTTTGAGGGACATCCTGTACAACACAGGCCCTCTCAAGTGCAGCAAACCACTTGTTAATGTCATCCCCCTCCTTATAAGGGGGAACTATCTTGTGCAGATTCCTGGAATCATGCTCTTTTGCAGGATGACTATGGGGAATACTGCTGCTGCCACCATGGGTTTCTAAACCCAACTTCTGTCTTTCCTTCTCTAATTCTAAAGACTGTCTATCCAAATCCAGCTGTTGCTTTTTAAGCTTCAGTCTGGTTTGTTCCACCCTCAACTTATTGAGTTCCCTTTCTAACAATCTGTCATCAGGGTTGGTGGGAGGGACATTTCTAGATACAGAGGTATGATGGGAATGAACAGAAGGAGACCTGTCCCTTACAGAGGGCACCCTAACAGCTTGGCTAACAGAAACATCAGTACCACTGTGGTGTGAATAAATGCTTTTGCTATGATGTGAGACAACACTATTTGTATGGTGAGGCTCTTCATCATTACCAACAATGCTAGACTGTCTAGTAATGGGCAGGCTAGGAAGTTTCTTTCCTGAATCTTTTCCTGGGGGAGTCCCTGGATCAGATTGGGAACCATTAGCTACTTTTTCAACAGATGGGGCACTTCTAGCCTTATCCTGTTCTCTAAGCATGTTAAGTAACAATTCCAAGGAAGGATTCTTCCCTACACTCAAACCTCTCTCTATGCAGAGACTCCTTGCTCCTTTCCAGCTAAGGTGATCATATGCAATCTTAGACAGGTCAACATTTTGGCCTGTGCCAGACATTTTTAGAGAGAGTTAAAGTGATAGAAAAAGAGAAAAAAGTTTGTCAGAGCTTTTAGAAAGACAGAGAAAAAAACTTTTAAAACTTTTTAGAACTTTTTAGAAAGTTTAGAAGTACTTTTCAGCACTTAGAAAAGAGTGAAAAGAGGAAATGCAAAACTTTTTGGCTATGTGTATTTACACTGACCTTGTTTTGTATATTTTTCTCTTATGAAAAGTACAATGACAAGAGTGGTAAGTAGTCTCAAAGCACTTATCCCACCGCTGCACAACCAATGTAGGAGGCTGGACTGGCTTGTAGTGAGTACCAAGGGGTACTTGCACCTTGCACCAGGCCCAGTTATCCCTTATTAGTGTATAGGGTGTCTAGCAGCTTAGGCTGATAGATAATGGTAGCTTAGCAGAGCAGCTTAGGCTGAACTAGGAGACGTGTGAAGCTACTACAGTACCACTTAGTGTCATATGCACAATATCATAAGAAAACACAATACACAGTTATACTAAAAATAAAGGCACTTTATTTTTATGACATTATGCCAAAGTATCTTAGAGTGTACCCTCAGTGAGAGGATAGGAAATATACACAAGATATATGTACACAATAGCAAAAATATGCAGTATAGTCTTAGAAACAGTGCAAACAATGTATAGTTACAATAGGATGCAATGGGGACACATAGGGATAGGGGCAACACAAACCATATACTCCAAAAGTGGAATGCGAACCACGAATGGACCCCAAACCTATGTGACCTTGTAGAGGGTCGCTGGGACTATTAGAAAATAGTGAGAGTTAGAAAAATAACCCTCCCCAAGACCCTGAAAAGTGAGTGCAAAGTGCACTAAAGTTCCCCTAAGGACAAAGAAGTCGTGTTAGAGGAATAATGCAGGAAAGACACAAACCAACAATGCAACAACTGTGGATTTCCAATCTAGGGTACCTGTGGAACAAGGGGACCAAGTCCAAAAGTCACAAGCAAGTCGGAGATGGGCATACAGTATGCCCAGGAAATGCCAGCTGCGGGTGCAAAGAAGCTTCTACTGGACAGAAGAAGCTGCGGTTTCTGCAGGAACGCAAAGGGCTAGAGACTTCCCCTTTGGAGGACGGATCCCGCTCGCCCTGTAGAGTCGTGCAGAAGTGTTTTCCCGCCAAAAGAACGCCAACAAGCCTTGCTAGCTGCAAATCGCGCGGTTAGCATTTTTGGATGCTGCTGTGGCCCAGGAGGGACCAGGAGGTCGCAAATTGGACCAGGAGGAAGAGGGGACGTCGAGCAAGACAAGGAGCCCTCTTAGCAGCAGGTAGCTCCCGGAGAAGTGCCAGAAACAGGCACTACAAGGATGCGTGAAACGGTGCTCACCCGAAGTTACACAAAGGAGTCCCACGTCGCCGGAGACCAACTTAGAAAGTCGTGCAATGCAGGTTAGAGTGCCGTGGACCCAGGCTTGGCTGTGCACAAAGGATTTCCGCCGGAAGTGCACAGGGGCCGGAGTAGCTGCAAAAGTCACGGTTCCCAGCAATGCAGTCTAGCGAGGTGAGGCAAGGACTTACCTCCACCAAACTTGGACTGAAGAGTCACTGGACTGTGGGGGCCACTTGGACAGAGTTGCTGGATTCGAGGGATCTCGCTCGTCGTGCTGAGAGGAGACCCAAGGGACCGGTAATGCAGCTTTTTGGTGCCTGCGGTTGCAGGGGGAAGATTCCGTCGACCCACGGGAGATTTCTTCGGAGCTTCTAGTGCAGAGAGGAGGCAGACTACCCCCACAGCATGCACCACCAGGAAAACAGTCGAGAAGGCGGCAGGATCAGCGTTACAGAGTTACAGTAGTCGTCTTTGCTACTATGTTGCAGTTTTGCAGGCTTCCAGCGCGGTCAGCAGTCGATTCCTTGGTAGAAGGTGAAGAGAGAGATGCAGAGGAACTCGGCTGAGCTCTTGCATTCGTTATCTAAAGTTTCCCCAGAGACAGAGACCCTAAATAGCCAGAAAAGAGGGTTTGGCTACTTAGGAGAGAGGATAGGCTAGCAACACCTGAAGGAGCCTATCACAAGGAGTCTCTGACGTCACCTGGTGGCACTGGCCACTCAGAGCAGTCCAGTGTGCCAGCAGCACCTCTGTTTCCAAGATGGCAGAGGTCTGGAGCACACTGGAGGAGCTCTGGACACCTCCCAGGGGAGGTGCAGGTCAGGGGAGTGGTCACTCCCCTTTCCTTTGTCCAGTTTCGCGCCAGAGCAGGGCTAAGGGGTCCCCTGAACCGGTGTAGACTGGCTTATGCAGAATTGGGCACATCTGTGCCCAAGAAAGCATTTCCAGAGGCTGGGGGAGGCTACTCCTCCCCTGCCTTCACACCATTTTCCAAAGGGAGAGGGTGTGACACCCTCTCTCAGAGGAAGTCCTTTGTTCTGCCATCCTGGGACAAGCCTGGCTTGACCCCAGGGGGGCAGAAACCTGTCTGAGGGGTTGGCAGCAGCAGCAGCTGCAGTGAAACCCCAGGAAAGGCAGTTTGGCAGTACCAGGGTCTGTGCTACAGACCACTGGGATCATGGAATTGTGCCAACAATGCCAGGATGGCATAGAGGGGGCGATTCCATGATCTTAGACATGTTACATGGCCATATTCGGAGTTACCATTGTGAAGCTACATATAGGTAGTGACCTATATGTAGTGCACACGTGTAATGGTGTCCCCGCACTCACAAAGTTCAGGGAATTGGCCCTGAACAATGTGGGGGCACCTTGGCTAGTGCCAGGGTGCCCTCACACTAAGTAACTTTGCACCTAACCTTTACCAGGTAAAGGTTAGACATATAGGTGACTTATAAGTTACTTAAGTGCAGTGTAAAATGGCTGTGAAATAACGTGGACGTTATTTCACTCAGGCTGCAGTGGCAGGCCTGTGTAAGAATTGTCAGAGCTCCCTATGGGTGGCAAAAGAAATGCTGCAGCCCATAGGGATCTCCTGGAACCCCAATACCCTGGGTACCTTAGTACCATATATTAGGGAATTATAAGGGTGTTCCAGTAAGCCAATGTAAATTGGTAAAATTGGTCACTAGCCTTTTAGTGACAATTTGAAAGAAATGAGAGAGCATAACCACTGAGGTTCTGGTTAGCAGGGCCTCAGTGAGACAGTTAGGCACCACACAGGGAACACATACATATAGGCCACAACCTTATGAGCACTGGGGTCCTGACTAGCAGGGTCCCAGTGACACATAACAAACATACTGAAAACATAGTGTTTTCACTATGAGCACTGGGCCCTGGCTAGCAGGATCCCAGTGAGACAGTGAAAACACCCTGACATACACTCACAAACAGGCCAAAAGTGGGGGTAACAAGGCTAGAAAGAGGCTACTTTCTCACACAAGCGTGTCGTCTGCCCTGATAAAACACATGTGCAGCTACATTGCATTCCCCAGGTTGAGGATTTGGCCACTGTGAAGGCCGGGTTTTCTGTAATGGGACATATCCCCAAAATAATTGGGGCGATTGAGGGAACACATATTGCATTTGTCCCCCCCCCTGCCAGAATGAACAGGTGTTCAGGAATCGTAAGAGTTTCAACTCAATAAATGTGCAGATGGTGTGCTTTGCAGACCAGTACATCTCCCAAGTCAATGCTAAGTATCCTGGGTCGGTGCATGATGCCTTTGTCCTGAGGAATAGTAGCATCCCAAATGTGATGGCCCAAATACAGAGGCACAGGGTGTGGCTAATAGGTGAGCCCTGGTTCCCACCCAGTATATGTTGGTGTATACCTATGGTGTGGGCCATATAGGATAGTGTGTGGCTAAATGTTGTTTCTCAAAATTTGCAGATGACTGGTTACACAAACCAATCGTGGCTGCTGACCCCTGTGAGGAATGCCAGGACAAGGGCAGAAGAACGTTATAATGAGGCACATGGGCGAACCAGAAGGATCATTGAAAGGACCTTTGGCCTCCTCAAGGCCAGGTTCCGGTGCCTCCATCTGACAGGTGGATCCCTGTGCTACTCCCCCAAGAAGGTCTGCCAGATAGTTGTGGCAGGCTGCATGTTGCACACCCTGGCCCTCAGACGCCATGTGCCTTTTCTGCAGGAGGAGGAGACTGGAGATGTCCCTGTGGCAGAAGTGGACCCTGTGGACAGTGAGGATGAGGATGTGGACAACAGAACATCTGTGATCCATGTCAGTACTTACAATGACACACAGGTGAGACAGTGCAACTTTACATTTCTATGACTTTGGTTGTATTCTGTGTGGCATTGGCATGCTGGCATTTACCACTTCTATGCCCACTTACTGTTACTTCTGGCTATTCATTTTGCAGATGTTGGTGATTTAACACATACCCATGGTGTGATAACTACAGCCAGCTACAGGTCATTGATTCTATGCACATTCTATGTACAGTTAATTTGCAATGGTTGTACCTGTTTCAATCAATACATATTTGAGATACATGACATACTCAAAATAGATTTATATCAAAGGGTGTTTATTGTAGTACAAATATATAGAGGGGAAAGTGCAATGGGATGGGGGGATGATGGAGGAAAGTCCTGGGTATTGTTCCAGTCTGTTCGTAGCACAGGTGCAGTGTCCAAGGGGACATAGGAAGGGGAGCAATGGCAGTTCAAGGTGGACAAGGTGACTGAGTGGGACCCAAGGGGGACAATCAGGAGAGTCTAATTTCCTGGTGGGGGTCTTGGCAAGTGTCTCTGGCTTCTGTCTGGTTCGCAGGGAATGTTTGTGGGGTGGTTCACCTTCTGCAGGTGGAGGGGTGCTGGTGGCCTGTAGGTCCTGTGGCGGGGCCTCCGGGCCACTAGCGGCAGCGGAAGTGGGAGGCTGTTCAGATGACTGGCTAGTGGCAGGGGCCCGCTGGTGTGACACTGCCTCGCTCATAATTTTGGCCATGTCTGCCAGCATCCCTGCTATGGAGATCAGGGTGCTGTTGATAACCTGCAAGTCCTCCGTGATCCCGATACTATCCCTCCTGCAGCTGCCTGTCCTCCTGCACGTTGCCTAGGATCTGGTCCATCGTGTCCTGGGAATGGTGGTATGCTCCCAGGATCTCGGAGAGCACCTCCTGGAGAGTTGGTTCCCTGGTCCTGTCCTCCCCCTGGCGCACAGCGGTCCTCCCAGTGTCCCTGTTGGCCTGTGCCTCTGTCCCCTGAACCGTGTGTCCACTGCCACTGACCCCAGGTCCCTAATTGTCTTGTGTGTGAGGTGTGGCCTGGGGTCCCTGTACAGGTGGGCACACTGCTGATTGACGTGTCCTGGGGACAGAGGCCTGGGTACGCTGGGTGGGTGCTGTGGTATTGGTTCCTGATGGGGGAGGCTCTGTGGTGGTCTGTGAGTGGGTTTGGATGACTGGCTGTCCAGTGGTCCCTGATGGGCCAGGTAGGTCATCCAGATCATGAAGTCCAGAGTTACTGTCATCACTGTGGGCCTCTTCTGTTGAGGGACTTGATAGTGGTGGCACCTCCTCTCCAGTGACATTGGCTGGGGTACCTGTGGGGAGGTAAATGATGTATTATGCTTCAAGTGTATGACATTTGTGCTTCTGTAGATTACCCTCTATGGTTGTTGTTACCCTGCCAGCTTTTGCTTGTGTGTGTTGGTGTGTTGTGGGATTGTTAGTTTCCCTATGCTGTGCATGCTTTAGTGATGAGTGTCCATGCAGGGCTGTGAGGGGTGTCCATGCATTGGTACAGCATGCAGGGCATTGGGATTAGTGCGATGTGATGGTGGAGTGTGTAGGATGGAGTGGAGTGATAGGAGTGAGGGTGCGGGTATGTGATGGCATGCAGGTATGGGGGGTGGTAATTGTTGAAAGTCCTCCTCCAACTCCGGCCAGGCCCTCAGGATGCAGTATTGCCAAGACTTGCTCCTCCCATGCTCTGAGCTGTGGGGGAGGAGGTGGGGGTCCACCGCCAGGCCTCTGGATTGTGAGCTGGTGTCTTGCTGCAATGGAACGTACCTTCCCCGTAGGTCGTTCCACCGTTCCTGATGTCGTCCCTTGTTCTGGGGTGCTGTCCAACGGCTTTGACCGTGTCCATGATTCTCCGCCATAGCTCCATCGTCCTGGCTATTGATATTTGTATTATATTATATTGTATTGTATTGTAATAGTATTTATATAGCGCTTACTACCCCTGACGAGGCGTCAAAGCGTTTTTTGGGGAGTAGCCCGCTACTCCGGAACTCAAAAGGAATTAGTGGTGGATTAGTATAGGAAAATATGAGTACAGTCGTAGTATTATGAGTTAATTTGAGCCGCGGATATGTGAGTTTGTTAGTTGGATTGACTGGAGTAATGGAGGGGTGGAGGAGGGAAGAATCCAGAAGAGTTAATTGGGAGTTTATGGTAATAGGATTTAGGCTTGGGATGAGTAAAGGGGGGATCGAGGATGGAAGAGTCCGTGGAAAGGGTTAGGGAGATCATAGTAGCAGGGTGAGATAAATGAGGGAGAATTTAGTAGGGTTATTTGGGAGATCATGGTAGTAAAGTGAGGTTTGGGTGAGTTAGATGTGGAAGAGGAAGGAAGAGCTTAAGCAGCGTTATTTAGGAGATGAAAGTAGTAGAATGGATTTAGGATGCGTCAGAGTGGGAAAGGAGGATAGATTGATAGAGACTTGACATATGGTGATGGGTAGACAAAGTGTGATATAAAATGAGAGCAGGGATTCATAAGTATCTAATATGACAACTTATCTAGGAGTTATGTAATGGCCTATGAACATGTTAAGCATAGAATAACATACACACATGTATATATATATATATATATATATATATATATATATATATATATATATATATATAGACACACACACACACACACACATAAATACACACACATATGCACACATATATGTACATACATATGCATATTTATATATATACATATTTAAACCAAGAGTAAATATACATTAGTTAAACAGGTTTAGCTATGTGTGTAGTTTATTGTTATGACATAGTAGCAATACATATTTTCTAAAGAACTATATATAACTAGAATATACACATAATCAGATAAAAAATATTTATCATAGGCACATGCAGTCCATAGCTGTTTGAATATGGTGGTTATGAAGGAAAGAGCCAACTCCTGAGTAGTTTTCTGAAGACAAGATAGTTATCTGTGGCTCTTATAGTTGGGGGTAATGAATTCCATAGTTTGGCTGCTTGAACGGAGAAGGATGTACCACCTATAGTCTTTTTCTTGTATGGTGGTGATCTAAGGCAGGGTGCCAATCTGGAGTTGAGGTTTCTTTGTTGAATGTATTTGGGTATTTTGTTTCTGATAAAAAGCAGCCCTGTTCCATGTATAGCTTTGTGGGTGATACAAAGCAGCTTGAAGGTGCATCTTCTGGCAACGGGTAACCAGTGTAGTGCTCTCAAGGCAGGGGAGATGTGGGCTTGTGGCTTTACATGTAATAGTAGCCTGGCTGCGGAGTTCTAAATACGTTGTCGTTTTTTCATAATAGATAGAGATGATCCATGGTAGAGGCTATTGGCATAATCCAGATGCGTTCTAGAGTCTTCAAGGTGATGAAGCTTTTTCGTGCTAATTTGACCACTTGTGCACTCATTGTTAACTTGGAGTCCATGGTGATTCCAAGGCTTTTAACTTTCTTGGATAATTGAGGAGGTGGCCGGAGATCATCAGGCCAGGCGCACAGTGGGTCATCATTTTTCCAGTCACCACATATAAGTATTTCTGTTTTGAAGGCATTTAGTTTGAGATGGCCGCACCTCCGCTCCAAACAGCTGTGGCTCTACCCTGACGATTTCATCCACCATGCCCCCTAACTCCTCCTCAGTGAAACAGGTGTGCCTTTGTGGTGCCATGGGTGTTATGTGATGTGTGTTGGTGAGGGTGTGTTGGGTAATGTGTTGGGGTGTGTGTAGTGGGGTGCGTAAGGGATGTATGGCTGTAAGTGGTGTGTGTGTCTAGTTGTCGCAGTGGTCTTGGTGTCAGTCTTGTGCAAATGATTGTATTCGTAAGGGGTTGTGGGTAATGTGGGTATGTGTTTTATAATGGTGTGGGTGTGTGGGTGTGGTGTGTGTATGAGTGTCAGGTATCTGTTGTTTGAATTGGCCAATGTGGTGTTGTTTTGTCTGTGGGTGTCCATTGTGAGCACGGCGTTATGTACCGGCATTGGTTTACCGCTGTTGAATGTCCATCGTGATGATTCGTGGGTCATAATGTGATGGGCGTTGTTCTGTTGTTGTAACAGTGTGGGTTTTGATACCGCCACTTTATCACAGTGGTGTGTGTGTGTCATAATATGGTGAACGCATATCCACTGCCGCGGTGGTAAGTTGGTGGGCGTCAGCGCGGCAGTAAGCGGGATTTACCGCCAGGGTCATAATGAGGGCCATAATGTCAACCATGACAGGCAGAGCAGGCCAAAGTTAAAGGCAATGTTGGCAAACTTTAAAACTTTCGAATAGGCCAATGGTCAAATTTATTTAACAGTAGCCATGATCTTGAAGAATGTCTTCGAAATCATCAAAAGAAAACACACTCCAGAAAGAAGCCACATGGTCAGATGTGAGATCGATGACAGGATTGGCAGACAGTTCTACGGAGCAGAAGTGTGCAGCAGTCTCAGATGCAGGATCTCCCGAGATAACAGCACCATCCAAAGTGCCCAAAGGAGCCAGACAGTCCACCAAGCCTTGCTCGTAAATGGCCTTGCGAATCAGCCTCAGTCTCATGGGGCACAACCATGAATGAACCCTCATCTGGAACATCAGCAGTTCTTTGTCCACAGGAGGTACTGGCGGAAGAGCGAGGCACACCGAAGGTAGATGTTGAAGCAGGCACCATAGGACAGGTCAGAATGACAATGACCAATTATGCTCCAATTCTTCCAGCAATAGAGCACCAGAGAACTGCACCATGCGATCAGGGCACAGCTGGGCTGGTGGCAGTAGCTCCATCACCCCCCTTAGCTGGGAAGGCACAACCACTGCGTATCAGTCACAACAGCAGTAGTATCCCACCGATCAATGCCAAAGTCACAGGGAAGCTGCTAAACACACTGGAAAAAAGTGAATGGGTGGCTGAAGGAATGACTCCGAAGACAGTCTGGAAGATGGACACAAATCCAGACCCTACAGCCTAAAAAAAAAGGGGCAATCCTTGTAGTGTTCTAAGCGTTGAATATTCTGGATGCCAGCTCTCGAAAGTGCTTGGGGAAGTTGCTATTTAATGGGGATTGTATCTCGACTGATGATCTTGCTATCTGGAGAGAATACGTCTCTCTAGCTAATGTCAATGCAACTTCTTTCTGGAACAGTAGTGCCTTTAGTCTGCTCAGATTGTCATAAATTACATTAGCAGTATCAATGTGAGGCCACATTTCTGCTAATCTTATCTCTTGTGTGGGCAGGAATAAAACATGTCCGCAACACGTTACGACCTTAGAGACTGAAATTGCGTAGGCAATTCCTGGTCGCATACTGCAATAGCTTTGGTTGCTCAGCACCACATAACTTCCATTCGAAAGTACATGAAATGCTGTATGAATAAAAGGGATGGGAGTACCCCTCATAAAACAGGCCAAGTTTGTGACCTCCACTTTGTAAAGGCCATAAAGAGACACCTATTTCCAAATCATTAAGGCCCTCATTATGACCACGGCGGACGGGGGAGAAGTGCTGGTAAAACCGCCAACAGGCCAGCGAAAAAAAAATGGAATTATGGCGATTACCACCATGGTCATCCACCACTTCTCCACTCCGACCGCCAGGGCGGTGACGACCGCTGGGCTGGAGACTTCGGTCTCCAGCCCAGTGGCCGTCACCAGACCGCCGCCGGTATCAGGACCCTGCATACCGCCATGGATTTCGGGTGGTTTGGAACCGCCACTAAATCCATGGCGGTAGGCACTATCAGTGCCAGGGAATTCCTTCCCTGGCACTGATAGGGGTCTCCCCACCCCTCCCCCCACCCCCCCAACCCCCTGCCACCCCCTGGAGGTGGCATGACCCCTCTCCCTACCTCCACCCCCACCCCCAACATGAACATACACACACCCCCTCCCCACCCCAACATTCACATACACACACCCCTACATGCACACATACACTACAACACATACCCGCACACATACAGACATGCACACAGACCGACCCCCACACATTTCCCATACACACAACACCCCCGCATGTATACATGCACTCACACACCTCATCTACCTACTCACACCCCCATGCACGCACACAACACACAACATCCCCCCACCCCCTCCCCTAACGGACGATCAACTTACCTTGTCCGTTGATACTCCGGGAGGGGACGGGATCCATGGGGGCTGCTCCGCCGCCAGCTTCCCGTCACCAGAACACCGCCACACCGAATCATGGGATGTGATTTAGTGGGCGGTGTTCTGATGACGGGGCGGTGGAGGTGGAGCAGCCTCCACTTCCCCGCCGACCGCCAGTATGGCTGCTGGCGGCTCTCCATCTGAAAAAGGACGGAGGGCTGCCAGCAGTCATAATACGCTGCGCGGAAAACCGCCTTTACTGGCGGTCTTCAGCATGGCGGTACCTCAGCGGTCTTTAAAAAAGACCGCTGAGGTCAAAATGAGGGCCTAAATGACAAACAGTAGTTTCACATTTGCTTCTGCTAAGAAAGAGCTCTGTTTCGCTGTTCAGACATTTATATTCAAAGGGCAACTCCCCCTCTTCTTTAATATAGCTATCGCCTAGCCACTTGTATCTGCCCACGGCAAGATGTTTCAAGCATTTTGAAAAACAAAAAGTGGAAATGGGCAGATTTATAATGACATGCATGAGCCATACTGTTGATGGACTTTCTGCAACAGTGAAAGGCAACTTTTCTAACCTATGTGAAGCATGGTGAAACTTGCTTCCCTTTTAGCCATTGTCTGTTGTTCCCTGGATAAATTAAAAGCAGCAAACAAGTCACTACCATCAATATATTTCCATGGAATGCGGCAAAATCTATAATGTCCAACCTATTTGTATTATAGAACACAGCTGACTTTGTCCATGGTGTAGAAAGGACAGCATTCTGAATGATGTCTATCGCAGATGACACTATGCCCCTCATTGTAACATTGCCGGTAAAAGCTGCGAATAGACCGTTGCTGCGGCTACCATCCGTTCTGCCAAATTATGACCACAGCCGGATTTCTGCCACAAGAAGGGTGAAAATCTGGCTGTGGTCATAGTGGCGGAAGGTGGTAAGGTGGCCACCAGCAGTGCCACGCCAGTAGACTGCCACCAGCCGTATCATGACACATGATATGGCCTGGCGGTGTTCTGCTGGTGGGTGCCGCTGGCAGAAGCAGCGCCCCGACCCGTTCCCTGGCGGAAGACCCCCTGGATGCAGGTAAGCTGGGCTTCTGACAGGGGATGGGTGTGGGGGGTGTTGTGTGTGTATTTGTGGGGTTGTGTGCATGTATGTGTGAGTGTGTGGGTGAATGTGTTGGTAGTGTTGTGTGCGTGGGTGTATGCATGTGTGAGAATGCGTGTATGAATGGAAATGTGAATGCGTGTCTGCATGTCAGTGTGAATGTGTGTACGGATGTGTGCGAGAATTAATGGATGGATGCATGAATGAATGCGTGTATGCCAGTGTGAGTGAGTGTGTGTATGCATGGTGCATGTCTGCAAGTGTGCGTGTATGGGGGTGGGGGATCAGAAGGGGGGAGTGTGGATGGAGTGGGTGGGGAGCATCTGGGGAGTGTTTGGGCGGTGGGTGAGCCTCCTACCAGTGACAGGGAAGGAATTCCCTGTCACTGGTAGGGCCTACCACCATGGTTTATGTGGCGTTGCGAATGCCACGAAAACCATGGCAGTAGGCAGGCTCAAAATGCGCCGGCTGTACAATATCGGCCGCCGGGCTGGAGATTGTTATCTCCGGCCCTTCGGCTGCTACTGCCATGGTGGTAGAATGGTAAATTGGTGGGTTGGCTGCAGCCAACCCGGCAATGTCATAATGTGGCGGTATGTACCACCAGCCTGTTGACGGTACTACCGCCACATTATCACCTACCGCCGGGGTCATAATGACCCCCTATGTTATTAAGAGAATAAATCCTGTTGGACAGAGTGTTCATGCCAATATTGACAACAGCTAAAGCCTTTTCCAAATTCTCGTTATTTGCCTTAAACATGCATCAGCTTCTATTTGAGAAAGCTTCCAGATCACATTGTATATGGCATAGATAAATCTTTTAGAGTGTGGCTTTCTTGGACCTAACGAAGAAGTCCTGCAAGTCTATATCCTCAGAAAGAGTATTAAGATGTTCCTTAACTGCTGATAAGGTGTTAGACTGTAACCATTGTTGGCACAGTTTACCCACACTGTATGTAGTGACTATACCCAAGTGTTGACCTGAGACAAAGCGAGGGTCCGGCCGGCTAATCTTGAAACCCCCTGAGGAATGCACAAAACATGCCTGACACCCATTCGTGTCTACTGGCCACAATAACCACCTGCCAAGACTGGGAAGTGAAGAATTATAAATACCAGCCTGAACCTTTGCATCTAATTCTTCCTCAGGGACGTTCAGGAAGGACTGCCAATTGGTGAATTCTGCTAGTGCGGGGATACTGGACGCATTAATTTCCTTAATTTTTGCTAACCCCAGACAGGATGTTTGTTGAATTGTGTCATTCAAAAAGATCATTTGCACAGGAATAAGGCACACCGTAAACAAAGCTTCCCTATCCTTTATTTGTCAATCTTGTGTTCTGCATACACTTTTGACATTAATAGTGTTCTTTCAGTATTCGTAGCCTTCAACTGCAAGTCGGGAAACAAAGGAATCTGAGTAAATCAATTTTGTGTTAATTAGCTAAATCTTCCTAATTTTAGAAGGCGGTAACTTAAAATAGTATGACTCTGCATTTTTAACGTCATGCCCAGAAAAATATGTAAATTTATCTGAATAATGTTTTGGACTCCCCACAGGTGGAGTTGAACAGTGTTCCCACTGTGTGTAGTTGAATACTGATCTGAGTCTAATTGCACGGTGCAGGTAGTAATGACACCAGTTTTTATAACAGAACATCTCCCCATAATTCTTTGTGTTAGTGTACACATCATCACTTTCAAATACAGTGTAATCCTTCATTTCGTCTAACATGGAATCAACTGTTTGAATATTCCAGTCATCAGATACAACATCAGGCGTAATTACATCAGCCATTAAAACATTAAAGACATATGGAATTTGAATGACCTCAGTAGGCCCGTATATATCAAATTGAACTTTATCCCACACAATCCTACCAGGAATCGGTATTGCTGAAATGTTCACAAGGGACAAGTCACTCTGGACCTTATGCAATGAAAGATATGTAGTTAGAACTTCATCCACAGGCTCAACAGAGGAGCTTTCAGGAAGGGAATGACAATTTATCAGCAGGAGGAAACCAGTCACAAAACCAATCCGTAAAACAAATTTAAGCAATGTCATAGGTAACCTCAGATAGTTTCATGGATAAATGAAATAGTTATTTCTAAGCCATATGTACAGCTTACGTGTCCTTGAAACAGTTTCAATAGCAGGTGCGGATAAAGTTGAAGAAAAGTCTCAATGTCGATGAAGTAACCAGAAGCAGTCTCTGCAAACACAGGAACTGATGCATTACTGATGGATGGATCCACTTCGCATGGAGGCTCCTAGTAGATAATATTGTCAGTTTGTGTTGGAATAGAAGACAGCTACATCTTGGACAGGTGTTGTCGTTGAGGTGGTAACAGGAATCAGCAAAGCTCATTTTCCTCCCTCCCCATGCTCGAGGAGGCATTTGTAGCATCGTTGGACATGCTTGTGTAGTCAGAACTGTTGTTGTTTCTTCTTTGAAGATGTATATCCTATTGGGTAGTGTGAGGGGACCGGGAACTACCTAAGGGACCGCTGGGTCTACTGTGCAGGATCGGCCACATGGTGGAGTTTTACGTTGTCTATGGAGACACATCTGTTTACTTTGGAACCAGGCAGCAGTGGTAGGATGACAGTTCTGGTATGTTGTATTCCCAGGACTTGGACTGGTGCTCTGTACGATGGGCCGAATTCCTTCTTCACAGCAATCTTCTCATGAACCAGATCCCTGACTTTAGGAATCCAGCCAGTAGAAGTTGTTGGCAAGTCCCTTATTCCTCAGATGGCAGCACTGGTGGATGATTTATCATCACACAATTGCTGAAGCTCCTGTAAGACAGTGAGACGTTCATTTATGTCAAAAGGTGTATATGCTGCCACCAAACAAGGGCAATCTAGATCTGGGACATACATAGGTATCCCAAAGAGAACATCATAAGGAGTGCGTTACCCCAAGGACCTTCTTGGCAGATTATTTTGTGCTCTCAGGGCCCCATGTAGGTGATGAAGCCAGCTGCAGCCAGAACCTAATACTCTAGCTGTTAAAGACTGCTTTAGATCTCGATTCCTCCTACCACAACCAAATTTCCCTCTGGATGGTAGGGTGAGGAGTAATAGAGTTCAACACCCATCGTCCTCGTGGTGTCCCTGAATACCTTAGAGGCAAAGGCAGGGCCCTGGTGTGAATGGAATGCTGCAACCGCATATGTACCGATAAAGATCAGCAAGTCTTTTATAACAGTTGAAGCGTCAGCCGACTGGTGAAGCCATACCCACAGGAATCCAGAACAAGAATCTACAGCGACTAAGATGTATTTGTATGCACCATCAGGTTGAAGTGGACCAGTATGGTCCAGGTACACACATTGTAGTGGCCTGTTGGATACTAAGAGGGATGCCTGCAGAGGGCATTTGATGTTTGCGCCCTTTATCTGTTGGCAAATGTCATAGCAAAGAACATATTGCTTGGTCTGTTTGTGTAGACCTGGCCACCAGAATCTTTTCTGTAAGAGTGTTATTGTGGCCGCAATACAAACATGTGCAGAAGCTACACCCTTCTGCGCTGCTTTTATCAGGTCTAATCTCTGGTCTTGGTTGGGGATCACTGGATCTCCAACCCCAGGGGGTGTTGCATAGGCAACATTCTGTGCACTGATGTGGTAAGAGTATTTTGTACGGTATGCTTTTGGGAGAGTCTTGCCTTCACCCGAAGCTTTCACAGCAGCCAGGATTTCACTATCCAATCTCCTCTGGGAATGAGTCACTGCAGCCATAGAAACCATAGATACTGCACATTTGGCAGCTTCATCAGCCAAGGTGTTGCCAATAACGTGTACTCCTACACGTTGATGGCCCAATGTATGGACTACATGAGCACTCAGTAGCTTATCCTTGAGAACAGCCACCCTCCCCCTCAATGTTCGTGTTTTATGGTGTTCCCTTTGGAGTCTCTGAACCCGTTCAATCGCCAATGATTAAGGTAATCATTGTAGGACTGGATGCAGTAGTATGAGTCACAAACAATCAAGTTAAGTTGTCCTGGGTCCGTATGTTCTAGCGTTAGGATAAGTGCTTTAAGTTTAGCCAGCTGAGCTATGCAGTCCCCCAGGGTCTGAGTGTAGGTATTGTGAGGGTGGAAAACACCATCCTTTATAACTCCGCTCACGTCTGCGGAAGCGGCCGAGCATTGATGTTGGTACCTACAGCTGGTTGTGCTGAACCATTGGTGTAAATGACAGTGTAGTATCTGTCAAGCGGCAGTATGTCTAGAGGTGCGGGGCACTCCTGTTCATATTGGAGAAATTCTTGTGTCTGAAGTTTTGATCCCACTGCCCATAACTGGAGAACAATACACCCAGATAGTTAAAGCAATTGACAGTACTAATTTCCATTTTCTGAATGTGAAAACTCCTACATTTCCTTACTTTCTTGCCACATGCCATAGTAAATGTTTTAGATTTATTAATTATCATGCCCCTTGATGAATTGAACTGTTCAAAGCCGCAAAAATTCATTTCTGGAGCCCCATGGGTGTTCTGGAAATCAGGACAACATCATCCGCATTAAGTAGTGCAGGCACAGGGCATCCGGCCACATACGGGGGAATCGGCCTGTAGTCCCTGCAAATGTTCATCTACTCCATTAATAAATAGGGAGAACAATAACCGGGCAAGGACGCAACCTTGGCGGATACCTCTCCCTACCTTGAAAGAGGTGGTGCATTCTCCCAGTTGACCAAAGCAAACTTTGCATGTCATATCTCTATAAAGGAGAGCCACAAAATTGATGATATACCTTGGGGCACCTATGTCTAATAGTGTAGGCCATAGAAGGGCATGTTCCACTAGGTCGAAGGCGCTACTGAGGTCTGCAAAGCATAGATATAGAGCACCTTTTTTGGCCTTGGTGTACTTCCCTATTAGTAAGTGTAAATTAACACATTGCTCTAGGGTACCTAATTCTTTCCTAAAACCAAACTGTACAGGGGTAAGGATATTATTTTCCTGTACACAATCATTTAATCTAACCAGAATGACTCTACTGAATTTTTTCAGGGAAGAATCCAACAATGATATTGGGCGATAATTTTTGGGGTCCCACCTTATCTCCCTTCTTATATATCGGTATGATAATGGAGGTGTACCAAGACATCAGAATATCCCCAGATATGGCCAAATTGAATAGTGTGGTCAGAACTGGTACCCAAAAATTGGTGTTATATTTGTAGATGCCCACTGGTACCCCATCAGGTCCTGGGACCTTACCCTCAGCACTGGTTAGGATGGCAGAATAAACCTCATCCACAGTAATCTGTGGATAGTTGGGGGGCCCCAGCTCGAACTGCCCAATTAGATCTACTGTCCCAGACCCTTCCTTAAAGACTTCTGACTAGTGGGCCACCCATGTTGGACAAGCTCTGGTGGCGCCCATTCCGAGAAAGGGGGCATTAATTGTTTCCCAAAACAATTTAACGTTGTTAGTTTCCATCACTAGGGCTAGTTTAGACCATGCCTCTTCCCCTAGTTCTTTCTTCCTTTGCTCCTGAGCATTCTTATATTCTTCTCGGAGTGACTTAATTACCACCAGGCCTCTGGGTGTTGTCTGAAGGGCTAATTTGAGATTCCCCCTGGCTGTGGTACAGGCATGGTTGAACCACACCTTATTATACTTAGGCCACCTATGTTGAGGGTTATGGGTCAGGAGCCCCTGTATATACACAACAATTATACTAAAACACCTTAGTAGCCATTGTGCTTCAATAGCCTCCTGTAAGCAATAACCAATTTCTTGCGAACAGCCACGTATGACATTCTGCAGAAAGTCGACAGGCTCAATATCTTCCCATTTCCGTCTCACCCCATTGGTTCTATGTGCCTCAACCTGATTAGGGGTAGTATAAAACACATCCCTTGAACCACAAAAAGTAGTTGGGAGAATGATCGGATCATGAGCACTAAGTAGGGTCGACCCTGTGTAGGGTGTATCACAGCCGTTTTGTGCAAAGGATGACACAGTAATATGGTCTATAACAGAGGATGAGTTGGCACCTCTATGAGTTGGAATTAGCTTGCCGTTATCTCCGGTCTTATGTTCCATAAGCGTTAAATCAAATGTGGACAACGTCAGGTTAAGGGCCTCCCCATACTCATTGTGGCAAAAATGGCCAAACCCCACCCCATCAGGGGTGGTAAGCAGTGCTTAATTTGTGCTTGTTTACGGTGCTGAGCACCGGCACTTATGTTTGAGGGCCAGGGCTTATTCTTCTGCCTCAAGCATTTGCAGCGAGCAAAAGACACATATTGGAAAGACGGAGGAAGGGAAAAACGAAAAAGCGTCACAAAGGGAGAAAGTAGAAAGCTGCCAGAGTGAGCTGAAGGGGCAGGGAGTGGCTTTATATGGATTAAAGAGGCCCGAGATGGCTTCAGGATTACGCCGCCTCAGTATTCTGTGCTCGTACATTTATTTGCAGCAGCCGCATGTTTAAGAGGAGGGCTTTGGGCACTGGCACGTTTTTATTTACAAATTAAGCACTGGTGGTAAGCCCACAGGACCGAGGTAGGGTCCGGAAGCAAGGCTGGATATTAAAATACCCCGCACAAACTATAATGGAATTAGAGCAGTTAGGGCGTAAAAACTTGCGTAAATTTAGGTCCAAGGTGTGAACACCCCTACAGTGAGTAGAGTCAAAAACGTTATTATAACAATTAATTAGGACCACATCTGCCATATTCTTATACTTAAGCCACAACAATTGGAAGTAAGCGGACTCCAGATAAGTCTTTTTGACCACTACATGGAGTTTATTAGAGATAAGCACCAGGAGACCCCCCTTAGCCCTCCCAGATTGTGATGGTATAGCTGGCAGGAGGTGTGAGGTAAATCCATGCACAGAGAGTGGTGAAACACACCATGGTGGTCATTACAACCCTGGCGGTCGGTGCTAAAGTGGCGGTAAGACTGCCAACAGGCCGGCGGTAAAAAATCTGTAATCACGACCGTGGCGGAAACCGCCAACAAAGACAGCCACTTTAACACTCCGACCGCCACGGCGGTACAAACAAACAGTGCGGCGGTCACCGCCAACAGACAGGCGGGAGACAATGTACCGCCCACACTATTATGACAGGCCAATCCGCCACCTTTTCCGGGGCGGATTCACCGCGGATAAAAACACGGCAGAAACAGGAATCCTGAAGGAAAAACGCTCACCTCTACACACTCCACGAGGAACGAGGACGCCATGGAACCAGAGCTTCACATTTTTCCAGCCCTCATCTTCTTGCTTCTCTACCAGGAGCACGAACGCCGGCGGTGAAGACCACAGTGAGTACTGCACCTACGACACAGGGGAGGGGGAGGGAAAAAACAGGGACACACACACGCAACACCCCCATCCACACCCTCACCCACTACAACACACACACTAATGCGTATCAATACATCACAGTTACACCACCCAATCCCCCAGAAGAATGCAAAGACAATAGAAAATGAATGTAACCATTGTAATATATTAAAAGCAAGTAGGCGGAAATAGATATATACACCATGTACATAATATATACCAAGCATAGTAGTCCAGGTAGTGTTCTAAGAAAGTCCGTAGAACACCGGGACCACACGGTATGGGCGAGGCCCACACAAGATCCCCGAACATGACGGAGAGAACACTGCAGGGGCATCAGACAGCAACTAAACAAGCACCTCAGGGGGAGGGAAAGGGGGGCACCTCAGCCGCTTGAGTGCACGACGACAAATCCACAAGGGGGCCACATGCCCACTGTTCAATCCTGGGGAGTGCAAAGCCACAGCCTCTCAAGTCTCTACAGTGGGTGGTTTGCCCACTGTTCAATCCTGGGGAGTGCAAAGCCACAGTCTCTCAAGTCTTTACAGTGGGTGGGTTGCCCACTGTTCAATCCTGGGGAGTGCAGAACCACAGTCTCTCAAGTCTCTACAGTGGGTGGGCTGCCCACTGTTTAATCCTGGGGAGTGCAAAGCCACAGTCTCTCAAGTGGATAACAGTCTCCAATGGTTCTGGAGGGGGCATGGTGCCCAGAGTGCTTCATCCTGCTAAGGACAGAGGGAGTGGATGTATCTCTCCACTGGTTCTGGAGGGGGCATGGTGCCCAGAGTGCATCATTCACCCCGTGACGGACTCAGTTGCGTCAGTGCCCTTGCCGCTCATGGGCCAGCAGTACTTGAGACAGCGGTGTCCTGTGCAGCAGTGCTTGAGATGGTGGTGCCCTGTGCAGCGGTGCTTGAGATGGCAGTGCCCTGTGCAGCGGTGCTTGAGATGGCGGTGCCCTGTTCAGCGGTGCCCTGTGCAGCGGTGCTTGAGATGGCGGTGCCCTGTGCAGCGGTGCTTGAGACGGCGATGCCCTGTTCAGCGGTGCTTGAGATGGCGGTGCCTTGTTCAGCGGTGCTTGAGACGGCGGTGCCCTGTGCAGCGGTGCTTGAGACAGCGGTGCCCTGTTCAGCGGTGCTTGAGATGGTGGTGCCCTGTGCAGCGGTGCTTGAGACGGCGGTGCCCTGTTCAGCGGTGCTTGAGATGGCGGTCTCCATTGCAGGTTCTCAGCTGCTGGCGGTCCTTCATGGCCCAACGGGGCTTTTTGCTGGCGGTCCTTCATGGCCCAACGGGGCTTTTGCTGGCGGTCCTTCATGGCCCAACAGGGCTTTTGCTTGCGGTCCTTCATGGCCCAACGGGGCTTTTGCTTGCGGTCCTTCATGGCCCAACGGGGCTTTTGGTTGCGGTCCTTCATGGCCCAACGGGGCTTTTGCTGGCTGTCCTTCATGGCCCAGCGGGGCTTTTGCTGGCGGTCCTTCATAGCCCAACGGGGCTTTTGCTGGCGGTGGCCTCCTGGGCAGCTGGGCTGGTGCTGGCGGTGGCCTCCTGGGCAGCAGGGCTGGTGCTGGCGGTGGCCTCCTGGGCAGCTGGGCTGGTGTGGCGGTGGCCTCCTGGGCAGCTGGGCTGGTGTTGGCGGTGGCCTCCTGGGCAGCAGGGCTGGTGCTGGCGGTGGCCTCCTGGGCAGCAGGGCTGGTGCTGGCGGTGGCCTCCTGGGAAGCAGGGCTGGTGCTGGCGGTGGCCTCCTGGGCAGCTGGGCTGGTGCTGGCGGTGGCCTCCTGGGCAGCAGGGCTGGTGCTGGCGGTGGCCTCCTGGGCAGCGGGGATGATGGCGGTCTTCTCCGCCGTGCTGCTCTTCCCAGACTTGCCAGGTTTCTTGTGGCCCTTCTCCACCTTGGAAGGTGTCACAGCTGACTCCACACTCCCACCGGGACCCCTGGGAGCGGCTTTGGTGGCTGGAGTCTTCCCCCTCTCCCGCCGGGCACTGGCCAACTTCTGATGCTTCACAGGTGGGGGACTGTCTGTGCTGTGGCTCCGTGCCACACTGGCTGCCCTGGTGGCCGGTGCACTCCAGATTCCGGTGACTACAGGCACCACTGGTCCCGGAGATGTTGTGGCTGAGGTGCTAGTTCTGGACCTATAAGATGGACGGGGTGGGGGAGGTGTGGGAAAGAGGTCAGGAAAAGTTTTTTGGACACACTGGGACGGGTAGCTGGAGGGGGTTTGGTAGTGGAGGAAGAGGTGGTGGTTGTAGGAGGTGTACGTTTGGTGACTTTGGGTGAAGGTGCATGCGCTGGAGGCTGTCGTGAGGTGGATGGCTGTTGGGTGGGTGTGTGCCTGCGTTTGTGTATCTTGGGAGGGGGCGTCACAGACACACTGGGAGAGGACACAGGGGACGTGTGAATGGTAGTGGGGGTGGTGACTGCACGTGAGCGGGGTGTGGTGGTGGGTGTGCTGGAGAGGGACGTAGTGGCTGTAGAGGTAGTGCATGCAGGTGTGAATGTAGACGTCACTGGGAGGGAGGAGGGAGACGAGCAGGAGGGGGACACAGTGGAGGCAGTGGATGTTGGTGTGTCTGCATGTGTGTGATGCTTGCGTGAATGCCTGTGGGATGTGTGGTGCTTATGTTTGTCTGAACTACCCTTGGGTTTTGACGTGTGTGCATGTTGGTCTGTAGGTGTGCTTGGGATGGGCTGAGGTAGAGGGGATTGGGTCTGGGTGGAGGAAGTTGGAGGGGGGAGGCTAGAGACGGGGACAATGGCTGCCATCAGTGCTGAGGCCCGGGTCTGAAAGGCTTGGTGAAGGGCCGCCTGACCAGAATGAATGCCCTCCAGGAATGCATTAGTTTGTTGCAACTGCCTCTCTACACCCTGGATGGCATTCAAAATGGTAGACTGCCCAACAGTGAGGGACCTGAGGAGGTCAATGGCCTCCTCACTGAGGGCAGCAGGGGTGACTGGGGCAGGGCCTGAGGTGCCTGGGGTGAAGGTGATGCCCACCCTCCTGGATGAGCGGGCACGGGGCAAAGCCTGAGGGGCTGCTGGGAGGGCGGTGCTGGTAGGGGGGGTGGTGGCTGTACCTGTAGATGCGGGGGCACAGATGTTGCCGCCACCACAAGGGAGCTCCCATCAGAGGACGAGTCTGTGTCGCTGGTCTCAGCTCCTGTCCCCGCCGTGGAGCTCCCCTCGCCCTCTGTCCCACTGGTGAATTCAGACTCCGTAGTGTCGCCCTCCAGGGCCATGTGGGATGAAGCTCCCTCCTGCTCTGGTGCCACTGCTCCTCCGCCTGATGATGCTAATGCACACAAGAACAGGGAGACCACAAAAAGGGGGGAAGACAGAAGAGAGACATGTTGAGAGCATGCATTACCGCTACCGTTGGCGGACACGACAGACACAGAAGCCCCCTGCACTACGCCGCGCTCTTGGGCTCCACTGTTCAATTCCTGGGAAATGGCCTACAAGGCTATGGACGACATCTGCACACATAGATGACACAGGGGCATGAATAGGTGTACTTGGCACTCTACAGAGGTGGGGTGGGGTGCCACATGGCCTGCCTTACGGAGGGGCCTTGCCTACGGAACTCGCCCTGGCCTAGGGAAACCCACAGCCCACCTCCCCCACCCAGTCAACTCCGCGGCGCGCAAAGTCAGCAGAATGAGAGTGTACTCACCCCCTTGTGTCTGCTGTGATGCCCTCAAGCGCCCATCCAACTCCGGGTACGCCACCGCCAGGATCCGGAACATCAGGGGGGTCATGGTGCGACGGGCACCCCTCCCACGTTGGGAGGCCATCCCCAGCTGAGCCTCCGCCGTCTTCTTGCTCCAGCTGCGAATGTCCTCCCATCTTTTACAGCAGTGGGTGCTCCGTCTGTGGTAGACCCCCAGGGTCCGTACGTCCTTGGCGATGGCACGCCAAATATCTTTTTTCTGGTGGGCGCTGACCTACATGAAATGTACAGGGGAAAAAGAGTAGTTATTACCAACTGCACCGTCAAAGTGATTGGCCCCCATCCCTACCCTTGCCATGATGCACATGCATTCACCGTCGTTTCATGCACGCCTCAATCTCCCCCCCCCATCTTTCATCCACCCCACTCCACACAGTCATAGCCCATACAGCAAGCTCACAGTGTATTTACCTGTTTGTCTGGAGGACCGTAGAGTAGCGTGTACTGGGGGAGGACCCCACCCATGAGCTTCTCCAACTCCTCTGATGTGAAGGCAGGGGCCCTTTCCCCAGACACTCGAGCCATTGTCTCTTCCAGACCGATGTGACAGCAGCACTTGCAGTGTAGGTCCTCTCCTGTCGAAGATCAGGTATCGAGTGATTGAACAGATAGAAAATGGCGGTCACGTCCGCGGCGGTGCGCATCGTCATTGGCTCCTGGGACCCATAAGGTCCAATGTTAACCAATGCAGCATTGCGCTGCGGTCTTCGAACGCCTACCGCGACGGTGTACAACGCCAGCCCAGTTACCTCACATCCCATTGTCCCACTTTAGAGGTCAGACAGCCACCATTTCAGGGGCCCACATGGCTTCATTTCCAACTGTGTCACACATACCTAGGCCTAGACTCAACACACATACAGGCCACCTTTTGTGTATGATTGGTGTTCTGTGTAAACTGTGGGTACGTACCTCTGAGTTGGTTGACTCTGTGCTCGCTGTTGTCCTTCATAGGCACCGTCCGCTGGGACATGTGAGGAGATGGCGGCATCCTCCGGTGTACCGACCGTTGGTGGACCTGTCGACAATGGAGCAGCGACATGTCATAATCACATACAGGCTTGACCGTGCCACAATCCAGGAACTGTGTACCCAGTTGGAGCCAGACCTGATGTCAGCAATCCGCCATCCCACTGGAATCCCCCCTCAAGTGCAGGTGCTGTCAGTACTCCATTTCCTAGCAAGTGGGTCATTTCAAACAACAGTGGCCATAGCATCAGGGATGTCCCAGTCTATGTTTTCCAACGTATTGTCCAGAGTGTTGTCTGCCCTTCTGAAACACATGCGGAGCTACATCGTCTTCCCTCAGGTGGAGGATTTGCCTACAGTGAAAGGTGATTTCTATGCCCTGGGACATATCCCCAACATTATAGGTGCCATTGATGGGACCCATGTGGCTTTGGTCCCCCCCCACAGGAGTGAACAGGTGTACAGAAACCGGAAGAGTTATCATTCTATGAATGTACAGATGGTATGTTTGGCAGACCAGTACATCTCCCATGTGAATGCCAAGTTCCCTGGCTCAGTGCATGACGCCTACATCCTGCGGAATAGCAGCATCCCTTTTGTGATGGGTCAACTCCAGAGGCACCGTGTGTGGCTATTAGGTGAGCACCTGGAAGCAAGTCAGTGGGAATGGCTGTCTGGGTCTGGGGTTACCCTACAGGTTAGTGTGTGTCTAATACTTGTCCCTCGCCATTTGCAGGTGACTCTGGTTACCCCAACCTGTCATGGCTACTGACCCCATTGAGGAATCCCAGGACAAGGGCAGAGGAACGCTACAATGAGGCCCATGGGCGAACTAGGAGGGTGATCGAGTGGACCTTCGGCCTCCTGAAGGCCAGGTTCCGGTGCCCCCATATGACAGGTGGATCCCTATTCTACTCACCAAAGAAGGTGTGCCAGATCATCGTGGCCTGCTGTATGCTTCATAACTTGGCATTGCGACGACAGGTGCCTTTTCTGCAGGAGGATGGTCCAGATGGCGGTGTCGTTGCAGCTGTGGAGCCTGTGGATAGTGAAGACGAGGAAGCAGAGGAAGAAGACATGAACAACAGGGACTCAGTGATCCAGCAATATTTCCAGTGAGACACAGGTAAGAGTACAGACCTGCCTACTACATGTACTTAAACACTACTACCTCTCTACTGTCTGTCGGTTTCACCCAGTGTATGGTCACTGAGTTGTCACTTTGCCTTACGATTTCACAGATGTGGGTCCCACTGTGTGACATCTGCTTTGATTCCTCATGGACTTGAGCTTTGTGACTTAGGTATGTTGACATTACAATTGAAAGAGCATTTTGTCACTGTAATTGCTAATACACTATTTCGAAATAACAGACAGACTCCAGATTGTTTTGTGCTTTAAGTGTGTTTATTTAAGTGCTCAATATTGGAGGGGGTAGTGAAATGGTGAGGGGTGATGGTGGAGGAATGTCCATGGCAGAGTTCAGTCTATTAGTCTCACAGGTGCATTGCCCATATGGGCATAGGAAGTGGAGCTGGGGCAGTTTAATTATGGACAGGGTGACAAAGTGGGACAGTAGGATGACAATCAGGGTGGTCTCATTTCTTGGCGGGGGTCTTGGCATCTTGCTCTGTCTTTGTCCTGGATCTCAGGGACCGTTTGCAGGGTGGTTCTCCCTCTGCAGGGGGTGGGGTGCTGGTGTGGTGGTCCTGTGGCAGTGCCTCCTGTCCACTAGCGCCGGCGGAGGTGGTGGGCAGTTTATCGTCCATGCTAGTGTCAGGGGCCCCCTGTTGTGCCACAGTGTCCCTCCTGGTGTTCACGAGTTCCTTCAGCACCCCTACGATGGTGCCCAGGGTGGAGCTGATGGTTCTGAGTTCCTCCCTGAAGCCCATATACCGTTCCTCCTGCAGGTGCTGTGTCTCCTGAAACTTGGCCAGGACCGTTGCCATCGTCTCCTGGGAGTGGTGGTAGGCTCCCATGATGGAGGAGAGGGCCTTGTGGAGAGTGGGTTCCCTTGGCCTGTCCTCCCCCTGTCGCACAGCAGCCCTCCCAGTTCCCCTGTGTTCCTGGGCCTCCGTCCCCTGGACCGTGGGCCCACTACCACTGCCCCCAAGTCCCTGTTGTTGTTGGGGTGGTGGGTTATCCTGGGTTCCCTGTAGTGGTGGACACACAGCTGATTGACGTGTCCTGGGGACGGAGGTATGGGCCCACTGGGTGGGTGCTGTGCTGGTGTTTCCAGAGGGGGGAAGGTCTGTGATGGCCTGTGCCAGTGTGAAGGGAACCGACTGTCCAGAGGTCCCCGCCGGGCCGGGCTGGTCATCTAGATCCAGTTGGACAGAGCTGCTGTCATCACTGTGGGCCTCTTCTGTTGGTGGTGTGAACATATGTGGACCCTTCTGTCCTGTGACGTTGGGTAGGGGTCCTGCAGGGGTATAAAAGGATGGTTATTACATCTGTATGTGTCATGGTGTGCAATGGGTGGGTGAGCGTGTACACCAGTGCTTGCATTCCTGTGTGGGAGCTTGTGTGATGGTGGTTTAGGGGGTTGTATGGGTATGTGCTGTGTGCATGCTTTAGTGATGGGTGTCCATGCTCTGTTGTTACATGCAGGGCTTGGTGTTGGGATGGGTGGTTTGTGATGTTGGGACATATGTGAGGAGTTGGGGTGCTGGGGGTGAGGGTGGGGGTATGTGATAGCATACAGGTAGGGTGGGGGATGTAATAGTTAAGATTTGACTTACCAGAGTCCATTCCTCCGCCTACTCCTGCGAGGCCCTCAGGATGCAGAATCGCCAAGACCTGCTCCTCCCATGTTGTTAGTTGTGGGTGAGGAGGTGGGGGTCCGCCGCCAGTCCGCTGAACCGCCTGGTGGTGTCTTGAGACCACGGAACACACCTTCCCCCGTAGGTCGTTCCACCTCTTCCTGATGTCCTCCCGATTTCTTGGGTGCTGTCCCACTGCGTTGACCCTGTCCACTATTCTTCGCCATAGCTCCATCTTCCTTGCAATGGAGGTGTGCTGCACCTGTGATCCGAATAGCTGTGGCTCTACCCGGACGATTTCCTCCACCATGACCCTGAGCTCCTCCTCCGAGAACCTGGGGTGTCATTGCCGTGCCATGGGGTGGTGTAGGTGATGTGTGGGGTGGTTTGTGTGGTGATAAGTGTGCTGATATGTAGTGGTGTGTTGTGTGAGGTGCGTGGAAGTTCTGTGGGTGATGGTGTTGTGTGCCTGTGGATGCTGTTGTTCTTGCTGGTGCTGTCTCTCTCTGGCCTTCTTTCAGTATTTTTGGTCGTAGGGGTTTGTGGGTGATGTGGGTGTGTGTTTTATATTGTAATGGGTGTGTGGGAGTGGTGTGTGTATGTGTATCAGGTGTGTGTATTTTGAATTGTCCAATGTGGCTGTGTTTTGTAAATATGTGTGTATTTTGTGCGCGGCGGTGTGCACCGCCAATGGAATACCGCGGTTGAAAGACTGCCGCGTGGATTCGTGTGTCGTGATAGTGTGGGCGTATTTCTGTTGGCGTGGCGGTGGAGGTTTTGTTTTCACCAGTTTATCACTGACCTTTGGTGTGGCGGACTTGTGTGGGTGTCTGAATTTTGGCGGATTCCGAAATGTGGGTCATAATAGCTGTGGCGGTTTTCCGCGGCCGCGGCGGTGTGTTGGCGGTCTTCTGCACGGCGGTAAGCGGCTTTTACCGCCAATGTTGTAATGAGGGCCCATGTTTATTGGATGCAAACCACAACTGACTTGCTAATTATTGAGCCCCACTCTTCTTTCTCAATTTTACCCCGTATGCCCTGTACATTCTATGTTGCAAAATAGTGGAGCCCATTATTATTGTCAACAAACACCTGGGTCCACAGACCTTCTTTTCCGAGGGTGACTGCTTTTTGAGATACTTCTATCAGTTCCCCATCACCTGTACAGCAGTTAGAATTTTTTTCTGTGGCATGCTTGGGGCAGCAATTATATAAACAATTCCCTGAAAAGGTACATTGTGTTACTGTCACACAACGTGTAGCATAGATAGCGTTGATGGCATCTGGTAGGAATCCCTCTGATAATCTTGTCTGTGTGAGATGTATTTATACAGATCTGATAGGACCCCTAATGCAGGTATGTTCCCTGTTAAGGGGCGTGAGGGTGGTATGAAGGACTCGGAGACGTATTGTAAATGAAGGTGATATTTATTTACGACTTTTGTGCAAACTTGTGGTTTTAGATTTTCGTGCGATGTCTTCTTTAATGTCTCTCTCTTTTGGTGTTCTTTATAGGCCCTTTTCTTGACTGGCGCCGACTCAACATGGACTCCCGGTGTACCGAAAAAACAAAGGAGCGGAATGGAAGGTAAATCGGGCGTATATATATCTTTAACACGAAAGTAGGATTGGGAGAGACAATGGGAAAGAGAGAGAGAGAGAGAGAGAGAGAGAGAGAGAGAGAGAGAGAGAGAGAGAGAGAGAGAGAGAGAGAGAGAGAGAGACCTGGTAGTGTGTGAGATAGAAACACAGGTGTTGCACTCAAACACCCTTAGTGCTCCCCTGTAGTTCTTTCTATAAATCAGGTCTAAGGGATATAGGCTGTCTACTTCTCTAATTAGCAGTAGTGGTTTTCCCTTTTAACCCCCTCTTCCCCACCTCCTCCTCCCTTCCCGCTCTCTCCTCCCCTGTTCCCTGTCTGTAAGGGCTGGCTTGTCCTTTAAACAAGGACCGTACCTTGTTTAGCCACATCCCTCCTGGGACGTGGCTGAGTGTGCTCGTCTCCTGCTGGTTGGTTCTCTCCTCGCGTCTCCCGTTGAGAAGCTCCAGCTTCTCAATCTTGGCTCCTTCTGCCACGGGCGCCGCGCCTCCCGATACTCGGTTCCGTCCTCTTGAGGCCGTTGCCTCGGAAGACTCCTCCGACCGCCTCTCGAGTCCGTCGTCGCTGTTTTCTATACCTGGGACCCGGAAATCCGAGTCCCAGGCGTCCAGTGCCACCCCAACGTTACCATGGGGATGGCAAACTCCAACATCCGACGCGCGCGAATAGCGCCAGTCGGAGGAGTCTGTAGGCGCGGTGGAAGACACCCGCCTACATTCCCAAACAATAGATAAGGAGACATGCTTGGGGCAGCAATTATATAAACAATTCCCTGAAAAGGTACATTATGGGGGTCATTCCGACCCTGGCGGTCATGGACCGCCAGGGCCGGGGTTGGAGGATGCACCGCCAACAGGCTGGCGGTGCATCAAGGGCAATTCTGACCGCGGCGGTAAAGCCGCGGTCAGAAAAGGGAAACCGGCGGTTTTCCGCCGTTTTTCCCCTGCCCCTGTGAATCCTCCACGGCGGCGCTGCAAGCAGCGCCGCCATGGGGATTCCGACCCCCTTCCCGCCAGCCTGGTTCTGGCGGTTTTCACCGCCAGAACCAGGCTGGCGGGAACGGTTGTCGTGGGGCCCCTGGGGGCCCCTGCAGTGCCCATGCCAATGGCATGGGCACTGCAGGGGCCCCCTAACAGGGCCCCACATTGATTTTCAGTGTCTGCCTAGCAGACACTGAAAATCGCGACGGGTGCAACTGAACCCGTCGCACACCAGCAACTCCGCCGGCTCCATGTTGTTCTCATGCAGCCTGCGGGTCCTCCCTTGCATTGCTGTGGTTTGAAAGTGCTGTGGTGGTAAAGTGTATCCTTCTGCTGATGAACACTTCTTGCACCATGGGTGACTTACAGGCATGGCAGCAAACACGTCACATTCGCAGAGACACAAGGGAATGGTTGTGTTGTGCACACACCCTACATGTTTGTCTGAGGTTCTAGCGCCTTTACACTTGAACCAAACAATTGAGTTGCTAACACTCTTCACTAACCAACACCACGAGATTGAGAAGTTTGCCCCCCACCCTCTACACATTGGAAAAACACTCACGCAGTATTAAACATTTTTATCCACTAAACAAACATGTGTTGCCTTTTCCCAACCACGCCCGCACCAAAGGAAGGCGGGGCCACATGTAGCAAAAATCGATTTAGCGAATCGGAAATTGCGAGTCGGTGCGACTCGCAATTTCTGATTAGCTAAATCATATGCAGAATGGTGTCTCAGACACCTTCTGCGAATCTCAAGGGGGTCGCAAAGACCCACCTCATTTATATTAATGAGGTGGGTCGCATTTTGCGACCCCATTGAGATTCCCTGCACTCACAGGGATGGTGGCCTGCTAGAGACAGCAGACCTCCATGTCTGTGACTGCTTTTTAAATAAAGCAGTTTTTTTTTGTATTGCAGCCCGTTTTCCTTAAAGGAAAACGAGTTGCAATACAAAAAAATAACTAAACCATTTGTTTTTGTTTTTTCAGAGTAGGCAGTGGTCCATTGCACCACTGCCTGCTCTGAAAAAACATTAATAGCGACATTCATAAAGGGGAAGGGGTCCATTGGGACCCCTTCCCTTTTGCGAATGGGTTACACCAGTGTGACACTGGTGGTAACTGCGAATTGCTTTGCGCCTGCGTTCACGGTCACAAAGCAATTCTGCCTTGCGGTGCCAGTCGCAAATAGGAAGGGAACACACCTTCCTATTTGCGAGTCGCATTCCCATTTTGCGAGTCGGTACTGACTTGCAAAATGGGAATGTGCACTGCGATGCGCATTTTGCATGGCGCAAACTGCGATTTTCGCAGTTTGCGCCATGCAAAACGCGTTCTACATCTGGCCTGCGGTTTCTAAATTTGGCATGTCTAGGACTGTGAAATACCTACATTTCTGATGTAGGTTCACACGCGCACTCCCAGCTCCCCCCTCCTTTAACGCAGAAATAAACCTGCTCATCAGACACAGCAGGTGATCTGGGGTGCACACTGTGTCCCGGGGCATTTTGGCCCCCATGGGCTTGGCTAGTACTCATCCCATTCATCCCTGAAGCCGAAAGCAAAGACTTTGAAAGATGAACACTAGGTGGCAGCAGAGCGCCTGATACGTAGAAGTGTCACTGGAAAGCCTGCAAGAAGTCTAAGTGAAAGACACCATAACCGGGGTGTCTCGGGTCCCTTCCCTTCGACCCGCGGGCACTGGTGCCACTGCACCTGCTGCACCAATGATAGCTATATCCCTCTTACACAGTATTGTTTTTTTGTTGTGTTTTGCTATTCCATTGGAAGCCTTGTGGGTTTCCACATGTGTTAATGTTCACACGGATCAGCCGGCTTCGGGGTCGGTGCTCGATCAAGGGATGGTCATTGCCCCCACAATGTTCTGGTCTCTGGGGTTCGGGGGGAGGAACCGCCTCTTGGCCTTATGTTCATTGCAATAGTGTACAAAGGGGGTACAGAAACCCCTGTCCAACAAGGAGGAACGAGCCCAGTGAAGTCGTGAATCAGGCAGGCTTCTAGGAGCTGTAGAAAGTAATCAGCAGGCAGGGAAATATTTCATAAATCCTGGGGTGATGGGTGTGGGGTGAGTGTGTGGTCTTCTGACCAGAGGTGCAGCACTTTCAAAGGGAGAGAACCTGCACTTCCCACCAGGGGTGAAGCACTCTTAAGGGGAAATAACCTGCACTTCTCACCTGAGGTGTAGTACTTTTAAAGGGAAAGAACCTGCACTTCTCAACGAGGTCAAGTACTTCTAAAGGGAGAGAACCTGCACATCTCAACGGGTGCAGCACTTTTAAAGGGAGAGAACCTGCAATTCTGACCAGGGGTGTAGCACCCTTAAAGGGAGAGAACATGCATTTCTCATCAGGGGTGCAGCACTTTTAAAGGTAAACATGCACGTCTAGCCATGGGTGCCGCATTTTGTAAGGCACAGAACCTGTACTTCTCACCAGAGGTGCATCACTTTTAAAGGGAGAGAACCCCACTTCTCACCAGGGGTGAAGTACTTTTATAGGGAGAGAAACTACACTTCTCACCAGAGGTGACATACGTTTAAAGGGAGAGAACTTGCACTTCTCATTAGGGGTGCAGAACTTATAAAGGCAGAAAATCTGCACTTATTAGCTGGGGTGCAGCACTTTGAAATGGAGAGAACCTGCACATCTCACCAGGGGTGCAGAACTTTTAAAGGGAGAAAACCTGCACTTTTCCCCAGGGGTGCAGTACTTTTAAAGGGAGAGAGCCTCCACTCTCCACTGGGAGTGCAGTACTTGTAAAGGGAGATGACCTGCACTTCTCACAAGGGGTGCTGTACTTTATAAAGGAGATAATCTGCACTTCTCCCCAGGGGTGCAATACTTTTAAAGGGAGAGAACCAGAACTTCTCATCAAGGGTGCAGTATTTTTAATGAGCAAGCACCTGCAATTGTCAGTAGGGCTACAGTACTTTTAAAGGGAAAGAGCCTCCTCATCTGAGCATGTATACAACCCCTTTAAAGGGAGACCACCTGCATTTCATCCCCGGGTGTGCAGTACTTTTAATTGGAGAGACCCTGCACTTCTCACCAGGGGTGTAGCACTTTTAAAGGGAGAAAACCTGCACTTTTCACCAGGGGTGCAGTACTTTTAAAGGGAGAGAGCCTCCACTCCTTACCGGGCGTGCAGTACTTCTAAAGGGAGATGACCTGCACTTCTCACCAGGGGTGCTGCACTTTAAAAGGGAGATAATCTGCACTTCTCCCCAGGGGTGCAATACTTTTAAAGGGAGCGAACCTGCACTTCTCAGGAAAGGTTCAGTACTTTTAATGAAAGAGAACCTGAACATCTCAGCGGGGTTGCAGCTTTTTAATGTAAGAGAACCTGCATATCTTAGCAGGGGTGCAGTGCTTTTAATGTACGAAAACCTACACATCTCAGCGGGGGGCAGTACTTTTAATGAACAAGAACCTGCACATCTCAGCAGGGGTGCAGTACTTTTAATGTAAGAGAACCTGCACATCTGAGTGGGGGGCAGTACTTTTAATGAACAAGAACCTGCACATCTCCGCAGGGGTGCAGTACCTTTAATGTACAATAACCTGCACATCTCAGCGGGGACAGTACTTTTAATGTACGAGAACCTGCACTTCTTACCAGGGAGATGCTGCATTTTATACGGGAGATAATCTGCACTTCTCATCAGTGGTGAGTACTTTCGAAGGGAGAGAACCTGCACTTCTCACCATGGGTGCAGCACTTTCAAAGGGAGAGAACCTGCACTTCTCACCAGGGGTGCAATACTTTTAAAGGGAGAGAACCTGCACTTCCAAAGAGGGGTGCAGTACTTTCAATGTAAGAGCACATGCACATCTCAGCAGGGGTGCAGTACTTTTAATGTGAGAGAACCTGCACATCTCAGCAGGGGTGCAGTACTTTTAATGTGAGAGAACCTGCACATCTCAGCAGGGGTGCAGTACTTTTAATGTAAGAGTACCTGCACATCTCAGCAGGACTGCAGTACTTTTAATGTAAGAGAACCTGCACATCTCAGCAGGGGTGCAGTACTTTTAATGTAAGAGAACCAGCAAATCTCAGCGGAGGTGCAGTACTTTTAATGTAAGAGAACCAGCACATCTCAGCGGGGGTGCAGTACTTTTAATGTAAGAGAACCAGCACATCTCAGCGGGGTGCAGTACTTTTAAAAGGTGAGAACCTGCACATGTCAGCAGGGGTGCAGCACTTTTATTGTAGGAGAACCTTCAAATCTCAGCAGGGGTACAGTACTTTTAAAGGGCGAGAACCTGCACATCTCAGCAGGGTTGCAGTACTTTTAATGGAAGAGAACCTGTACTTCTCAGCAGGGGTACAGTACTTTCAATGTAAGAAAACCTGCACATCTCAGCAGGGGTGCAGTACTTTTAATGTAAAAGAACCTGCACATCCAGCAGGGATTGAGTACTTTTAATGGGAGAGAACATGTACTTCTCAGCAGGAGTGCAGTACTTTTGCAGGGCGAGAACCTGCACTTCTTAGGAGGAGTGTAGTACCTTTAATCTAAGAGAACCTACACATCTCAGCAGGGGTGCAGTACTTTTAATGTAAGAGAACCTGGACATCTCAGCAGGGGTGCAGTACTTTTAATGTAAGAGAACCTGCACATCTCAGCATGGGTGCAGTACTTTTAATGTAAGAGAACCTGCACATCTCAGCATGGGTGCAGTACATTTAATGTAAGAGAACCTGCACATCTCAGCTGGGGTGCAGTACTTTTAATGTAAGAGAACCTACACATCTCAGTAGGGGTGCAGTTCTTTTAATGTACGAGAACCTGCACATCTCAGCAGGGGTGCAGTACTTTTAGTGTAAGAGAACCTACATATCTCAGAAGGGGTGCAGTACTTTTAATGTAAGAGAACATGCACATCTCAGCAGGGGTGCAGTACTTGTAATGTACGAGAACCTGCACATCTCAGCTGGGGTGCTGTTCTTTTAATGTACGAGAAACTGCACCTCTCAGCAGGGGTGCAGTACTTTTAATGTACGAGAACGTCCACATCTCAGCAGGGGTGCAGTACTGTTAATGTAAGAGAGCCTACACATCTCAGCAGGGGTGCAGTACTTTTAATGTTCGAGAACCTGCAGATCTCAGAAGGGGTGTAGTACTTTTAATGTAAGAGAACCTGCAGATCTCAGCAGGGGTGCAGTACTTTTAATGTACGAGAACTTCTACATCTCAGCAGGGGTGCAGTACTTTTAATGTAAGAGAACCTGCACATCTCAGCATGGGTGCAGTACTTTTAATGTAAGAGAAACTAGACATCTCAGCAGGGGTGCAGTACTTTTAATGTAAGAGAACCTGCACATCACTTTTAATGTATGAGAATCTGTACATCTCAGCAGGGGTGCAGTACTTTTAATGTATGAGAACCTGCACATCTCAGCAGGGGTGCAGTACTTTTAATGTAAGAGAACCTACACATCTCAGCAGGGGTGTAGTACTTTTAATGTAAGAGAACCTACACATCTCAGCAGGGGTGCATTACTTTTAATGTATGAGAACCTGCACATCTCAGCAGGAGTGCAGTACTTTTAATGTAAGAGAACCTGCACATCTCAGCGGGGGTGCAGTACTTTTAATGTAAGAGAACCTGCACATCTCAGCAGGAGTGCAGTACTTTTAATGTAAGAGAACCAGCACATCTCAGCAGGGGTGCAGTACTTTTAATGTAAGAGAACCTGCACATCTCAGCAGGGGTGCAGTACTTTTAATGTACGAGAACCTGCACATCTCAGCGAGGGTGCAGTACTTTGAATGTAAGAGAACCTACACATCTCAGCAGGGGTGCAGTACTTTTATTGTAAGATAACCTGCACATCTCAGCAGGGGGGCACTACTTTTAATGTATGAGAACCTGCACATCTCAGCAGGGGTGCAGTACTTTTAATGTATGAGAACCTGCACATCTCAGTAGGGTTGGAGTACTTTTAATGTAAGAGAACCTGCACATCTCAGTAGGGGTGGAGTACTTTTAATGTATGAGAACCTGCACATCTCAGTAGGGGTGGAGTACTTTTAATGTAAGAGAACCTGCACATCTCAGTAGGGGTGGAGTACTTTTAATGAAAGAGAACCTACACATCTCAGCAGGGGTGCAGTGCTTTTAACGTATGAGAACCTGCACATCTCAGCGGAGGTGCAGTACTTTTAATGTATGAGAACCTGCACATCTCAGCAGGGGTGCAGTACTTTTAATGTATGAGAACCTGCACATCTCAGTAGGGGTGGAGTACTTTTAATGTAAGAGAACCTGCACATCTCAGCAGGGGTGGAGTACTTTTAATGTATGAGAACCTGCATATCTTAGCAGTGTGCAGTGCTTTTAATGTAAGAGAACCTGTACATCTCAGCGGGGGCAGTACTTTTAATGTACGAGAACCTACACATCTCAGCAGGGGTGCAGTACTTTTAATGTAGGAGAACCTGCACATCTCAGCAGAGGTGCAGTACTTTTAATGTACGAGAACATCTACATTTCAGCAGGGGTGCAGTACTTTTAATGTATGAGAACCTGCACATCTCAGCAGGGGTGCAGTACTTTTAATATACGAGAACATCTACATTTCAGCAGGGGTGCAGTACTTTTAATGTATGAGAACCTGCAAATCTCAGCAGGGGTGCAGTTCTTTTAATGTACGAGAACATCTACATTTCAGCAGGGGTGCAGTACTTTTAATGTATGAGAACCTGCAAATCTCAGCAGGGGTGCAGTTCTTTTAATGTAAGAGAACCTGCACATCTCAGCAGGGGTGGAGTACTTTTAATATACGAGAAGATCTACATCTCAGCAGGGGTGCAGTGCTTTTAATATACGAGAATGTCTACATCTCAGGGGTGCAGTACTTTTAATGTAAGAGAACCTGCACATCTCAGCAGAGGTGCAGTACTTTTAATGTACGAGAAGATCTACATCTCAGCAGGGGTGCAGTGCTTTTAATGTACGAGACCCTGCACATCTCAGCAGGGGTGCAGTACTTTCAATGTTTGAGAACCTGCACATCTCAGTGGGGCAGTACTTTTAATGTAGGAGAACCTACACATCTCAGCAGAGGTGCAGTACTTTTAATGTAAGAGAACCTGCACATCTCAGCAGAGGTGCAGTACTTTTAATGTACGAGAAGATCTACATCTCAGCAGGGATGCAGTGCTTTTAATGTACGAGAACCTGCACCTCTCAGCAGGGGTGCCTTGCTTTTAATGCACGAGAACCTGCACATCTCAGGGGTGCAGTGCTTTTAATGCACGAGAACCTGCACATCTCAGCAGGGGTGCCTTGCTTTTAATGTATGAGAACCTGCACATCTCAGCAGGGGTGCAGTGCTTTTAATGTACGAGACCCTACACATCTCAGCAGGGGTGCATTGCTTTTAATGTAAGAGAACCTGCACATCTCAGTAGGGGAACCTGCACATCTCAGCAGGGGCGCAGTACTTTTAACGTAAGAGAACCTGCACATCTCAGCAGGTGCGTACTTTCAGTGGTAGGTTGCCAGCACTTCTCAGTCGTGGTCCAATATTTTTAGTGGGGATTACCAGTACTTCTTAGGATGGCCGCAGTACCTTTATTGATAGACTACTGACACTTCTCTGAAGAATAGGCACCCGGGGTTGGAAGGTGCACTTTAATATTTCCATTTCAAGCTCTGGCCCTTATAAAAGAGATGCACTTCTGCTCTGCCTGGCAGCCCAGCTGGTGGCCCTCTCCTTTGAGGCCTCTGCACTCCGATCCCTGAAGAAGGGTGTTGTTCGTAGCACTTTAAAGAATTAATGAACAGATGCCTCGCTCTGTTTGTGAGCACTGATGGGCTCTCTGCACATCATAGCAAGCCTCCATGGCCCATCATAATCAGGGTCATATCCTCTTAAAGTGTACATCACACTGTACCTGCTGCTACACAACACTTATCTGCAGTACCCACGGATGACTACTAGAGGGCGCTAATACCTCACACAAGCCACAAAACTAACCTGCATTGCCCATAGATGACCAGTAGTGGGCGCTACCGCCTTACAAAAGCCACAAAACTAACTTGAGGTGCACACGGAGGAGCACTAGAGGGCGCTGCAGCCTCACAAGTCACCGGACGAGTTCCCCCTGCCTGTAAACTCTGGGCAGGGAACCTGGAGCACAGTTTATCAAAAGGGGTGTACTACCAGGTGAACCCCCACATTGTTTAATAGTCTGCGAGGAAGATGCAGTGTCTACAGCGTGACTTGGGCCTGCTCACTTCTGCGGTACTCTTAGCACTATAAGGGCTCACCACTGAATCTAAAACTCTGTTCTCACCCTCAAGGCGCTACATAGCTACTGGTGCAAAGGTGAACTTACTGCTCAGCGGAGAGCACACCTTGAGCCATCGGACATCAAGAAAAAGAGAGCCAGTGAGAAACTGTGTTATGTGTTTGCTAACTGTGAAAGGACATGTGATATGAATAGCAAACCCTCATCTCATAAAGCGCATCTCTGTTCACCAGCCGGGTTCAGGCTGTTGAAACACCTGTGCATTCGTGGATATATTGGCCACACCCATTCCTGTCCTCAGCCCCACCCACCCAGTCCTGTCACGTCCTCAGCCCATACCACTTCCGGTTTCAGAAGATGTTCTGACCCATAAATCACACCATTTTGTAAAGTGCACCCTCACTCCTAAGGCTGTTGCTTTGGGTAGGGGGTTGACCCTCCTCTGACGTCACCACATTTAGTATGAGCTCTACAGGGCACTACATAAGTCTGGGCAGGGGGAATGGGGAGTATGTGCCCAAATGTTGGTCCTCTCTTCCTGAAAATACCATAGCTTCCCCAACATCACTGTGAATGTGAGTCGTAGGATTTGGGCCACTAAAGCTTCCTTGCGCCACAGGTTCTGGGGGGGGGACGTAACCCGGAGCTCTCAGTTCTTCCCCGACATCCCCTAGTGGTTGACAGCTTCCCATGAAGAGCTCCGAGGCTGCGCCCAGTCAAGAAGACTGAAATAAACATAACAACACTGATAAAAGACCTTTTTGCAATGTTCCTGCCCTTCTGATGTCCCAGATTTTCTAAGCAGCTCCTAATGACACTCCATGTAGGTGAGCCCGCAGGCCGGTACATAGCTAGATAGCGATGGGATTTATAAAGCGCACAGCTACTCAAGAGTGTCCCGCGCTAAGGGCCAGCGCAGATGCAAAACAGTTACAGTACAAAAAGCCAGGTTTTTAACCTTTTCTTAAAAACAGCCTCTCTTTGTCTGGCCAAAATCAAGAGGTAGAGTATGTGGGCCGAGAAAGGAAAAAGAACGCCCACCTGCCCTGGTCTGGTGGATCTGCGGAATCTTAGCCAGATAGCTCCCGGCAGAGATAAGGCCCTCTCCGGTGTGTAAAAGGAAATTCTGGCAGAGAAATAGGCCGAACGAGTAGGATAGAGAGCTCTATGCTTTAAGTGTCAGTTTAAAAAAGATCCTTTTTTCAATAGGAAGCCAATGCAATTCATACAGATGTGTAGAGATGTCCCTCATCTAGGAGGGCCTAGGACAAACTGTGCTGCCGCGTTGTGAACTGCCTGGAGGTTGTTAAGCAGATTCTTAGGCAGCCCGGCATACAGCGCACTGGTGTAGTCCAGTCTGGAGATCACCAAGCCAATATAACAGTAATCATGGCAGAAGGAGATGGAAAATACACAAGCTTCTTAGCCATCCGGAGGATGCCAAAACGTACACCAACCAATGAGATGATACGATTGTCCAAAGACAATTTATTATCAAACGTAATCCCTATGTTTTTTTACAATAGTGGCATGAATGTCAGGAGCAGGTACTCTCGAAGGCCAATGAACATCCAAGTCTAATGTGAAATTGTGCCCAAAACTGAACAATTCAGTTTTCTCAGTATTGCACTTCAGCTGATTAGCTGTCTACCTGTCAACACCAGGGCAGTGCGCGCTCTACGGGCGACTAGAATGCAAAAATCCAGCACTCTCAAGATAACGTAATTTATGCATTGTGCTGATATGTTGTTGTTTCACCTTTTGCATTGCACAGTTCAATCCTGAAGACTTATTTTTAAGGTGCTTAGAAATATTGTGCTTTTGCAATGTATTGCTGCAGGCTTTCAGAGTGTGTCAGGGTGTGGTCCCTTTCCAGGGCCTTCTAGAAGCTTTCCCTGCAGCATCCCTGGGTGTGGTTGTGGGCTGGGCCAAGACTCTATAAAAGGGAGCCAGCCCAGCTCCACGTGCTCACTATTCAGAGGTCCCGGTGCAGAGCAGCAGCAACTTCCTGAGCTCCTTTTCCGGTGGCCTACTTTGATCCTCCAGGCCTCTGCCCTTCATACTACTTTGGTGATCCTTAAGCAGGGCGGTAAGACAGTGGTTGGGCTGTTACCCCGACACCGTTATCGAGTGCGCTCAAGTTCTTCGGCCTAATCTTGCATTGACAAAACAACTTTATTCTTGTGCGTGTAAATGTGCGCTTGGTCGTTTTCTGGCATTTATAAGGTAGCGTTCGAATCGGCAAGACGCGCAAATCTCTTCCTGTGTGTTAATTCATGATATTCATTGTATGCTACCATTTCTTGGCAGTTTCATGGTGGCATTCGAATCGGCAAGACGCGCAATTCTTTCCTCAAGCTTAATTCATGTTATTCATTGTGCGCTACCATTTTATGGCATTTACAAGGTAGCGTTCGAATCGGCAAGACGCGCAATTCTTTTCTTGTGTGTTAATTCATGATATTCATTGTACACTACCATTTCTTGGCAGTTTCATGGTGGCATTCAAATCGGCAAGACGCGCGATTCTTTCCTCTAGCTTAATTCATGTTATTCATTGTGTGCTACCATTTTATGGCATTTACAAGGTAGCGTTTGAATCGGCAAGACGCGCAATTCTTTTCTTGTGTGTTAATTCATGATATTCATTGTATGCTACCATTTCTTGGCAGTTTCCTGGTGGCATTCGAATCGGCAAGACGCGCGATTCTTTCCTCGAGCTTAATTTATGTTATTCATTGTGCTCTACCATTTTATGGCATTTACAAGGTAGCGTTCGAATCGGCAAGTCGCGCGATTCTTTTCTTGTGTGTTAATTCATGATATTCATTGTACGCTACCATTTCATGGCAGTTTCCTGGTGGCATTCGAATCGGCAAAACGCGCAATTCATTTTCTCGTGCTTAATTCATGTTACTCATTGTGCGCTACAATCTCTTGGCAGTTTCATGGTGGCATTCGAATCGTCAAGACGCGCAATTCTTTCCTCAAGCTTAATTCATGTTATTCATTGTACGCTACCATTCCTTGACAGTTACATGGTGGCATTCGAATCGGCAAGACGTGCAATTCGTTTTCTTGTGCTTTAACCCTTGATATTCATTGTGCGCTACCATTCCTTGGCAGTTACATGGTGGTATTCGAATCGGCAAGACGCGCAATTCACTTTTTGAGTGTAATTCATGGTACTCATTGTACGCTACCATTTTAAGGCATTTACTTGGTGGATTTCTAGTTGGCAACTCGTGTGATTTATTCCTTGAGTCTAATTCGTATTATTCTTGGTGCACAATCATTCTATGGTGTTTACTATTAATGTGAAAATCTGCAAAGTGTGCAATTCATGTTCTGGCAATTTGAGAGAACAAAAGCCAGAGTTCTAGATGTAATGTTATGTGTTCTTAATATGCTTCTCAAACACGATTCATATGATGCTTTTAGAAATCATTCAGATTGTTTCTTAATCCTCATACATAGGATAATACTTGAATCTGAAAATTGCATTTAACCTTTCTTGATTCCCTCACAGGTATCAAGTCATCTTGAAGCCTAGTCATTTTAAGTTTGCGCTTAGGTTGTTGATGTTTTCAGAATGACAATGGTTAGAGTCATAGCCTAGTACTGATTCATATGATGTAATTTTGATATTGTGTGTTTTAACCTTTTTGCTTCCTACAGGTCTCCTTCCCAGCTGTTCCCCTACCTAATCCCCTTTTCCCCACTTGGACTCTTAGACTCTGTGACAATTCTAATCAGAGTTGTGCTGGAAGTGTTGGGAGCGTGCACAAACCCCGAGGATCTGGTGACTCTGACACTACCACTGAAAGACAGCAGAGAGACAAGATGGAATCTCATCAGCATTGATGGCCCTTCCTTTGCTAAATAAAAAGAAGATCTGGGTGTCATCAGCGTAGGAGACAATCGCCGCACCAAAAGATTCTACAAGGTTAGCCAAAGGAGCCATATAGAGGTTGAACACAGAAGGGCTGCGCGCAGAACCCTGCGGTACCCCTGCTGACGCCATTCGACTAGAGGAAGAGTGCCGTGGTAACCAAACCTCCTGCCTTCTATCCTCAAGAAAGGACTTCACCCATTTCCAGGCCTCATCTTCAATGCCAAACTCAAAGAGACGAGAAAGCAGTATGTTGTGTGGAATAGTGTCAAATGCTGCGGACAGGCCCAGAAGTATCAGGACTGCCTTCGCACCTACATCTGCGGTGCTTCTTATCGGATCACAGACCTCCACCAAGGCAGTCTCCGTACTGTGTCTGGGTCGGAATCCCGATTGGGTGGATGAAGAAGCCCATTAGCCTTGAGATAGCCAGAAAGCTGAGAATTGACAAGTTTTTCAACCAGCTTAGAAGTTACAGGAAAAAGAGAGATTGGCCTGTAATGACTTGGCACATTAGGATCAGCACTCAGCGCTTTTAAAATTGGAACAATTTCAGCCCTCTTCCAGCAAGAAGGTGTGGTAGCAGAACTCAAACATTTATTCAATATCCCATTACAAATGGGTTTAATATTATTCACCTCTAGAGACAAAATAGACAGAGGACAAGGATCCAATGGAGAACCCGATTTAAGATTTTTTATCGCCTCCATGAAATCCTCCAAAGAGATGGAATTAAACTCCAAAAGGCAGCCAGAAGGTAAGGTGTTTCTGTCAATCTGGGAAGAGCTGTATTTGAATATGTCCTGAGTATCACCTGAAGAAAGGCTGTTTTTTATATCCACAACCTTATTATAAAAAAATTGGGAAAGTTGTTCACACCAGTCTCCTGAGGCTACCTAACATCTCTGGATAGTCACAGGGTCCACAAATCTCTCACTATTTTAAAAATGTCTTTAGATGTGTTAGCTGCTTTATCCATGCGTTCTTCATCATATTGTTCCTTAGACAGACTGACCAGTCGTATATTTTTTCAAAGCTACTTTGTAAAGTAGTTTAGATTATGGGCTATAATTTTTCCTTCACACGCTCTCTGCCTTTTTCCATATATTTCTCTCACACTTGAGAGCATCAGAGAACCAAGGATTGGAAATCTTCTTCCTCCCAGATGCACAAGTTGAAAGGGGATCAAGTTTGTCAACCGTGGAGCGTACCCACTGATCATATCCTGACATATCAGAGTCTATGGAGCCCAAAAGCCACGAGTGTAGGTTTGCAGAGCAGTCTTTAAATTATCACCTGTAATTTTAGAAAAATGCTATACTGGTAAAACTTTCCACAGTCCAACCGAGTGCCAACATGACCAATAGGCCAGTGAAAATGGATCAAACAGCGATCTGTCCATGACAGAGGAAGGGGGGCAGACATATTCAAATCAAAATTAGAAAACACCAGGCCTGATTTAGGTCCACCATCACGAGTGGGCCTACCAACCCATTGTGAGAATGCCAAAGGGGACATTATCTCCTGGAGTTTGGACTTAGCACAGCCCAGGGCACTCTCCTAATGTGTAGTGAGATCACCCAAAAGGAGGCAATGAGGGTACCGTAAAGCAATGGGAGAAACCACCTCATTAACTGAAAAAAGGACCAGTAGGTCCAGGAGGTCTGTAAATCAAAAGACCCACAGCAGACTGTTGTACATTTAATAGTTTAGACGTATCATTTAATAATTAACGGAAAGAGGCAAGATAAATGTCCTCTCTTTGCTGTGTGCTTGCAAGGTGCAGCATTGGTGATGATTCGTGTCCGCTAGAGGTGCAATTATGGTTTGAGCAGAACATCTACTAACATTTGCAAGCGGATCATAAAAACAGTCTGTTTCCTGTGACATTGCGGATGTGCTGGCATTGCACACAGGGGCTTACCTGAAAGGCCCATGTGTGACGTGTTCTGTGCTGATTGGACAGAGCAGCCTGTGATGTCACATGGATTGAGCTATGATTCTGGCAGAAGGGGACTGTCTCAGAATTCAGACGTTTCCCTGGAAGTAGCAGCAGAGCTCATCTCTTCTGGTGGAGATATCAGGGCTGTTACTGAGTTCTGAAACTAACAAGAGATACCAAGCCTGTTACTGAGCCCAACAAGAGATATCAGGGCCTGTTACTGATTTCTGAAACTAACAAGAGATACCAGGGCCTGTTACTGAGCCTAACAAGAGATATCAGGGCCTTTTACTGAGTTCTGAAACTAACAAGAGATACCAGGGCCTGTTACTGAGCCTAACAAGAGATCTCAGGGCTTGTTACTGAGTTCTGAAACTAAAAAGAGACACCAGGGCACGTAACTGAGTCTGACAAGACATATCCGGGCCTGTTACTGACTTCTGAAACTAACAAGAGATACCAGGGTCTGTTACCAAGTTCTGAGTCTATGATGAGATATCAGGACCTGTTACTGACTTCTGAGACTAACAAGAGATATCAGGGCCTGTTACCGAGTTCTGAAACTAACAAGAGATACTAGGGCATGTTACTGAGCCTAACAAGAGAAATCAGGGCCTGTTACTGAGTTCTGAAACTAACAAGAGATTACAGGGCACGTAACTGAGTCTAACAAGAGATATCCGGGCCTGTTACTGACTTCTGAGACTAACAAGAGATACCAGGGCCTGTTACCGAGTTCCGAGTCTAACAAGAGATATCAGGGCCTCTTACTGACTTCTGAGACTAACCAGAGATATCAGAGCCTGTTACTGAGTTCTGAAACTAACAAGAGCTACCAGGGCCTGTTACCGAGTTCTGAGTCTAACAAGAGATATCAAGGCCTGTAACTGAGTTCCTAGTTTTACAAGACATATCAGGGCCTGTCACTGATTTCCGAGTCCAACAACAGATATCAGGGCCTGTTACTGACTTCTGAGTCTAACAAGAGATACAAGGGCCTGTTACTGAGTTTCGAGTCTAACGAGATATCAGGGCCTATTACTGATTTTCGAGTCCAACAAGAGATATCAGGGACTTTTACTGAGTTCTGAGACTAACAAGAGATATCAGGACCTGCTACTAAGCCATAAACCCCTGCATAGGTTATCACACAGCATGATTTGTGCGCGAGGACACAGTACTGGTCTGGCTGATGGGGATGGGCCACGTTCTACCAGGAGGGGACGGATCCTAGATGCATCTTCAGTGTTGGAAGAGCTGCCCCTGTCCGTGCTAGAGTTGCATCAGTCACCTGGACTGGCACTGTGCTGCCCAGTCACATGGCCTACCTAACAAGGGGTCGCATCCATGAGCCCCTGTGACGCGCTCGCGCTTTTGGATACGGGCGCCCTCCAGAGTCAGAGCCAGGAACCTTTGGTCGGGATTCATTGTTGTCTTTTGTTTTAGGATTTTACGCAAGATTAATTAAGATGACAAATGCTCCAGGTGTGCTACTAGAGTTCGGGATGTGGAAAGGTGTATGGGAGGGCTGCCCCCCTTCGTATCTGGGGTCTCACGTCAGAGGCGAGCAGGCCTACATGGAGCTGCCAGCAGCCTTTGTTGTCCCTTTGAGTGGGTCTTTGTTCGGAAGCGAGACGGCCTTCGCCAAGTGGGAGATGGTAGGCGCCCAGGAGGTGCCAGCCTCCTCTCTGAAACTCTTTGTTGGCATGAATACCTCGCAGATGACTTCCAGGTGCCAAGGATGCTTCTTAGATCCACCTGTTTCCAGCTGAAGCTCCCCCTCCCCCCAATAAAGGGACTGGAGCAGCGGGCAGGACAACATCTGCACCTCCAAAAATGAAACAGAAATTTCCCAAAATGTATCCCAGATGTCAAGAATTTATTTGTAAAAGTATGTTTGAACAGTGAGATTGCCTGAATGACACGTATGTCTGGGGCTGATGTCATGTTTACAGTGTTTCCGCTCCTGTGGTGTCTTGTTTGTGGTTTGTGTCAGTCAATCCTTTATCTAGCGTTTTGCACTTCCTGTGACTGAGTGATATTCTAAGGCAGGAGGTCAGGGAGGTATTGATTCACCCTAGGGACAGAACACATCTCAGTCCCCTTGCTCTCCTTGGGGAGGGTAATGTTCAGATGGTGGTGGGAAGTGGGAAATGGCAGACAGGATGTCCTCCTGGGTCCATGCCAGCCATCATCTTCTGTTTATAAATTGTTGCTTTTTGTCAAGTCGCCCTTCTCTTTGGAATCCGCGATGCCAGGTCTCCAAGGAATAGTGTATAAGCTCCTCACGAGCGTCATGCTGTAGTTCCAGTCGCTCTCCTCCCTCCAGCGTTGTCAGGTACCAGTCATGCTGAGGGTGGTCTGGACTTCTGAAGCAGACATCACCCTGCTCTCTCCTTCTTCTCTTCCTGCGGGGCACGTGGCATCTACACAGTGTCCTTTGGTTCAGGCGTCCCCGGCGTCAAACATTGCCAACATCTCATCCAGATTTGGATGTCCAGCACCTACCTAAAACCCAACCCCACCAAGACGGACTTCTGTTATTTGTCAAAAACAAGAAGCAAGAGCTAGGCCAAACCTGGCTCGATGGCAGGGAAGTTGCAATCCCCAACTTTCACTCAGTGCCAAGTCACTCACTCACCATGGACATCGCTGTCACCCTCGAGAAGCACATCACCAAAAAACAAACAGAGATGGCCTGATAGCAGCTCTCTCGTCTAAAGAAGATGAAACCATTTCTTCCAGAAAGAAACTTCATGACTGCTGTTCAAGACCTTAAACTCTCTCAAATGGGTGGTGATAATGTTAACACCCTGCTCTGTGGGCTCCCAGACTCCACCCTGACCCCCAGTAAAACCATCCTACACACTGCAGCATCTCTCATTCAGGACCAGAAAAAATATGACCTCATCACATCATCCCCACCTCCCCCACCCTGGTTGAACTCCACTGGCCCTCCCACCCAGCCCAAACCATCTTCGAAAGCAGCTGCGTAATCTACAAAATCCACCTATCTGAACGAGAAGCTTATCGTCTCCTGTGGCTTTCACCACACCGGCAGCCAAGACACCATGAGACGTGCAAGGAACTGCAAATAAAGACAAAACAAGGAACCTGCCCTTTTCATCTATGCACCCAGGATCTCAAACAACATCCCACGATCACTCAGGACTTCTCCAACACTACTGCAACTTAGGAAAAAGCTGAAGGCCCATTACAAAACACTGCATGTCAATGCAGTTGGAGTCCAATCTGCTTCCAGAACCCAGTTACCGCTCAGATCTCTCATTGACTGCACCCTTGCTTTTGACATTGTAGTGCACTTTGTTGCCTTTTGACTATGTTTACAATATACAAACTTGGCATCTAGAAGACTGAGAGCAGAACCATGCATGGATGCTACTCCCCATTCACATGAATGGAGCAGAGAACACCATTGCTGCAGAGGGATGAGACTGTCAGCAAGTAATATGTCACCAGATTTCGCTGCACCACCACCACTGTTAGAAATGAGGTTCCTGGTTGGCTAGAGTGGACACCTCAGCCGGGCAGAAACACCACTCCAGTCAGGGTGAGTAAGTTACACACCAAAGATAACCTGTGCTCACGTCCGGTAGATTGGTACAGAGCAGTCAGGCTTATCCCCAGAGGCAATGTGTAAAGCGTTTGCACAGCACACACAACCCAGTGGCACAATAAATACACCACAAAAGAGACTTGAGAAAAGGGTATATAAAAAGAAACTGTATTGTATAAACATCAAAGACCAAAAATGAAGAAACTGTAATACTCTACTAAGCAACCAGTTGTCAGATCATCATCATTAGGAACGCAATTACCATGAAACATCCTCATACTTTGCATATGTCAGAAACACAGGCCCTCCCCATGCCTGCAATCCAAATCCTGAACTATATATGTCACCCCAACAAGGCCAAGAAGGCATATAGGCTAATCAGGGCAGGAACAATGCAGTATACAACATGAGGGCATAGTAAATCCCTGGGGACTTACCAAGTAATTTGTACTGGTCAAAAAGCACCTTCTACAAAAAGGTCAGGGCGCACCCACGCTCTTATTACATGAATGACTGTAATTGCAGAGGTCTTCCCTTTCTGTATGTGGGCTCCTCACACGGTAAAGTCGAGCACGCAACAACTGGTGCTCCTGTTGTGGTTACTGTCACACTGTTTAAACCAAGGGCCCTTTATCCACCCAGAAGTTCCTGTGCTCCTATTTCATCAGCGTGGTACCTTTCCAAAAAATGTAGCAGGATCGGTGACCTCCATTGAGGTTTCTGCCCCGTTGTGCCAGCCGCTGATGAGTGCCCCCCAAAGGCATGCTCCCAATCATGGTGGAAGCACCCACGGCTCCCCTAACAGTGGGGAGATCTCTCAAGGTTCCCCGCACAGAGCCGAACACTAGCAAAACAACAGGAGGCTGCCCGCATCCGCATGGGGTGGCTGTGAGCACCAGTGGCTTCCTTGCAAGCTGCTTTCTTCTCCTGAGTGGGTCCGGGGCCCTCCAGGGCCTCCCGATCCACTACCTTCTCTTTCACAAGGCAGCTCAGCCCTAGCCGGCTCCTCTTCCTTGAGCAGCTTGGGGCATTGCGGTGACTGCACCAAAGTAGGTACCTGCTTGTGCCCTGGGGCACCAACAAATCCGGTTCCTAATAGCAGCACAACAGGTTCTTCTGGCAGGTCCACACTGGCAGCATGCAACATACAGAAAAGCAATCCAGATGAGTCTTTTGGGCCACTCAGCAGACACCAGGCAGCAGGGTTACAAAAGAAGAGCCGTCCAGATGAGTCCTTTGTGCAGGCCAGGAGTCCCACTGGCAGAAGTTCAGTCCCAGTTCAAAAAAGTGTTCTAAAATCAGGTGGCAAGAGCCCTTATACTTTGTAATTAAGTAGCCTCTTTCTAGCATGGTTACCCCCACTTTTTGCCTATTTGTCAGTGTGTTTGACTGTGTTCACTGTGATCCTGCTAACCAGGACCCCAGTGACTATGCTCTCTCCCTTTAAACTTGGTTGCTTGAACAACTTACACCCCACATTTGGCATACTGCTGCCCCCCATGTAAGTCCCTAGTATATGTTACCTAGGTACCCAGGACATTGGAGTACTAGGGGATCCCCATGGACTGCGGCATATATTATGCCACCCATGGGGAGCCCATGCAAAGTGTATCTGCAGGCATGCCATTTCAGCCTGCGTGAATGGTAGGTCCTCCTAGCCCAGAGAGCAGGGTGCAGGTACCTGTGTGTGAGGGCACCCCTGCACTAGAAGAGGGGCCCCCACAAACTCCAGTTCCATTTTCCTGGACTTCGTGAGTGTGGGGACGCCATTTTATGCATGTACTGGACATAAGTCACTACATAGTTCCAGCTACATATTGGTAACTCCAAACCTAGGCATGTTTGGTTTTAAACATGTAGGAATCATACCCCAATACTGTTATCAGTATTGGAAGTATGTTTCTATGCACTCTGGGGGCTCCTTAGAGGCCCCCTAGCATTGCTCCTACCAGCCTTCTGGGGTTTTCCGGGCAACCCAAGCTGCTCCCACCCCTCAGACAGGTTTCTGCCCTCTTGCTGCTTGAATAGCTCATGCCCATGAAGCCAGAACTAAAAATGTCCTTTGGGAGGGGGGTGTAACACCCTCTCCCTTTGAGAATAGGTATTACATGGCTTGGGAGAGGTAGCCTTCCCAAGCCACTGGTATGCTCTCAAGGGCACATTTGGTGCCCTCCATGCATAAACCAGTCTACACCAGTTCATGGACCCCCAGTCCCTGCTCTGGTGCAGCAAAACTGGACAATGGAAAGGGGAGTGACCACTCCCCTGTCCATCAACACCCCAGGGGTGGTGCCCAGAGCTCCTACAGAGGGTCCCTGGGTTCTGCCATCTTGAATCCAAGGTTGGCAGGGACCTCTGGGAGAATCTGAGTGGCCAGGCAGGCAGGTGACGTCAGAGCCCCCTCCTGACCGGTGGTCATCTGGCTAGGTGACCAATCCCCCTTTCAGGGCTATTTAGGGTCTCTCTGTAGGGTGGGTCCTCATATTCAGTTTGCAAGATTTCAGCAGAATTTCTCTGCAACCTCTACTTCATCTTCTAGCCACTGGAACCATGACTGGACCCTCCGGGAACTGATACTCTGCATCCACAACGAGGACTCTGCTTGCAACATTGTTTCCATTGCTCCTTCCAACTTATGCAACATTTAACTGCCTGTGCATCTTCTGAGGGCGGCAAGTCTTCAGTCTGCACAAGAAGGAAGAAGGAATCTCCTGTGGAGTGAAGGAGTAACTCCCCTACATCCGCAGGCACCAACTCCACTGACAACCGGCTGTGTGGATCTTCTCTCATCCTAAGCTGCATAGAGTCTTTGGCAGGGGTGGTGGTCCGGAGTAGTCCTCTTGGTCCTCTCTGCCAGCTGTCCAACCTTGGTGGAAGTAAGCCCTTGCCTTCCCATGCAGGACAGTACCCCCATGCACCACGACTCTTGCAGCTACCAAGGCTTGTTGGCATCTTCTCCAAGCGATCTTCAGGCTCCATGTAGCCTTAGCCCCCAGCACTCCTTCCTGCAACACACAGCCCTCTGCGTGCTTCTCTGTGGCGTGGGACCCTTCTCCAGTTGTGCTGTGTGGGCTCCTCTGCGACTTCTGGTTCCTCTTCCAGTGGGTCTTCTGTGGGGGCTGCCTTTTCTTCTGTGGGCTCTCTACCTTGCTGAGGGTCCCCCAGGACTCCCCCTGTGGGTTGAGTCCTCCTGGACCTTGCTGGTCCCCGGCAGCTCCAGTTTTACTTCATTGCGACTTCTGCTTTCCCAAGGCTTGTTGGTGGGTTTTCCATGCCACTGACTGACTGCAATCATCCTTTCGGCGTGGGGCGTTGACTGCATCCTCCAAGAACTCTTCACCTGCTCCAGAGCTGCATTTCTGACCGTCTTCGCCCTACCATCGACCAACTCCTTCAACCACAGCTGAGTGGGTAGTGGCTCCGGCCCCCACGGGAATCTTCTGTGACTTCTCGACTTGGTCTCCTTCTTCCACAGGTCTCCCTCTTCAGGAAAACACCACTGGTTTCTTGCAGTCTTGTCTGGGTGTTGCATTTTCTTCTATTTCTTCCTTTTGGGTGGTTTGAGGAAAATCCAGTAACTTACTCCTTTCTTCCTTGTCACTGGGGGGCACAGTGGTACTTACCTTTGGGGTTTCCTAATTCCCACAGCTCCACTCTACACATTCCACTTACATATGTTTGAGTCCTGCATTCGCATTCAATTTTTTTAGTATATTGTTTGGGCTCCCCCTAGGGTAACTGTTGTCTATTGCTATTTGCACTGTTTTCTAACACTTTCTATGCCTATCGCTGATTACTAGTGTACATAACTAGTGTGTTACTTACCTCCCATTGGACGGTTGCCTCTCTAGTACTTTTTGGTAAATGTGTCACTAAAATAAAGTACCTCTATTTTTGTAACACTGCGTTTTCTTTCTTTAATGTATGTAAGTGCTGTGTGACTACTGTGGTATTGCATGAGCTTTGCATGTCTCCTAGATAAGCCTTGGCTGCTCATCCACAGCTCCCTCTAGAGAGCCTGGCTTCTAGACACTGCCTACACTTCACTAGGAGGGGATACCTGGACCTGGTATAAGGTGTAAGTACCTTGGGTACCCACCACACACCAGGCCAGATCCCTACATCAGTGGTGCAGCGGTGGGATAAGCACTTGCAATTGACTTACCGCGCTGTCACTTGGTACTTTCCACAGGAAAGACCACTTACTGACTAGGGGTACACACTGTACTGAGTGTCAGGGAATGTTTGGGTAAGCTACGGGTCTGGCATAGCCCTTGCTCCAAACGTCTTTCGGGAGACACAGTAGTTAGGGATCCTACACCACTCTAGCTAGCTGACATGTCTTCAGTGGGGCGCACAACTCAGGCCATAGATTCTCCCTGTGAGAACCTGACCTTCCAAGAACTTAGGGAGAAGTGTGCTGAGAGAAAGCTGAAGGCTGGGAGGAATCCCAACAAGACTCTGCTTCTGGGCCTGCTCCTCCAGGATGACCAGGAATATGCTGGTAACCAGGAGAAGGAGGATGAAGAAGTAGAGTCTGACTCACCAGTGCTAGAAAAGAGAAACTTAGCTACTGAAGTGGGTCAGGAAGAACCCAGGGAGGATCAGAGGACCTCTAGGCACACCCGCAGTCTTGTCAGGAGCACTGTTAGCAGTGTAAAGGGGGGTCACACCAGTAGGTCCACCTTTGTCCCTAGAGGGCTGGTTGAGAGGGTGTCCAAGGTTAGGAATAGATCCTCCTCTGGTCACTCTCATGTCACCTCAGTCTCTGAGGGACCTACTGTTCAACTCCAGGGCAGGGGAAGATTCAGGCAAGTGAGACTGGAGGAGGCCAAGCTGAGGCTGCAGCAGCAACAGCTAGCCCTAGACAGGGGGGCCTTGGCTGTGGAGAGAGAGGCAGGGGTTGGGGTTAGGATCCCATGGTGGCAGCAGCTTTAGTTTCAGGGAACCGAGAGTCAGGGAGGACTCTTTTGACTCCAGAAATCTAAACAAGGTTGTTCCCCCATACAAGGTGGGGGATGACATGTACGAGTGGTTCACTGCTCTGGTGAGGGCCTGTAAGGTACAAAGGGTCCCTCAGAGCAGTGGGACACTATCCTGTGGCTCTCCTCTGACAAGGGAGAGATAGACTTCTCACTGTCAGGGAGGGAGAAGCTGACAATTATGCCGTTTTAAAATCAGCACTCCTGGGTGGATTTGGCCTCACCACTGAACAGTACAGAATCAAGTTCAGGATGACCAGGAAAGAGTCCTCCCAAGATTGGGTAGACTCTGTGGACTGTTCTGTTAAAGCTTAGAAGGCTGCCTACATGGCCGCAAAGTCAGTGACTATGAGGGCTTGTATAATCAGATCTGGAGAGAGCATATTTTGAACAACTGTGTGTCTTATTTGTTGCACCGGTACATGGTTGACTCTGATCTGACCTCTCACCCAAGAACTGGGAAAGAAGGCAGACAAATGGGTGAGAACTAGGCTGAGTCGAAAAGCTCATACGGGGTGACAACAAGAAAAAGGAAGCAGATAAGTCTCATGACAAGGGTGGGAACAAAGACAAAAGAAAGGAGTCTTCATCAGGCCCACAAAACTCTTCTGGGGGTGGGTCTAAAACCTCTTCCTCTTCTGCACATGTTAAAAAGCCTTGGTGCTATATTATCAAAAACAAAGGCCATAGGCCAGGAAACAGCTCCTGTCCTAGGAAAGGCACTGAGCCTTCCACCACTACTGCCCCCACTTCAACTCCTAGTGCCCCTGGTAGTAGTAGTGGTAGGGGTGGGACTACTGGCAGTAGTCAGCCCAAAAGTGTAGTTGGGTTCACCTTTGGGTCTCTAGTGGGACCTGGGATAGATATAGAAATCCTAGAGACAACTTTTGTCTCTCAGGGTGGCACTGTTCTTGCCACCCTAGCTGCTTGTCCCCTTAATATGGACAAGTACAAGCAGCAGATCATGGTAAGTGGTGTTGGTACTGAGGCCTACAGGGACACAGGTGCCAGTGTCACCATAGTTACTCAGAAACTTATGTCACCTGTACAACACCTACTTGGTCAGAAGTACCAAGTCACTGATGTGAATAACTCCACTCAGTCCCTCCCCATAGCTATGGTAGACTCTAGCTGAGGTGGAGTTACTAGCCCTAAACAGACGGTGGTCTCTTCTAACCTACCTGTTGAGTGCCTCCTAGGTAATGACCTGGAGACCTCAGATTGGGCTGAAGTAGAGTTCCTTGCCCATGCAGCCATGTTGGGCATCCCCAAACATTTGCTCCCTTTAATCTCCAAGCAGACTAAAGAGAAAAGTAGGGAAGGAGCCTTGGAGCTTAGAATAATGCCCTAGGACACTCCTAAAAACTCAGACAGGCAGGATATAAGGTTACCTCCTGTCTATTCTCCCACTGAGGATCCCACTCCTCTGAGGGAGGAAACCATCCCCAGGGTGGAACCTGTACCACAGGTGCCACAAGCTACCACAGCTGAGCTCCCAGGGGAAAAAGAATCCCTCTGGAAGGAACCTAAGATAGAATAGCAAACCTGCCCTATCTCAGAAACCTTGGAGCTGCCCTCCTGTCCTTACATGGAAACTTTGTTAGTATTTGAAGAATGATTCCATGCATTCTGGGGGCTCCTTAGATGACCTCCAGCATTGCTCCTATCAGCCTTCTGGGGTTTTCGGGGCAGTCCATGCTGCTGACACCCCTCAGACAGGTCACTGCCCTCCTGCTGCTTGAGCAGCCCAAGCACAGGAAGGCAGAACAAAGGATTTCCTTTGGGAGAAGGGGGTAACACCCTCTCCCTTTGGAAATAGGTGTTACGTGGTGTAGGAAGTTGGCTCTGTATGCACTATTTCAACGTAAGGAATAGTATGCACAGAGTCCAAGGGTTCCCCTTAGAGGTAAGATAGTGGCAAAAAGAGATAATACGAATGCTCTATTTTGTGGTAGTGTGGTCGAGCAGTAGGCTTATCAAAGGAGTAGTGTTAAGCATTTGTTGTACATACACAAGCAATAAATGAGGAACACACACTCAAAGACAATTCCAGGCCAATAGTTTTTTGTATAGAAAAATATATTTTCTTAGTTTATTTTAAGAACCACAGGTTCAAGATTTACATGTAATACTTCAAATTAAAGGTATTGCAGGTAGGTACATTAGGAACTTTGAATTAGCAAAATAGCATATACAGTTTTCACATAAATCACATATAGCTATTTTAAAACTAGACACTGCAATTTTCACAGTTCCTAGGGGGAGTAAGAGTTTGTTAGTTTTTGCAGGTAAGTAAACCACCTACGGGGTTCAAGTTTGGGTCCAAGGTAGCCCACCGATGGGGGTTCAGAGCAACCCCAAAGTTACCACACCAGCAGCTCAGGGCCGGTCAGGTGCAGAGGTCAAAGTGGTGCCCAAAATGCATAGGCTTCAATGGAGAAGGGGGTGCCTCGGTTCCAGTCTGCCAGCAGGTAAGTACCCGCGTCTTCGGAGGGCAGACCAGGGGGGTTTTGTAGGGCACCGGGGGGGACATAAGTCAGCACAGAAAGTACACCCTCAGCGGCACGGGGCGGCCGGGTGCAGTGTGTAAACAAGCATTGGGTTTGTAATAGAAAGCAATGGGAGACCACGGGGTCTCTTCAGCGATGCAGGCAGGCAAGGGGGGGGGGGGGGCTCCTCGGGGTAGCCACCACCTGGGCAAGGGAGAGGGACTCCTGGGGGTCACTCCTGCACTGGAGTTCGGATCCTTCAGGTCCTGGGGGCTGCGGGTGCAGAGTCTTTACCAGGCGTCGGGATCTGAGGAGCAGGCAGTCGCGGTCAGGGGGAGCCTCGGGATTCCCTCTGCAGGCGTCGCTGTGGGGGCACAGGGGGGGCAACTCTGGCTACTCACGGGCTCGCAGTCACCGGGGAGTCCTCCCTGAAGTGATTGCACCCGACGCCCCCGGCTCGACTTGTGGAGAACAGAGTGTCAAGTCTCACGCTTCCGGTGGGAAACGCAAGTTGTTTCAAAGTTGCTTCTTTGTTTCAAAGTTGCAGTCTTTGGTGAACAGAGCCGCTGTCCTCAGGAGTTCTTGGTCCTTCTAGAGCAGGGCAGTCCTCTGAGGATTCAGAGGTCGCTGGTCCCTGGGGAAAACGTCGCTGGAGCAGTGTCTTTAGAAGTGGGGAGACAGGCCGGTAGAGCTGGGGCCAAAGCAGTTGGTGTCTCCGTCTTCTCTGCAGGGTTTTTCAGCTTGGCAGTCCTCTTCTTCTTAGATTGCAGGAATCTGAGTTCCTAGGTTCTGGGGATCCCTTAAATACTCAATTTAAGGGCGTGTTTAGGTCTGGGGGGTTAGTAGCCAATGGCTACTAGCCCTGAGGGTGGGTACACCCTCTTTGTGCCTCCTCCCGAGGGGAGGGGGGCACATTCCTATCCCTATTGGGGGAATCCTCCATCTGCAAGATGGAGGATTTCTAAAAGTCAGAGTCAGCTCAGCTCAGGACACCTTAGGGGCTCCTCCTTGTTTTTCTCATTATCTCCTCCGGCCTTGCCGCCAAAAGTGGGGCCGTGGCCGGAGGGGGTGGGCAACTCCACTAGCTGGAGTGCCCTGGGGTGCTGTAACAAAGGGGGTGAGCCTTTGAGGCTCACCGCCAGGTGTTACAGTTCCTGCAGGGGGAGGTGATAAGCATCTCCACCCAGTACAGGCTTTGTTACTAGCCACAGAGTGACAAAGGCACTCTCCCCATGTGGCCAGCAACATGTCTGGTGTGTGGCAGGCTGCTAGAACTAGTCAGCCTACACGGATAGTCGGTTAAGGTTTCAGGGGGCACCTCTAAGGTGCCCTCTGGGGTGTATGTTACAATAAAATGCACACTGGCATCAGTGTGCATTTATTGTGCTGAGAAGTTTGATACCAAACTTCACAGTTTTCAGTGTAGCCATTATGGTGCTGTGGAGTTCGTGCATGACAGACTCCCAGACCATATACTCTTATGGCTACCCTGCACTTACAATGTCTAAGGTTTTGCTTAGACACTGTAGGGGCACAGTGCTCATACACTGGTGCCCTCACCTATGGTATAGTGCACCCTGCCTTAGGGCTGTAAGGCCTGCTAGAGGGGTGACTTATCTATACTGTATAGGCAGTGTGAGGTTGGCATGGCACCCTGAGGGGAGTGCCATGTCGACGTACTCGTTTTGTCCTCACTAGCACACACAAGCTGGCAAGCAGTGTGTCTGTGCTAAGTGAGGGGTCCCCAGGGTGGCATAAGACATGCTGCATCCCTTAGAGACCTTCCCTGGCATCAGGGCCCTTGGTACCAGGGGTACCAGTTACAAGGGACTTACCTGGATGCCAGGGTGGGCCAATTGTGGAAACAAAAGTACAGGTTAGGGAAAGAACACTGGTGCTGGGGCCTGGTTAGCAGGCCTCAGCACACTTTCAAATCAAAACTTAGCATCAGCAAAGGCAAAAAGTCAGGGGTAACCATGCCACGGAGGCATTTCCTTACACGTGGCTTGTGAGGTGTAGCCTCACCAAGCCACTGGTATGCTTTGAAGCGCACATTTGGTGCACTCCTTGCATAATCCAGTCTACACCAGTTCAGGGACCCCCAGTCCCTGTTCTGGCGGAAAACCGGACAATGGAATGGGGAGTAACCACTCCCCTTTCCATAACCACCCCAGGGGTGGTGCCCAGAGCTCCTCCAGAGGGTTCTTGGGTTCTGCCATCTTGAATCCAAGGTTGGCAGGAACCTCTGGGAGAATCTGTGTGGCCAGGTCAGGCAGGTGACATCTGAGCCCCCTCTGATAGGTGGTCACCTGGCTAGGTGACCAATCCCCATTTTAGGGCTATTGAGGGTCTCTCTCTTGGGTGAGTCCTCAGATTCGGCTTGCGGGATTCCAGCAGGACTCCTCTGCAACCTCTACTTTGACTTCTAGCCACTGGAACCATGACTGGACCCTCCAGGAACAGACAATCTGCATCCACGACGAGGACTCTGTTTGCAATATTGTATCCATGGCTCCTTCCAGCTTCTGCAACATTACCCCAGCTGTGCATCCTCTGAGGGCGGCAAGTCTTCAGTCTGAACGAGAACAAAGAGGGAACCTCCCTTGGAGTAAAGGAGTCACTCCCCTGCATCCGCAGACATTAACTGCAACAATGACTGGCTGCGTGGATCTCCTCTCATCCTGAGCTGTATGGATCTTGCATCATGGCGGTCCAGAGTAGTCCTCTTGGTCCTCTCTGCCAGCTGTCCAACTTTGGTAGAGGTAAGGCCTTGCCTTCCCATGCAGGACAGTACCTCTGTGCACTGCTTCTCTTGTAGCTACCAAGGCTTGTTGGCATCTCCTCTAAGGGATCTTTAGGCTCCATGTAGCCCCAGCCAATCCTCCCTGCAACGCCCAGCCCTCTAAGTAGTTCTCCTGCAGTGTGGGACTCTTCACCAGTTGTGCTGCATGGGCTCCTCTGTGACTCCTGGTTCCTCTTCCAGTGGGTCTCCTGTGGGGCTGCCTTTTCTTCTGTGGACTCTCTGCCTTGCTGAGGGTCTGCCCAGGACTCCCCCCATGGATTGAGTCCTCCTGGGCCTTGCTGGTCTCTGGCAGCTCCACTTTTGCTTCTCTGCGACTTCTGCCTTTACCAAGGCTTGTTGGTGGCTTTTCTATGCCACTGACCAACTGCAATCATCCATCCGGCGTATGAAATTGAATGCATCCTCCAGGAACTCTTAACCTGCTCCAGGGCTGCATTCCTGACCGACTTCGTCCTACCGTCAACGTACTCATTTAACCACAGCTGCGTGGGTAGTAGCTCCTACTCCTCCTGGGCTCTTCTGTGACTTCTGGACTTGGTCCCCTTCTTCCACAGGTCTTCCTCTTCAGGAATCCACCACTGGTTTCTTGCAGTCTTGTCTGGGTGTTGCATTTTCTTCTTTTTCTTCCTTTTGGGTGGTCTGGGGAAAATCCAATAACTTACTCTTTTCTTCCTAGTCGCTGGGGGGCACTGTGGTACTTACCTTTGGGGTTTCCTAGTTCCCACAGCTGCCCTCTACACCTTCCACTTATCTATTTGGGGATCCTGCGTTTGCATTCCATTTTTCAGTACATGGTTTGGGCTTCCCATAGGGTCACTATTATCTTTTGCTATTTGCACTGTTTTCTAACACTTTCTATGCTTATTTCTGATTTCTAGTGTACATATCTAGTGTGTTACTTACCTCCTATTGGAGGGGTGCATCTGCAGTACTTTTTGTTATTTGTGTCACTAAAATAAAGAACCTTTATTTTTGTAACACTGAGTGTTTTCTTTCATGTGTGTAAGTGCTGTGTGACTACAGTGATATTGCATGGGCTTTGCACGTCTCCTAGATAAGTATTGGCTTCTCATCTACAGCTACATCTAGAGAGCCTGGCTTCTAGACACTGCCTACATTTCACTAAGAGGGGATACCTGGACCTGGTATAAGGTGTAAGTACCTTGGGTACCCACCACACACCAGGCCAGTTTCCTACATACTTATGCTCAAAATGCCTTTGTTCAGAGGATAACTTCAAGGGAGTCCTTTCAAGTCAAGTACAACACCCTTTCACCCCTGCCCTGTCTCCAGACATCAGTAGTGGGTAATCAGTGAGAGGGCAGGATACAGCCTATTTGCATGTAAGTTGTGAATGACCCTTCCTCTGCTCAGCCCAGGATGACTATCAATATGCATATGCCTCTTCTTCCTACACCCAGCCCTTCCTGTGCGATGGCTGTCTGGAAAGTATGCACCAAGTGGAGATGTCACTCTGCCTCAGATGTGGATTGGAGTCAGGCTGCAAAAGCACTAGAGTTATAAGTACAGAGTAACGCCCACTTTATAAAAGTGACATATCTACAATGGTAATAAAAAATCAACCTACACCAATAAGCAGGATTTCGCACTACCATTCCAAACATACTAAACATGCCCATGCTACTCCTCAAAGATCAGAAGATACCACTTAGACATATGTCAGGGCATTTCTAATGCAATCCTATGGGAGAAACAGCCCTTACAGTAGTGAGAAACTAAATAAGCTGTTTGTTACTACTAGGACATGTAGCACAAAAAGTCATATGTCCTACCTTTTACATACACAGCACCCTCCCCATGGGACTATGTAGGGCCTACCTTAGAGGTGACAGGTGTAGTGAAATGGTAGTTTATGCCTTGGCAAGAAGTTTGACTTGCCAAGTCGGTGTGGCAGAAAACTGCACACGGGCCCTGCAGTGGCGGCCTGAGACAGGTTTGAAAGGCTACTTCTGTGGGTGGTACAATCTGCGCTGCAGGCCCAGTAGTAGCATTTAATATACAGGCCCTGGGTATATGGTATACCAGTTTACTAGGGAGTGACAGGTGAATTAAATAAGGCAAACATGTGTAAGCCAATTAGCAAGAAGTAGGGGAGAGAGAGCATATGCACGTTAGCACGGATTAGCAATGGTAACAAAAAGAAGTTCAGAAAAAATAGGAGGAGAAGGCAAAAGGTTCAGGGATAACCCTGCACAAAGAGCCATTTCCAACAACCACATTCTACTGCACTACATATTCCCCTTCCCCGCCACATTTCACTGCACCACACATCCTGTTGCACCCCCACATTTGACTGCACCACCACACTTGACTGCACCACACACTCCACTGTGCCACTGAAATACACTGCACCACATATGCTGCTGCACCGCATGTCACTGCACCACACACACTGCTCCACCACCACATTTCACTTCACCACACATTCCACTGCACCACCACATTTGATTGCACCACCATGTTCCACTACACCACACATTCTGCTGCACCACCACATTCCAATAAGCCACCACATTTCACTGCACCACACATCGTGCTGCACCACCGCATTTCACTGCACCACGCATTCTGCTGCACCACCACATTTCACTGCACCACACATTCCATTTCACCACACATTCCGCTACATTTCCCTGCACCACCACATTGCACAGCACCTCACATTCTGCTCCATCACCACACATTTCACTGCCCCCACCACACTTCACTGCAACACCACATTCCACCGCAGACCAAATTCCACAGTGCTACCACATTCCACTACTTCACAATAATCCACCACTCAGCCACATTCCACTTGACCACCAGGTTGCACTGCGCGTCGCCTTCATTCCACTGCACCTCTGCGCTCCACTGTAACTTTACCCAATCAAAAGAAAACAGGACAGTGAGGTGGCACACGATGCATAGTGCAGGAGGACAGTGCCACAGCTGATGTGACAATTCAGACTCAGAGGGTTGGGGAAGGTTGTGAGCAAACCTCTGGGAGAAGAAACCTGCTTTTCAAGCCCTCCCCAGCACAACAAGCGAGCCCCCAAGACCTCAGGTCAGACATGGTTTCTGAGGAGCCACTGATCATGAGATTAAAGCATCTGAGAAGAAGGAGCCAGTGAACCAAGGCGACCAAAGAGGCACTCACTCTGAAGGAATGCACTTAAGAGTCAGTGCTGGAGCCCTTGTGTGTGGCATGGTACATGCAGGGCAGGCCTGGCTGCAAATAAACATGACTGCACTTAGCATCAAGGAATGTGTAGTATTGGGATGGGGTGCTCAATCACCATACTTTCTGACTAGAAACTCCTTGTGTTAGTCACTATTCAAACTGACAGCAGAGAAAACAAACGTTTTGGCTTCAGGGATGCGAGTGTTGTAACGGAGACTGTGCGGTAGAAGACCCTGTTGTAGGAAAGTACCATCTTGCCTGGCATGTTACCCACATATTTGACTGTATATATGTTTTTTTAGTCTATGTGTCACTGGGACCCTGCCAGGCAGGGCCCCAGTGCTCATAAGTGCGCCCTGTATGTGTTCCCTGTGTGATGCCTAACTGTCTCACTGAGGCTCTGCTAACTAGAACCTCAGTGGTTATGCTCTCTCTGCTTTCCAAATTTGTCACTAACAGGCTAGTGACTAATTTTGCCAATTCACATTGGCATACTGGTACACCCATATAATTCCCTAGTATATGGTACTGAGGTACCCAGGGTATTGGGGTTCCAGGAGATCCCTATGGGCTGCAGCATTTCTTTTGCCACCCATAGGGAGCTCTGACAGTTCTTACACAGGCCTGCCAGTGCAGCCTGAGTGAAATAATGTCCACGTTTTTTCACAGCCATTTACCACTAGACTTAAGTTACTTATAAGTCACCTATATGTCTAACCTTCACTTAGTGAAGGTTGGGTGCAAAGTTACTTAGTGTGTGGGCACCCTTGCACTAGCCAAGGTGCCCCCACATCGTTTAGGGCTAATTCCCCGGACTTTGTGAGTGCGGAGACACCATTACACGCGTGCACTGTACATAGGTCACTACCTATGTACAGCGTCACAATGGTAACTCCGAACATGGCCATGTAACATGTCTAAGATCATGGAATTGTCACCCCAATGCCATTCTGGCATTGGGGGACAATTCCATGATCCCTCGGGTCTCTAGCACAGAACCTGGGTACTGCCAAACTGACTTTCTGGGGTCTCCACTGCAGCTGCTGCTGCTGCCAACCCTTCAGACAGGTTTCTGCCCTCCTGGGGTCCAGGCAGCCCTGGCCCAGGAAGGCAGAACAAAGGATTTCCTCTGAGAGAGGGTGTAACACCCTCTCCCTTTGGAAATAGGTGTGAAGGCTGGGGAGGAGTAGCCTCCCCCAGCCTCTGGAAATGCTTTGATGGGCACAGATGGTGCCCATCTCTGCATAAGCCAGTCTACACCGGTTCAGGGATCCCCCAGCCCTGCTCTGGCGCGAAACTGAACAAAGGAAAGGGGAGTGACCACTCCCCTGACCTGCACCTCCCAGGGGAGGTGACCGGAGCTCCTCCAGTGTGTCCCAGACCTCTGCCATCTTGGAAACAGAGGTGTCTGTGGCACACTGGACTGCTCTGAGTGGCCAGTGCCAGCAGGTGACGTCAGAGGCTCCTTCTGATAGGCTCTTACCTCTCTTGGTATCCAATCCTCCTTCCTAGGTAGCCAAACCTCCTTTTCTGGCTATTTAGGGTCTCTGCTTTTGGGATCTCACCAGATAATGAATGCAAGAGCTCACCAGAGTTCCTCTGCATCTCCCTCTTCAGCTTCTGCCAAAGGATCGACCGCTGACTGCTCAGGACGCCTGCAAAACCGCAACAAAGTAGCAAGACGACTACTAGCAACCTTGTATTCCAGATGGTGCATGCTCTGGGGGTAGCCTGCCTCCTTTCTGCACCAGGAGCTCTGAAGAAATCTCCCGTGGGTCGACGGAATCTTCCCCCTGCAACCGCAGGCAACAAAAAACTGCATCACCCGTCCTCTGGGTCCCCACTCAGCATGACGAGCGTGGTCCCTGGAACTCAGCAACTCTGTCCAAGTGACTCCCACAGTCCAGTGACTCTTCAGTCCAAGTTTGGTGGAGGTAAATCCTTGCCTCCCCACGCTAGACTGCATTGCTGGGTACTGCGTGATTTTCAGTTGCTCCGGCTTCTGTGCACTCTTCCAGGATTTCCTTCATGCACAGCCAAGCCTGCATCCCTGACACTCTAACCTGCAGTGTACAACCTTCTGAGTTGTCCTGCGGCGTCGTTGGACTTCCTTTTGTGACTTCGGGTGGAATCCTGTTCACTTTTCTTCTAAGTGCCTGTTCAGGTACTTCTGTGGGTGCTGACTGCTTCTGTGAGGGCTCCCTGAGTTGCTGGGCGCCCCCTCTGTCTCCTCATCCAAGTGGCGACATCCTGGTCCCTCCTTGGCCACAGCAGCATCCAAAAACCCTAACTGCAACCCTTGCAGCTAGCAAGGCTTGTTTGCGGTCTTTCTGCATGGGAACACCTCTGCAAGCTTCTTCACGACGTGGGACATCCATCCTCCAAAGGGGAAGTTCCTAGTCCTCCTCGTTCTTGCAAAACACCAAGCTTCTTCCATCCAATGGCAGCTTCCTTGCACCCTCAGCTGGCATTTCCTGGGCTCCTGCCCACTCTCGACACTGTCGCGACTATTGGACTTGGTGTCCTTGTCTTACAGGTACTCAGGTCCGGAAATCCACTGTTGTTGCATTGCTGTTGTTGGTTTTCCTTGCAGAATCCCCCTATCACGACTTCTGTGCTCTCTGGGGGTTGTAGGTGCACTTTACACCTACCTTTCAGGGTCTTGGGGTGGGCTATTTTTCTAACCCTCACTGTTTTCTTACAACCCCAGCGACCCTCTACAAGCTCACATAGGTTTGGGGTCCATTTGTGGTTCGCATTCCACTTTTGGAGTATATGGTTTGTGTTGCCCCTATACCTATGTGCTCCTATTGCAATCTATTGTAACTTTACACTGCTTGCATTACTTTTCTTGCTATAACCTGCATAATTTTGGTTTGTGTACATATATCTTGTGTATATATCTTATCCTCATACTGAGGGTACTCACTGAGATACTTTTGGCATATTGTCATAAAAATAAAGTACCTTTATTTTTAGTACTTCTGTGTATTGTGTTTTCTTATGATATTGTGCATATGACACCAGTGGTATAGTAGGAGCTTTGCATGTCTCCTAGTTCAGCCTAAGCTGCTCTGCTATAGCTACCTTCTATCAGTCTAAGCTGCTAGAAACACCTCTTCTACACTAATAAGGGATAACTGGACCTGGCACAAGGTGTAAGTACTCTGGTACCCACTACAAGCCAGGCCACCCTCCTACACCTGTGGGAATCTGTCTTGGAGGGAAGAGATCACCGGCTCTAGCTTCTGCAGCTTCTGCATTCATCAGTAAAGGGCTTTTGTTGGCACATTTCAGTAGCAAAGCTACTAGGGCTGGGAATAGGCACCTGATTGCTGAGGGGAGCTGCTGAAAGGCTGAATTCCAGGGACAGCTCCTTCCCAGTGGCAGAGGAAGGTCACCCCCCTGGCTAAGCCAGGAGCTGAAAGATAAAATGATATTTCTTTATTGTTTTATTTTTCTGCCGCTGGCTCAGCCAGCATGTGAAGGGAGGGGCGGGCCACGGAAGGTGGGAGGGGGGAGAGTGCACCAAAGTGCGCATGTGTGTTTGGCTGGCCATCTCAGGTCGGCTAAACACACATGTGCACTTAGGTTTCTCCAGCCCAACTGTGTTGCACAGCCCGGTTGGAGAATCACCACAGACTCCAATGCACTGTCTGAGCAGCAGAACAAGCCACTCAGACTAATACTGACGCTGCTTTCATGCTAGTTTTAGCATGAGAGCAGTGCCAGGATTGCTGGGGAGCCTGTACTGGTGTCCCAATGAATGCTGGGACACCAGAAGAAGAGGAGCGAGGTGGCAGGAGGCAGCAGCAATAGGAAGAGGTATGTTTTTTAGTTCTTTTTTTTATCCTCCACCCCATCGACCCCCATCGACGCCTGCGAATAAGAGATTCTGCGGCAGGTCTGCCTGACTCCAAAGCATAGCTTGTGAGAGAGGCCGGAGAGACACCTGCCAGTTCCTCTGTTCTCTGAACAGGGCACATCTCTTGTGTCTAAGAGGAAGCAGCATCATCAGCCGACGCAGTGGTCCTCATGGAAGACTTTAGGGCAAGATTTGGAGAAGAGTGGTGGCTGTGAGGACTTGGTCTGAAGAGTAGGAATCCCTAAATGGAAGTAGTCGATAATGCTCATAACCCCCGGTTCCATCCAAGGTACTGCATGATAATACAGTGGCTAAGAACCTGTGGAAGAAGGGGAAGACGCTAGAGCACTGGTTCAGATTGGTCCCGACAGCAGCCCGGGTCATCTTGGAACCACTGCTTGGTAATCTTAACCGAAGGCAGACGAACAGTCGCTATTCGTTTTCTGTAAGCAACCATTTATTCATAGAATGCATCAAGAATTAGCATCTTATCTCTCGATTGGCGAGGATGGACATGGCCAGGTCCAGTCCTAAGAGGAATCCGGCTCGGTCCCGAAGAGTGAAACGGAGGCACCAAGCTCACACTGAAGTCTTGTTGCCACTGTGGAGCATGATTTGCAAGCTGACAGCAATTCTTGTAAACCTCCAGGAAGCAGTGAAGGCAAAGGAAGTCTTCGAGCAAATAAGAAAAGGGAACCAAGGGAACAATAATAAGTAAATTGAAAAATTTGCAGGGACGGAGACCCGAGAAGGGAAGAAAATAATAAAGTGAGGGAACCAGAGGTCGAGTGACAAACTTGATCATTAGCAGAGGAAGCTTAAACACTGTGAAATGTTGCCAGGCACCTACCTAGTGCCTGTGAGCTGTTCTATACAGCTCCGCACTGTAGGCCCCAGAGGTCCTAGCCCCAACCCGAGCTGTGAAGGACCTGCAGCGCCACTAGCTTTCAGGTCCCCGTCTGCCATATTGTTCATGCCTGGCATTTTCTGATCTTATAGAAAGGTCTTGGCCCTCGATATTACTGTGAAACTGATGCAATCCAAGATATTCCTTTCTATTCCAGATAGTAGCAGAGAATTTACCAAAAAAACTCTGGCTTCTCTCTAGTGGTGGGCAGAATTGGTGCAGTTTGCGAGATTCTGTGTAGTTCTGTGAATTGTCAGAAATATGCATGCTGCGCTACTTGTGCTGATTTTTAGCGCCAGGAGCTCGTTCCACCTGAAAAATCAACGCAAATGCGTCACGTGGCGCACCAGAGGGCACTGCTGCTTGAGTTGATTTTGCTGCCACACAAATAGATTTTCTACTCGAGTGGCAGCTTTCTCACCGCAAACGGTTGCAACTGACCCAACCGCTCGCTGTGAGAACATTTCTCCTGGTGCCCCCCCCAAACACCCAAAACTAGATTGAGGGAATGCCAGTTCTCACTTGCGCTTGTAACCTTACAGTTGGTGAACTGCACGCAGAAAATACTCCATCACACGGTGGTTGGTAGAACTCCTGTGTTACAAGCGTAATGCGAAGTGGCCAAAATTCCGCCAACACCCCGGGCGGAGCGGAAATCATTGCCCACTCCTCAGTTACTGCCTATGGCAGTCAAACCATCCTCCTAGGGATTTCTTCCATGGTGGACATCTGACCGGTTGAGACGCAGCCATGTGCGGCATGATGCCCACCAAGAAGTGATGGCCACTCTGCTAGACTTGTAGCACAGCTGCCAGGCACTCTGAATGGTCACCACCATGCCTGGCAGAGTTAACTCTGTCAGAGACTGTAGTGGAAATGGTGGAAGGCTTTCCCAGGAGTAAATGTGGTGCTTCAGACATACCAGGAAGAATTCCTACCATTAAAAGGAGACAAGGTATGTGGTGGATGACCTAATTTGATGATACTGGAGGATTGAACTTCTAAGTCATCATGGACAGATGCTAGAGTGTTTTCAGATGAAAGAGATCAGTCTTCTTCAGAAGACACATGTCCGAAGGTAATGAGGGCCCTGGGGCACGAAACTGAAGCCCCAATAGAAGGAAATTCTTTCCTCAGAGTTTAAAACAAAATGTCCTGCAGGGAAAGGGAACACACGGCTGTTCCAGCATCTGAAGCCATCTAGTGACATCAGATATGTTAGTTGCACCCCATTAATAAATATAGCATGCATGCTTTAAATGTACAGATGTTTCAGTACAACGGGCCCTCAAAAATGAAGGGGCCCCCATGTCCCTACTTCTGGGTGGAATTGTGGGTAATGGGTCCAGGGTTACCGAGCCCCTGGTCTTCTCGCTCCGTTGCACGTGGGCTCCTGGACATACAGCTGGTGTGCAGTGACGCGCTGCTTTCTCTTATAGGGGCGCCTAGAAGCTGTTTCTTGCCAGTTCTGATAGCAGTGACTCCGGGGTAGTGGGACCTTAGCAATCCCTCACGAAGAACGACTGATGCGGGAGTCGGTCCCTGGCCCCTGGCCTCAGGCGACGCCTGCTGACCCCCATATGTGGCCATCATTGCATTCCAATTATGTGGCCATGACTGGAGCCGGAACGCCATGCATGCACGAACATCCGCCAGGGATCTCTCCGGAGTGGCTCTCGTTACTCATGCGGAGACGCCATCTTTGATGGGCTTCAGGGGGGACATTTGTGCACGTCACAGGCGGTGACTTCAGCCATACACCCCCCCGCACGGGGAACAAATCACCCGACGTGTGGTAGCGCACAAGCCGGCTGCCCCGGGTGTGCGGTAGGACGTCAGGAAAGCGCAGCGCCGGCCACGAGCTCAGGAGGACCAGGGCCTGTTATCACCCCAATAATGTACTTTATTTTTAATGTAAGGTGTTCACTCCTACAGCTTAATATCTCGGTATTTGCTGGGTTAATACAAGTCCACGAAGGAGAAAAGGAGTGGTGACGTGTGTGGCTGTCACAGAAGGAGATATTTAAGACAGACCATGGTGGCAGCTACTTACTATCTATATCATAGCATTCGTAAAGCGCACTACTCACCTTTTCAAGGCGCTTAGGGGGGGAGGGCGTGTGCTGCTACCACTCGAGCAGCCTGGTCTTGAGGTGTCTCCTGAAGGTTAGCAGGTCCTGTGTCTGCCGCAGGTGGATAGGAAGGGTGTTCCACGTCTTGGCGGCAAGGTGGGAGAATGATCTGCCACTGGCGGTCGTTTGGGGATGCGTGGGACTGTGGCGAGGGTCAGTGGAGCGAAGCTGTCTGGTCGGGGTGTAGAAGGAGAGCCGTCTGTTGAGGTATTCTGGTCCGGTGTTGTGCAGCGCCTTGTGAGCGTGGGTGAGAAGCTTGAACGTGATTCTCTTGTTGACGGGGAGCCAGTGCAGGTCTCTCAGGTGGGCTGTAATGTGGCTGTGGCGGGGATGTCCAGGATGAAGCGTGCGGAGGCGTTATGTATGCGTTGCAGTCTTTTCTGGAGCTTGGCCGTGATTCCTGCGTAGAGGGCGTTGCCGTAGTCCAGTCTGCTGCTTCTGAGGGCTTGGGTAACTGTCCTTCTGGTTCCGGTGGGGATCCATGTGTAGATCTTCCGAAGCATGCAGAGGGTGTTGAAGCAGGAGGAAGGGACGGCGTTGAATTGCTGGGTCATTGATAGCGATGAGTCCAGAATGAACCCCAGGTTGCGTGCGTGGTCGGTGCAGTTCCCAATGTGGCAGGCCACCAGGACTTATCCCAGGCGGAGGCGGTGGAGCCGAGGATGAGGACCAGTGTTGTCAGAGTTCAGTTTCAGGCAGCTGCTCTTCATCTGTTCGGCGATGGCCTTCATTCCTTAGTGGAGGCTGGTTTTGGCGGTGGCGGGGTCCATGGTGAGGGAGAGGATCAGCTGAGAGTCATCGACGTATGAGACGATGTTGAGGTCGTGTGATCGGACGATGTTTGTGAGCTGTGTCATGTAAACGTTAAAGAGGGTCGGGCTGAGGGTTGACCCTTGGGGTATGCCGCAGATGATCTTGGTGGCTTCAGAGCGGAATGGAGGGAGGCGGACTCTCTGGGTTCTGCCGGTGAGGAAGGAGGTGATCCAGTCCAGGGCTCTGTCGCAGATCCCTGCGTCGTTGAGGCATGTGCGTAGGGTGTGGTGGGAGACAGTGTTGAAGGCAGCCAAGAGGTCCAGGAGGATGAGGACCGCGGTTTTGCCATTGTCAAGTAGAGTCCTGATATTGTCGGTGACGGCGATGAGGGCAGTTTTGGTGCTGTGGTTACTGTGGAATCAGGATTGGGATGAGTCCAGAGTGTTGTTCTCCTCAAAGAAGCGGGTCAGTTGTTTGTTGACAATCTTCTCGATTACTTTTGCTGGGAAGGGGAGCAGAGAGATGGGCTGGATGTTTTTGAGGTCCTTTGAGTCCGCCTTGAGTTTCTTGAGGAGGGCGCTGATCTCAGCGTGTTTCCAGCTCTCCGTGAAGGTGGCTGTCTCGAAGGAGCTGTTGATGATCTTCCGGAGTTGGGGTGCGATGACGGAGCTTGCTTTGTTGAAGATATGGTGAGGGCAGGGGTCAGATGGTGAGCCGGAGTGGATGGTGTTCATGATTTTGATGGTGTCGTCGTTGATGTGAGTCCAGGAGAGCGGGAGGTTGGTGTGGCTGGGGGGTGGTGAGTCTGTGGTGTCGGTGGTTGACGACTTGTCTGGGTATTGAAGCTGTCATGGATGTCTGCGATCTTGCGGTAGAAGAAGGTGGCTAGGGAGTCGCAGAGGTCTTACGATGGCGGGATGTTGTTGGCGTTGGAACCGGGTTGGAGAGTTCCTTCACGATGTTGAAGAGCTCCTTATAGCTGTGTGCGTTGTCGTTGCGTTCTTTGAAGGAAGTTCTTCTGGCAGTTCGGATGAGTTGGTGGCATCTGCGGATGGCATTCTTGAAGGCTGTATGATTGTCCAGTGTCTGTTCTAGGTGCCACTTCTTCTCGAGTCTTCGGCATGTTTGCTTGGATTCTTGGAGGTCGGCGGTGAACCAGATGGCCGATCTGTCGGTGCCTCTGTTTGAAGGTTTCTTGATCGGGGCGAGAGTAATGGCACAGTCGTCGATCTATTGCTTGAGGTTGCGGGCGGCTGTTTCGGTGGTGTCTATTGGTGGGTTCCGGTGAGAGGGTGGTGATCAGCTGAACCTTCGGTGACCTGGTTCCATCTGTGGTGGGGAATCAGCTGCAGGTGGTGGTGCGCTGTGGATTTCTCGAAGGTGAAGTGGATGCAGCGGTGGTCGGTCCAAGGGAGTTTGGTGGTGGGGCTGAAGGAGATGTGTTTGCTTGTGGAGAAGATGGGGTCGAACGTGTGTCCTGCGGAGTGGGTAGGTGCTGTGACGAGCTGCTTGAATCTGACGTTGGTGAACAGGGTGGTGGAGTTGTTGTTGTTGGTGTTTTTGAGGTGGAAGTTCAGGTCCCCAAGGAGTATGTAGTCTGTGGATGCGAGGGCATGCGTGCGGACGATGTCGGTGATGGAGTCACTGAACTGCTGTCAGGGTCCTGGGGGCCTGTAGACGAGGGTCCCTCTGAAGGTGGTGTTTGGATCGGTGTGGATCTGGAAGTGTAGGTTTTCGGCGTTGCTGAGGATGTCTTTGGTGCTGGTCGTGATTCTGTAGGTATTCCTGTGGATGATAGCGATGCCTCCTCCTGGTCTGTTGGTGTGGTACCTACAGGTGATCTTGTAGCTGTACGGGAAAGTTATGGCGATGTCAGGCGCTGAGGAGGGGTTCAGGTCAGGAAGGCTATATCTGGCGTGGTTGAGTCGAGTAGGTTCCAGAGTTCGATGGCGTGTTTGTGAACGAAGCGGTTGTTGAGTAGGATGCATCTGAGATGGTTGCGTCCTGCCCTGGCGGGCGGGTCGTTGGCGTGGAGGCTGGTGAAGGTGCAGCTCCGGCAGGAGAAGGGTCTGTGGGTAAGCCATGGGGTGGCCTGGTGACCGGTGGATGAGCTGCCAGGGTTGAGCGTGTGGAAGGTGATGGTGTTGTAGTGGCGTCGTGGCGTTGGGAGGCGCGGTCCAGGCGCAGACAGGCTTGCCTTAGGCGCTCCTTTGGTACGGACGCACAGTGGCCGCCATTACGTAGGGAAGGGGGAGGAGAGGATAGCTGGGAAGCAGGAGCAGTGGTGGAAAACAGAACAAAATAAGGGGGCGGGCTGCAGGGGCAGCAGCAGCGGCGGGGATGGAACATGAGAGAGGAGGGGCGGGGCCTCAGGGGCAGCAGCGGCGGGCAAGAGAGAGCGGGGAGAGCCAGAGGGAGAGAGCGGAGTGAGAGGAGAACGAAACAGGGAGGAGAGAATGAAACGCAGAAAGCAAAAGACAAAAGGAACACAAAAGGGACAGAACTCGGAAGGAAAAGCACACAAAGAGTGAAACAGAGGCAAAAGAGGAAAGAGAAGAGAGGCAGAGGGCAGCCTATCAGAAGAGCAGAGCTCTCCCACTAGACACAGGGATGAGGCACAGAGAGAAGCCTGCAGTTGGAGGAGGGCCTGGAACTCCTGACAGAGGTCAGAGTTCAGAGGAATGAAGGGCTCTACTTGCCCATGGAGCTAGGAGGAGGCAGAGTTCACTGACTAGGATGTCACGGTCTACAGTGACATCACAGGCACTGCTTACTAGAGTGACGTCACAGGCCCTGCAGCAGCTCCGCAGGGATCTTTTGCGCTGCCTTTGACCCTTATGACGTAGTTTAAACTGGTGGGGGCTCTGCAAGGGGCGCGGCAGGGTGAGCTCACACCACATAAATTAATTAATGTTAAAGCGCTGCTTTGCTCCGCAGGGCTCATTAACACCGACAACTAAGCGCTATGGTCTCCTTGTCTTTGACGTCACTTGGTGCATAGAACTCTCGACGTCAAAGTAGGTTTCACCGTGTGACGTCATCGTCACGTTAACCTCGCCTCCTTATTGGCCAGTCCGTGATGATTTACCCATCTGAATTATGGGGCAATATTAGATGAAATATGTCACTGGAATGACTACATTATGTGGCAAAGTATATTATGGGGCAATGAGATTCGAGGCATGTAACGTATTACTCAGTTAATGGGTCATTATGATGTATGTTCAGTGGTACTATGGTCTAGGTATGAAAGCTATAAATATTGAACAGGTCATACTCAAAATGAGATTTAAATGCAATTTGTTGTCGTGCATGCAATCACAAAATGAAAAAATAATTCTAAGGTGGCTGTCTGCTGCCAGCGTTAGTCTGCGCACTACATACACAGTCATGCACTCACCGGTTTGAGATCATACATGTCACACTTCGTGTAATAAGAGGCGCCTCTTTAACTGTGGGGGTCCCTCTTCTGAGTAAAAGACATGTTTTCAGTTTCAGCTTTACTGCGTCCAGCTTCGTTTTTTCAGGGAAGAGCCTCGTAGGGCAGATTAAACGTGTATCTTACGTCACTGGCATGAGATGTGTTGTAACTTTACGTAACACACAGTCCCCGCGGGGGTCTCCGGCCCGCTCCTGGGTCCCCCCCTTGTAGCGATGTCATCTGACTCTGAACCCCTGCATTTGGTGGCGATGCATGCAGCGGCCTAGGGTCACGGGGTCAGAGGTCAAGGTGTGCTTGGTGGTCTGGTGCTTGAGTGTGCCCCTCGGTGATGACATCACCCAGGTGTTTTTTTTGGAGAAGCGCCGAGAAGTTGTTTGCACCGGAGCAGGCGCTCACTCCGGATGGAGGGATCCACTTATCGAGCTATGAATGAGTGGGGGCGGTCCCTCCCCCCTCCATCACAGCGCTGGAGGCCCCCGCCCTCCCCTGGTCCAGCCACGGGAGGGGTAGGACCGCCCCTCGGTAAGGACCCCCAGGTATATTAAGGAAAAATCACGGACGGGGCAGAGCGGAGGCATCGCGCTCTAGTCTCGGAGACATCTCCGGGAGACTGCTCAGCCACCAAGACCTCTCTCGAGAGACTGCTCAGCCAACAAGACCTCTCTCGAGAGACTGCTCAGCCACCCAGCTACCCACGTGAGACTGCTCAGCCACCCAGCTACCCACGAGAGACTGCCCAGCTACCCACGAGAGACTGCTCAGCCACCAAGAGATCTCTCGAGAGACTGCTCAGCCACCCAGCTACCCAAGAAAGACTGCTCAGCCACCCAGCTACCCACGAGAGACTGCTCAGCCACCAAGACCTCTCTCGAGAGACTGTCCAGCCACCCAGCTACCCAAGAGAGACTGCTCAGCCACCCAGCTACCCACAAGAGACTGCTCAGCCACACACGAGAGACTGCTCAGCTACTAAGACCTCTCTCGAGAGAGACTGCTCAGCCACCCAGCTACCCAAGAGAGACTGCTCAGCAACCCAGCTACACAAGAGAGACTCCTCAGCCACCCAGCTACCCACGAGAGACTGCTCAGCCACTAAGACCTCTCTCGAGAGAGACACTGCTCAGCCACCCAGCTACCCACGAGAGACTGCCCAGCTACCCACGACAGACTGCTCAGCCACTTAGACATCTCCGAGAGACTGCTCAGCCACTAAGACCTCTCTCGAGAGACTGCTCAGCCACCCAGCTACCCACGAGAGACTGCTCAGCCACGGAGACATCCCACGAGAAACTGAATAGTCAGAGACATCTCACGAGAGACTACCCAGACACCCTCGAGAGCTTACTCAGTCACCCACGAGACCACTACGCAGCCACCAGCAGAGTCTGCTCAGCCACTGAGACATCTCACGAGAGACTGCCCAGTCACTGTCCACGGAGAGATCACACAAGCGAGAGATCACACGTGCGACTGTCCTGGCCAGACCGCACAAGAGACTGCCCTGCCGCCGTCCACGAAAGACTACCCAGGCACGGACTGACTTCCAGCCATGAAAGAGCGCACAAGAGACAGGCCAATCTCACACTCTCGGGGGCGTCGTGGAAGAGACCGTGCAGCACGGGTGAGTTCACGCAAGTAACTGCCCATCCCTAGGGTCACGAGTGAGAGACAAATTCACACTGCATACAAGCAAAACAGCGAGCCCAGGCAGGGCTTTCAGTGGTCCGGGTCCCTCCGGGTCGCAGACCCGCCAGTAATTAAAACAGACATTGAAACGGGCACTTAATATCGGCTCTAAATTGATGTCATTAACTGTCCTGGTAAAATACTGATCGATTTCTGACCAATGAATGTAAATCTTTAAGGAAACCCATGGCAGTGACGCAAGGTTGTTTACATTTCACGGTATGCTAAATCTTGCATTTTTAAGGGTGTGTGCTTTTTCCAGTAGATTTTTATTTCTGTGCATCATAGCACTCTTGCATAGCGCCTACTGTGGAGTTAGTGGCTTCTAGGTACAGGCTGTGAGGGGTAAAAGTGCCATTTTCTCTCAGTGCCCCTCAGTGGGCTGTAAAGGTGTCCAGAACACATGCCCATCCAGTCCTTGGCCTCTCTGCGGATCGCATCGCGCAATACTCATGTGTGGCAATTTTAACTATGACTATGTGGACTATGAGGCGCCAGGGAGAAAAATAAATGCAGTGCTTAGAGGTGAGTGGGTGCGGTGTGGGGGGTGAAGTGAATAAGGTGCAAGCAGGTAGTTGCAGGAGAGACTGGATCTGGGGAGCAGAAGAGGAAGGGGTGGAGGGCATGATATGCAGGGCGCAGAGTGACTGAAACTTGGGCTCTTCTGGGGACGTTGCATCTGTGCCACATAAAGCACTGGAGGCGAGTCCACCAAATGGGTAATCGGGTGGCTTAGTTACACAGGCCCAGGGGTGAAGGGAGCTCCCTGCAGACCCAGTCACACAAGCCCAGGGGTGAAGGAAGCCCCCTGCAGACCCTGTCACACAGACCCAGGTGTGAAGCGAGCTCCCTGCAGACCCTGTCACACAGACCCAGGTGTGAAGGAAGCACCCTGCCGTCCCTGTCACACAGGCCCAGGGGTGAAGGGAGCCCCCTGCAGACCCTGTCACACAGGCCCAGGGGTGAAGGGAGCCCCCTGCAGACCCTGTCTTAGAGGCCCAGGGGTGAAGGGAGCCCCCTGCAGACCTTGTCACACAGGCCCAGGGATGAAAGAAGCTCCCTGCAGACCCTGTCACACAGGCCCAGGGGTGAAGGGAGCCCCCTGCAGACCCTGTCACACAGGCCCAGGGGTGAAGGGAGCCCCCTGCGGACCCTGCCACACAGGCCCAGGGGTGAAAGAAGCTCCCTGCAGACCCTGTCACACAGGCCCAGGTGTGAAGGGAGCTCCCTGCAGACCCTGTCACAAAGGCCCATGGGTGAAAGAAGCTCCCAGGCCCAGGAGTGAGGGGGGCTCCCCGCAGACCCCGTCACACAGGCCCAGAAGCTCCCTGCACACCCTGTCACACAGGCCCAAGGGTGAAAGAAGCTCCCTGCAGACCCTGTCACACAGGCCCCGGGGTGAAAGAAGCTCCCTGCAGACCCTGTCACACAGGCCCAGGTGTGAAGGAAGCTCCCTGCAGACCCTGTCACACAGGCCCAGGGGTGAAGGGAGCTCCCTGCAGACCCTGTCACACAGGCCCAGGTGTGAAGGGAGCTCCCTGCAGACCCTGTCACAAAGGCCCAGGGGTGAAAGAAGCTTCCAGGCCCAGGAGTGAAGGGAGCTCCCTGCAGACCCTGTCACACAGGCCCAGAAGCTCCCTGCACACCCTGTCACACAGTCCCAAGGGTGAAAGAAGCTCCCTGCAGACCCTGTCACACAGGCCCCGGGGTGAAAGAAGCTCCCTGCAGACCCTGTCACACAGGCCCAGGTGTGAAGGAAGCTCCCTGCAGACCCTGTCACTGCAGACCCTGTCACACAGGCCCAGGGGCGAAGGGAGCTCCCTGCAGACCCTGTCACACAGGCCCAGGGGCGAAGGGAGCTCCCTGCAGACCCTGTCACTCAGGCCCAGGGGCGAAGGGAGCTCCCTGCAGACCCTGTCACTCAGGCCCAGGGGTGAAGGGAGCTCCCTGCAGACCCTGTCACACAGGCCCAGGGATGAAGGGAGCCCCCGGCAGACCCTGTCACAGGCCCAGGGATGAAGGGAGCCCCGGCAGACCCAGTCACACAGGCCCAGGGGTGAAGGGAGCTCCCTGCAGACCCTGTCACACAGGCCCAGGGGTGCAAGGAGTTCCCTGCAGACCCTGTCACACAGGCCCAGGGGTGAAGGGAGCTCCCTGCAGACCCTGATACACAGGCCCAAGGGTGAAGGGAGCTCTCTGCAGACCCTGTCACACAGGCCCAGCGGTGAAAAAGCTCCATAGGAAAGAGAATGAACTAGTCACACACAAATCATAATGACACATCATACAGGCACATGGGTGAAAGGAGCTCCCTGGAGAGTTTAGAGTGACACTAGCCAATACAGGTGCAGGGGTAACAAGCATCCTCCTAGAGCTCACAGCAATATGAACTATCCAGGTGCGGTGTTAGAAGGAGCTCTCCGCAGAGCTCTCAGTAACACAAGGTATCCAGGCGCTGTGTTAGAAGGAGCTCTCCGCAGAGCTCTCAGTAACATAAGGTATCCAGGCGCCGTGTTAGAAGGAGCTCCCTACAGAGCTCGCAGGGATATGAGATATCCAGACCCAGTGTTAGCAGAAGCTTCCTACAGAGATTTCAGTGATGCAATATATCAAGGCGCAGTGTTCAAAGGAGCTCCCCACAGAAGCCGCAGAGACGTCCAGGCGCAGTGTTAGATGGAGCTCCCTGCAGGGCTCGCAGTAACACAAGTCATACAGATACAGGTGTGAAAGAGGCTTCATGGAAGGGGCGAGAGCACAGGCACAGGGTTGAAAAAGAAGCTCCCTGGAGTGCTCAAAATAACTCAAATCCTGCAGGCCCAGGTTCGAAGGAGGCTACTCTGCATCAAGCCAGGTGTTTACCTTCATAGGATAAAGAAAAATCATGATTCATCAAACTTTGACTAAAACGCAGCACAGAAGACTAGTTATGAGAACCCTCGCCAGAGCCGGCCAAGTTCCCAGGCCCAGCCTGTGGGGAGAGTTGCAGAATCAGGGAAATGAACTCTGAACCCAGCATGCCATCATTACCCTGACCAGAAGGCAGCCCCAGTGTCCTGCCTTACGCAGGGGTGCCTCTTATCACTTCTAGCTGATTGTTGGCTGAAAGCCAATATGTGTCCTTTCTGCACTGAAAGGCCAGTTTCTTGTATTGTTATCAGTTTAAGTTACTATTGTTCGCGAACAAATGCTGGAACGATAGAAGAATGGTGAACATGTTCCCAAATGCCCACAAGAGGGAAGTGAAAACACAAAATCTTCCTCATTTGGCTTGAATGTGCCATTCTGGGGAACCATAGTCCTTCCTTTCTGCCCTGCCCTACTCTCTGCACCTCCACTCACCCCCCCCCCCCCAACTCACACCCAGCCTTGGCAGTCCTCCCAGACATGTACAGGATCATGATGTAGCAGGGCCCCCCTCGCCCGCCCCCACACACACCTTACCCTTCACCTTGGAAACTTTTCATGTCTTAACTAGGAGCTGCTAGTCTAGTGCTTGTAACAGGATGTGGGAAGAGGTGCTGGACGAGCCATGGTGAAAGGAATGGGATGGCACTGTAAAGAGCTGTCTGCTGTCACCTGGGCATGTTTCAGACGTCTCCGGGGGGAAGCAGGGGAAAGACTGGATACCTGTCTATGCTTGTGGTGAGTTGATGAACGATGTCTGATAAGTAGTTTTTAATGTGAAATAATTATCACTGCTCCTGGGATCATTGACAGGATGTGAGAAACAGAAATATTGTGTGGACAGAATATCGTGTCAGAATTACAGAGGACCAAAATATCGAGAAGGTAAGTGCAAATAGATAAGTATCGACAGGGCCACTGGAATTATGCAATTGTGTGGCTGCAGCATTTTTTTGCAATATTTTGGATTTGACACATCTGCCACAGAACCCATCATCTGTTGCATAATTTGCAGATTTTATCTAAATAAATTGTTTCTAGCTCAAAGGTTTTAAAAGTCACTAAAGTCACAACGACGTGTTCCAGGGCAGTCGAAGGTCTTTTGTAAAGGTGACTTCTCACTCACCTTTTTATTGCTTATTTCTATGTTTGGGTGTTAAACTGAGATGCAACCTTTGCCCAGACAATGTTAACAAGTGTAAAAATAACAAAATAATGAATTATTACTATCAGACAATGTGCCGCACTACACCGCATAATTTACCTTTTTTTGTCACATAATTTGGCCCTCTCCTGCCACATAATTCCTGTGGCTCTGGGTATAGATTTTATAGTCTTAACTCTACATCTATGTACCTTGAAGATATATATATATATCTCATCAAGGTACATATATGTGGAGTTATATATGGTAAAACTTTGCTTACCTATAGAAAAGTACCTTTACATTATTTTTGTCCTCAATATTCTTGACAAAATATTTTGTCCACACAATTTTTTTTTTTCCGATATTTTGTCCAAACACCTTCATTCACTCGCTGGTTCAGTCGTTCACCAGAGTCATTGCATTACCCATTCTTGATGTAAAATGTTCCTCTGTCCTCAACCCCCATGAAGATGCTTACCATGAGTGTAGGAAAGTACCATCTTGCCTGGCATGTTACCCCCATTTTTCACTGTATATATGTTGTTTTAGTTGTATGTGTCACTGGGACCCTGGTAACCCAGGGCCCCAGTGCTCATAAGTGTGCCTGAATGTGTTACCTGTGTAGTGACTAACTGTCTCACTGAGGCTCTGCTAATCAGAACCTCAGTGGTTATGCTCTCTCATTTCTTTCCAAATTGTCACTAACAGGCTAGTGACCATTTTCACCAATTTACATTGGCTTACTGGAACACCCTTATAATTCCCTAGTATATGGTACTGAGGTACCCAGGGTATTGGGGTTCCAGGAGATCCCTATGGGCTGCAGCATTTCTTTTGCCACCCATAGGGAGCTCTGACAATTCTTACACAGGCCTGCCACTGCAGCCTGAGTGAAATAACGTCCACGTTATTTCACAGCCATTTTACACTGCACTTAAGTAACTTATAAGTCACCTATATGTCTAACCTTTACCTGGTAAAGGTTAGGTGCAAAGTTACTTAGTGTGAGGGCACCCTGGCACTAGCCAAGGCGCCCCCACATTGTTCAGAGCCAATTCCCTGAACTTTGTGAGTGCGGGGACACCATTACACGCGTGCACTACATATAGGTCACTACCTATATGTAGCTTCACAATGGTAACTCCGAATATGGCCATGTAACATGTCTATGATCATGGAATTGCCCCCTCTATGCCATCCTGGCATAGTTGGCACACTCCCATGATCCCAGTGGTCTGTAGCACAGACCCTGGTACTGCCAAACTGCCCTTCCTGGGGTTTCACTGCAGCTGCTGCTGCTGCCAACCCCTCAGACAGGCATCTGCCCTCCTGGGGTCCAGCCAGGCCTGGCCCAGGATGGCAGAACAAAGGACTTCCTCTGAGAGAGGGTGTTACACCCTCTCCCTTTGGAAAATGGTGTGAAGGCAGGGGAGGAGTAGCCTCCCCCAGCCTCTGGAAATGCTTTCTTGGGCACAGATGTGCCCAATTCTGCATAAGCCAGTCTACACCGGTTCAGGGGACCCCTTAGCCCTGCTCTGGCGCGAAACTGGACAAAGGAAAGGGGAGTGACCACTCCCCTGACCTGCACCTCCCCTGGGAGGTGTCCAGAGCTCCTCCAGTGTGCTCCAGACCTCTGCCATCTTGGAAACAGAGGTGCTGCCGGCACACTGGACTGCTCTGAGTGGCCAGTGCCACCAGGTGACGTCAGAGACTCGTGCTGATAGGCTCCTTCAGGTGTTAGTAGCCTATCCTCTCTCCTAGGTAGCCAAACCCTCTTTTCTGGCTATTTAGGGTCTCTGTCTCTGGGGAAACTTTAGATAACGAATGCAAGAGCTCATCCGAGTTCCTCTGCATCTCTCTCTTCACCTTCTGCCAAGGAATCGACTGCTGACCGCGCTGGAAGCCTGCAAACCTGCAACATAGTAGCAAAGATGACTACTGCAACTCTGTAACGCTGATCCTGCCGCCTTCTCGACTGTTTTCCTGCTTGTGCATGCTGTGGGGGTAGTCTGCCTCCTCTCTGCACCAGAAGCTCAGAAGAAATCTCCCGTGGGTCGACGGAATCTTCCCCCTGCAACCGCAGGCACCAAAAAGCTGCATTACCGGTCCCTTGGGTCTCCTCTTAGCATGACGAGCGAGGTCCCTCGAATCCAGCGACTCTGTCCAAGTGACCCCCACAGTCCAGTGACTCTTCAGTCCAAGTTTGGTGGAGGTAAGTCCTTGCCTCACCTCGCTGGGCTGCATTGCTGGGAACCGCGACTTTTGCAGCTACTCCGGCCCCTGTGCACTTCCGGCGGAAATCCTTTGTGCACAGCCAAGCCTGGGTCCACGGCACTCTAACCTGCATTGCACGACTTTCTAAGTGGGTCTCCGGCGACGTGGGACTCCTTTGTGCGACTTCGGGTGAGCACCGTTTCACGCATCCTCGTAGTGCCTGTTTCTGGCACTTCTCCGGGTGCTACCTGCTGCTGAGAGCTCTCCTTGTCTTGCTCGACGTCCCCTCTCTCTCCTGGTCCAATTTGCGACCTCCTGGTCCCTCCAGGGCCACAGCAGCGTCCAAAAACGCTAACCGCACGATTTGCAGCTAGCAAGGCTTGTTGGCGTTCTTTCGGCGGGAAAACACTTCTGCACGACTCTCCACGGCGAGAGGGATCCGTCCACCAAAGGGGAAGTCTCTAGCCCTTTTCGTTCCTGCAGAAACCTCAGCTTCTTCTGTCCAGTAGAAGCTTCTTTGCACCCGCAGCTGGCATTTCCTGGGCATTTGCCCATCTCCGACTTGCTTGTGACTTTTGGACTTGGTCCCCTTGTTCCACAGGTACCCTAGATTGGAAATCCACAGTTGTTGCATTATTGGTTTGTGTCTTTCCTGCATTATTCCTCTAACACGACTTCTTTGTCCTTAGGGGAACTTTAGTGCACTTTGCACTCACTTTTCAGGGTCTTGGGGAGGGTTATTTTTCTAACTCTCACTATTTTCTAATAGTCCCAGCGACCCTCTACAAGGTCACATAGGTTTGGGGTCCATTCGTGGTTCGCATTCCACTTTTGGAGTATATGGTTTGTGTTGCCCCTATCCCTATGTTTCCCCATTGCATCCTATTGTAACTATACATTGTTTGCACTGTTTTCTAAGACTATACTGCATATTTTTGCTATTGTGTATATATATCTTGTGTATATTTCCTATCCTCTCACTGAGGGTACACTCTAAGATACTTTGGCATATTGTCATAAAAATAAAGTACCTTTATTTTTAGTATAACTGTGTATTGTGTTTTCTTATGATATTGTGCATATGACACTAGGTGGTACTGTAGTAGCTTCACACGTCTCCTAGTTCAGCCTAAGCTGCTCTGCTAAGCTACCATTATCTATCAGCCTAAGCTGCTAGACACCCTATACACTAATAAGGGATAACTGGGCCTGGTGCAAGGTGCAAGTACCCCTTGGTACTCACTACAAGCCAGTCCAGCCTCCTACATTGGTTGTGCAGCGGTGGGATAAGTGCTTTGAGACTACTTACCACTCTTGTCATTGTACTTTTCATAAGAGAAAAATATACAAAACAAGGTCAGTGTATATACACGTAGCCAAAAAGTTTAGCATTTCCTCTTTTCACTCTTTTCTAAGTGCTGAAAAGTACTTCTAAACTTTCAAAAAGTTATTAAAGGTTTAAAAAGTTTTTTTCTGTCTTTCTAAAAAGTTCTGGAAACTTTTTTCTCTTTTTCTATCACTTTAACTCTCTCTAAAAATGTCTGGCACAGGCCAAAATGTTGATCTGTCCAAACTTGCATATGACCACCTTAGCTGGAAAGGAGCAAGGAGTCTCTGTGTAGAGAGAGGTTTGAGTGTAGGGAAGAATCCTTCTTTGGAAGTATTGCTTAACATGCTTAGAGAACAAGATAAGGCCATAGGGGCCACATCTGTTGAAAAAGTAGCATATGGTTCCCAATCTGATCCAGGGACTCCCCCAGGAAAAGATTCAGGAAAGATACTTCCTAGCCTGCCCATTACTAGACAGTCTAGCATAGTTGGTAATGATGGAGAGCCTCACCATAGAAATAGTGTTGTCTCACATCATAGCAAAAGCATTTATTCTCACCATACTGGTAGTGATGTTTCTGTTAGCCAAGCTGTTAGGGTGGCTTCTGTAAGGGACAGGTCTCTTTCTGTTCATTCTTCTGTGTCTAAGAATGTCCCTCCCACCAACCCTGATGACAGAATGTTAGAGAGGGAACTCAATAAGTTTAGAGTGGAACAAACCAGACTGAAGCTTAAAAAGCAACAGCTGGATTTGGATAGACAGTCTTTTGAACTAGAGAAAGAAAGACAGAAGTTGGGTTTAGATACCCATGGTGGCAGCAGCAGTATTCCCCATAGTCATCCTGCAAAAGAGCATGATTCCAGGAATCTGCATAAGATAGTTCCCCCTTATAAGGAGGGGGATGACATTAACAAGTGGTTTGCTGCACTTGAGAGGGCCTGTGTTGTACAGGATGTCCCTCAAAGGCAGTGGGCTGCTATCCTATGGCTATCATTTAGTGGAAAAGGTAGGGATAGGCTCCTTACTGTGAACGAAAATGATGCTAATAATTTCCAAGTTCTTAAGAATGCACTCCTGGATGGTTATGGCTTAACCACTGAACAGTACAGGATAAAGTTCAGAGAGACCAAAAAGGAGTCTTCACAAGACTGGGTTGATTTCATTGACCATTCAGTGAAGGCCTTGGAGGGGTGGTTACATGGCAGTAAAGTTACTGATTATGACAGCCTGTATAACTTGATCCTGAGAGAGCATATTCTTAATAATTGTGTGTCTGATTTGTTGCACCAGTACTTGGTGGACTCTGATCTGACCTCTCCCCAAGAATTGGGAAAGAAGGCAGACAAATGGGTCAGAACAAGAGTGAACAGAAAAGTTCATACAGGGGGTGACAAAGATGGCAACAAAAAGAAGGATGGTAAGTCTTCTGACAAGGGTGGGGACAAATCTAAAAATGAGTCTTCATCAGGCCCACAAAAACACTCTGGTGGGGGTGGTGGGCCCAAATCCTCTTTTAATCAGAACAAGGAAAAGAAACCATGGTGCTATTTATGTAAAATAAAAGGCCATTGGACAACAGATCCCAGTTGTCCAAAGAAAGGCACCAATGCTCCTACCACTACAACCCCTACTGCTACCCCTAGTGTCCCTACTAATAGCAGTGGTGGTGGGAGCAAACCTACTAATATCCAATCCAAGGGAGTAGCTGGGCTCACTATTGGTAACTTAGTTGGGGTTGGCCTTGTTAGGGAGGCCACAGAGGCTGTGTTAGTCTCTGAGGGGGCTATTGATTTAGCCACCTTAGTTGCTTGTCCCCTTAATATGGATAAGTACAAGCAGCTACCCCTAATAAATGGTGTTGAGGTTCAGGCCTACAGGGACACTGGTGCCAGTGTGACTATGGTCATAGAGAAACTGGTCCACCCTGAACAACACCTACTTGGTCACCAGTACCAAGTAACCGATGCTCACAACAACACACTTAGCCACCCCATGGCTGTTGTAAATCTCAACTGGGCGGGGGGTTACTGGTCCAAAGAAAGTTGTGGTAGCTTCAGATTTACCTGTAGACTGTCTATTAGGGAATGATTTGGAGACATCAGCTTGGTCAGATGTGGAGTTGGAGGCCCATGCAGCAATGCTGGGCATCCCAGGGCATATTTTTGCTTTGACAAGGGCTCAGGCCAAAAAGCAAAAAGGACAGGGAAGCTTGGATCCTGGAACAATGGACCAAGTGCTCCCTAAAGCTAGGGCTAGTAGAAGCAAACCACTTCCTACTATCCCTCCCTCTACAGTGGATTCAACTTCTGAGGAAGAAGAATTCCCTCCCTGTGCAGAACCTACACCAGAGGAGCTGGAAGCAGACACTGCTGAGCTTTTGGGTGAAGGGGGGCCTGCCAGAGAGGAGCTGAGTGTGGCACAGCAAACCTGTCCCACATTAGAGGGGCTCAGACAGCAAGCTGTCAAACAGGCTAATGGGGATGTCAGTGACTCTCACAGAGTTTACTGGGAGGACAACCTCTTGTACACTGAGCATAGGGATCCTAAACCTGGAGCTGCCAGGAGATTAGTGATTCCTCAGAAGTACAGGAAGTTCCTCCTAACACTGGCACATGACATTCCCTTAGCTGGGCATCTAGGACAAATGAAAACTCGGGACAGGCTTGTTCCCCTGTTTCATTGGCCTAGAATGTCTGCGGACACAAAGGAATTTTGTAAGTCCTGTGAAACCTGTCAAGCCAGTGGCAAGACAGGTGGCACCCCAAAGGCACCCCTTATCCCACTGCCTGTGGTTGGGGTTCCCTTTGAAAGGGTAGGGGTTGACATAGTTGGCCCCCTTGACCCTCCTACTGCTTCAGGCAATAGGTTTATCTTGGTGGTAGTGGACCATGCCACAAGATATCCTGAAGCAATTCCTTTAAGGACCACTACAGCACCTGCAGTGGCAAAGGCCCTCCTGGGAATATTTTCTAGGGTGGGCTTCCCAAAGGAAGTGGTATCAGACAGGGGAAGCAATTTCATGTCTGCATACTTAAAGGCCATGTGGAAGGAGTGTGGTGTAACGTACAAGTTCACAACACCCTATCATCCACAAACAAATGGACTGGTGGAGAGATTTAATAAAACTCTCAAAGGCATGATTATGGGTCTCCCTGAAAAACTCCGCAGGAGATGGGATATCCTTCTACCATGCCTCCTTTTTGCCTACAGGGAGGTACCCCAGAAAGGAGTGGGCTTCAGCCCCTTTGAACTTCTTTTTGGACACCCTGTTAGGGGTCCACTCACACTTGTAAAGGAGGGTTGGGAACAACCTTTAAAAGCTCCTAAGCAGGATATTGTGGATTATGTACTTGGCCTCAGATCAAGGATGGCTGAGTACATGAAAAAGGCCAGTAAAAACCTTCAGGCCAGCCAAGAGCTCCAGAAGCAATGGCATGATCAGAAGGCTGTTTTGGTTCAGTACCAACCAGGGCAGAAAGTGTGGGTCTTGGAGCCTGTGGCCCCAAGAGCACTCCAAGATAAATGGAGTGGACCCCACACAATTGTTGAAAAGAAGGGAGAAGTCACCTATTTAGTTGACTTAGGCACTGCCAGGAGTCCCCATAGGGTGCTCCATGTCAACCGCCTGAAACCCTACTATGACAGGGCTGATCTCACCCTGCTCATGGCAACTGATGAGGGACAGGAAGAAGACAGTGATCCTCTACCTGATCTCTTCTCTTCCACAGAACAAGATGCTCTTGTGGAAGGTGTAGTTTTGGCTGATTGTCTTACTGCTGAGCAGAAAGATAATTGCATAAATCTCCTAGATCAATTCTCTGAACTCTTCTCTACTGTGCCAGGTACCACTTCTTGGTGTGAGCACACTATAGATACTGGAGACAGCTTGCCTGTCAAAAGTAAGATCTATAGGCAGCCTGACCATGTCAGGGACTGCATAAAGCAAGAGGTCCAGAAAATGTTAGAACTAGGAGTGGTTGAGCACTCTGACAGTCCATGGGCTTCTCCTGTGGTACTGGTACCAAAACCCCATTCCAAAGATGGAAAGAAGGAAATGCGGTTTTGTGTAGACTATAGAGGTCTCAACTTGGTAACCAAAACTGATGCTCACCCTATACCCAGGGCAGATGAGCTCATAGATACACTGGCATCTGCCAAGTATCTAAGCTCTTTTGACTTGACTGCAGGGTATTGGCAGATCAAATTGTCAGAAGATGCTAAACCTAAGACTGCATTTTCAACCATTGGAGGACATTACCAGTTTACTGTAATGCCTTTTGGTTTGAAAAATGCACCTGCCACTTTTCAGAGGTTGGTGAACACAGTCCTGCAAGGGCTGGAAGTTTTCAGTGCACCATATTTGGACGATATAGCTGTCTTTAGCTCCAGCTGGGATGATCACCTGGTCCACCTATGGAAACTTTTGGAGGCCCTGCAAAAGGCAGGCCTCACTATCAAGGCTTCAAAGTGCCAGATAGGGCAGGGTAAGGTGGTTTATCTGGGACACCTTGTTGGTGGGGAACAGATTGCACCACTTCAGGGGAAAATCCAAACAATTATTGATTGGGTTCCCCCTACCACTCAGACTCAGGTGAGAGCCTTCCTAGGCCTCACTGGGTATTACAGGAGGTTCATTAAGAAATATGGCTCCATTGCAGCCCCTCTTAATGACCTCACATCCAAGAAAATGCCTAAAAAGGTATTATGGACAGCAAACTGTCAGAAAGCTTTTGAGGAGCTGAAGCAGGCCATGTGCTCTGCACCTGTCCTGAAAAGCCCTTGTTACTCTAAAAAATTATATGTCCAAACTGATGCATCTGAATTAGGAGTAGGGGCAGTCCTATCACAACTTAATTCTGAGGGCCAGGATCAACCTGTTGCTTTTATTAGTAGGAGGTTGACCCCTAGAGAAAAGCGTTGGTCTGCCATTGAGAGGGAGGCCTTTGCTGTGGTCTGGGCACTGAAGAAGTTGAGGCCATACCTGTTTGGCACTCACTTCATTGTTCAGACAGACCACAAACCTCTACTTTGGCTAAAACAAAAGAAAGGTGAAAATCCTAAATTGTTGAGGTGGTCCATATCCCTACAGGGAATGGACTATACAGTGGAACATAGACCTGGGAGTAGCCACTCCAATGCAGATGGACTCTCCAGATATTTCCACTTAGACAATGAAGACTCATCAGGTCATGGCTAGTCTTATTGTCCTTCGTTTGGGGGGGGGTTGTATAGGAAAGTACCATCTTGCCTGGCATGTTACCCCCATTTTTCAATGTATATATGTTGTTTTAGTTGTATGTGTCACTGGGACCCTGGTAACCCAGGGCCCCAGTGCTCATAAGTGTGCCTGAATGTGTTACCTGTGTAGTGAATAACTGTCTCACTGAGGCTCTGCTAATCAGAACCTCAGTGGTTATGCTCTCTCATTTCTTTCCAAATTGTCACTAACAGGCTAGTGACCATTTTCACCAATTTACATTGGCTTACTGGAACACCCTTATAATTCCCTAGTATATGGTACTGAGGTACCCAGGGTATTGGGGTTCCAGGAGATCCCTAAGGGCTGCAGCATTTCTTTTGCCACCCATAGGGAGCTCTGACAATTCTTACACAGGCCTGCCACTGCAGCCTGAGTGAAATAACGTCCACGTTATTTCACAGCCATTTTACACTGCACTTAAGTAACTTATAAGTCACCTATATGTCTAACCTTTACCTGGTAAAGGTTAGGTGCAAAGTTACTTAGTGTGAGGGCACCCTGGCACTAGCCAAGGCGCCCCCACATTGTTCAGAGCCAATTCCCTGAACTTTGTGAGTGCGGGGACACCATTACACGCGTGCACTACATATAGGTCACTACCTATATGTAGCTTCACAATGGTAACTCCGAATATGGCCATGTAACATGTCTATGATCATGGAATTGCCCCCTCTATGCCATCCTGGCATAGTTGGCACAATCCCATGATCCCAGTGGTCTGTAGCACAGACCCTGGTACTGCCAAACTGCCCTTCCTGGGGTTTCACTGCAGCTGCTGCTGCTGCCAACCCCTCAGACAGGCATCTGCCCTCCTGGGGTCCAGCCAGGCCTGGCCCAGGATGGCAGAACAAAGGACTTCCTCTGAGAGAGGGTGTTACACCCTCTCCCTTTGGAAAATGGTGTGAAGGCAGGGGAGGAGTAGCCTCCCCCAGCCTCTGGAAATGCTTTCTTGGGCACAGATGTGCCCAATTCTGCATAAGCCAGTCTACACCGGTTCAGGGGACCCCTTAGCCCTGCTCTGGCGCGAAACTGGACAAAGGAAAGGGGAGTGACCACTCCCCTGACCTGCACCTCCCCTGGGAGGTGTCCAGAGCTCCTCCAGTGTGCTCCAGACCTCTGCCATCTTGGAAACAGAGGTGCTGCTGGCACACTGGACTGCTCTGAGTGGCCAGTGCCACCAGGTGACGTCAGAGACTCCTGCTGATAGGCTCCTTCAGGTGTTAGTAGCCTATCCTCTCTCCTAGGTAGCCAAACCCTCTTTTCTGGCTATTTAGGGTCTCTGTCTCTGGGGAAACTTTAGATAACGAATGCAAGAGCTCATCCGAGTTCCTCTGCATCTCTCTCTTCACCTTCTGGCAAGGAATCGACTGCTGACCGCGCTGGAAGCCTGCAAACCTGCAACATAGTAGCAAAGACGACTACTGCAACTCTGTAACGCTGATCCTGCCGCCTTCTCGACTGTTTTCCTGCTTGTGCATGCTGTGGGGGTAGTCTGCCTCCTCTCTGCACCAGAAGCTCCGAAGAAATCTCCCGTGGGTCGACGGAATCTTCCTCCTGCAACCGCAGGCACCAAAAAGCTGCATTACCGGTCCCTTGGGTCTCCTCTCAGCACGACGAGCGAGGTCCCTCGAATCCAGCGACTCTGTCCAAGTGACCCCCACAGTCCAGTGACTCTTCAGTCCAAGTTTGGTGGAGGTAAGTCCTTGCCTCACCTCGCTGGGCTGCATTGCTGGGAACCGCGACTTTTGCAGCTACTCCGGCCCCTGTGCACTTCCGGCGGAAATCCTTTGTGCACAGCCAAGCCTGGGTCCACGGCACTCTAACCTGCATTGCACGACTTTCTAAGTGGGTCTCCGGCGACGTGGGACTCCTTTGTGCGACTTCGGGTGAGCACCGTTTCATGCATCCTTGTAGTGCCTGTTTCTGGCACTTCTCCGGGTGCTACCTGCTGCTGAGAGGGCTCCTTGTCTTGCTCGACGTCCCCTCTCTCTCCTGGTCCAATTTGCGACCTCCTGGTCCCTCCAGGGCCACAGCAGCGTCCAAAAACGCTAACTGCACGATTTGCAGCTAGCAAGGCTTGTTGGCGTTCTTTCGGTGGGAAAACACTTCTGCACGACTCTCCACGGCGAGAGGGATCCGTCCACCAAAGGGGAAGTCTCTAGCCCTTTTCGTTCCTGCAGAAACCTCAGCTTCTTCTGTCCAGTAGAAGCTTCTTTGCACCCGCAGCTGGCATTTCCTGGGCATTTGCCCATCTCCGACTTGCTTGTGACTTTTGGACTTGGTCCCCTTGTTCCACAGGTACCCTAGATTGGAAATCCACAGTTGTTGCATTATTGGTTTGTGTCTTTCCTGCATTATTCCTCTAACACGACTTCTTTGTCCTTAGGGGAACTTTAGTGCACTTTGCACTCACTTTTCAGGGTCTTGGGGAGGGTTATTTTTCTAACTCTCACTATTTTCTAATAGTCCCAGCGACCCTCTACAAGGTCACATAGGTTTGGGGTCCATTCGTGGTTCGCATTCCACTTTTGGAGTATATGGTTTGTGTTGCCCCTATCCCTATGTTTCCCCATTGCATCCTATTGTAACTATACATTGTTTGCACTGTTTTCTAAGACTATACTGCATATTTTTGCTATTGTGTATATATATTGTGTATATTTCCTATCCTCTCACTCAGGGTACACTCTAAGATACTTTGGCATATTGTCATAAAAATAAAGTACCTTTATTTTTAGTATAACTGTGTATTGTGTTTTCTTATGATATTGTGCATATGACACTAGGTGGTACTGTAGTAGCTTCACACGTCTCCTAGTTCAGCCTAAGCTGCTCTGCTAAGCTACCATTATCTATCAGCCTAAGCTGCTAGACACCCTATACACTAATAAGGGATAACTGGGCCTGGTGCAAGGTGCAAGTACCCATTGGTACTCACTACAAGCCAGTCCAGCCTCCTACAATGAGGTCCCCCTCCAAAGAGGCACTGCACTCACCCTTTCACCCAGTGTAACTCAGCATCCGTCGTCCCTAGCAGCTCACGATCCTGTAATCCTAGTTGTAAGTGGAAAGCGGTCTGCACCCCGCAACCTTCCTCAGCTGGGGGCACACTGCACTGCCATCACTCTTGCTCTTTTATCCCATTCAGAGGTGCTCTGGCCTGGTTGTAGGTCCCAGGCTGCCCATTTTGGGGTGATGCCAAGAGAGAAATGAAAAAGGTTGATTCCTAGCTGCAATAGAACAGACAGCCTAAAGCCAATGGAACAGGATTTGGGCGTTATTGCTAGTTCCTGTCACTAATTCACGTATTCCACCATTCATTTTTTGTTTTTTTCAAGTATACTCCAGGAATTCGGATGACCAAGAGATCTGAAGGGGTATGTGCTATTAGTATGCAACATTCCTTTAAAGCTAGACTTATTGGCATTGCCAAAGCTTGTTTTCTTATTTCCCAAAATGAGGGTTTGTTGCTATAAAAAGAATGGCCCTGGTGAGGCTTCTCCCCGAGCGTGGAGGTCATTGTTAATGTTCTTTGCGCGGTCTACAATGCCCTACACAAGGCTGTCGTCCCAGGGCATGAGAGGCAGTAGCCCTGTGGCTGGCGGGCCACCCCCGTGTGGCTCCACCAGGAGTCAATCAGCAGCATCCCTGTTGTAAATGGGTCAGGGGAACAGGGAGTTTGGCAGAGCAATGAACTTTCCCATTCCACCAAACTGAACGAGCTCTTTAGCCAGGGATAGGAAGTGGTATATTACAATTTACAGTAATGGATATCGTCCTCTCCGGAGTGGGTTGGATGACTCCGAGAGGGTGGATCTTTAACAACTAGTTGTCAAGTGAAGCGCCTCCTCTGTGCCTCCATCTTATCGCTGTAACAATCTGGAGTGAGTGACGTGCTTCGAGCAGATAATACTGGGGTTAGTCGAGAGATCCATCAAGCGGGTCCGGACATCCTGTTGGACCTTCGCAGCGCTGGGATTAAAAGCCCCTGCCCTGACTCCACCCTGAGGTTGGACAGGTGATTCTCGCACTGCTGGTCTTCTGATCAATAACCAGCAGTAACTCGAGACACCTGACATTTCAGTCTTGCAAAGGTGTGTTTTTAATTAGGAAACGCACGTGGACGCGTTGTCTTCCCAGGGGATTATCTCAATACCATTTCCCCAACTCCCTGGTTCAAAACAACCACTACGGAGCCGTGCCTCGCCTTGTGTTCTCTTATGACTGAGCAGGTGTGGTGGGATTATGGGGTGCAGAAACCATCACATTCTGTGTGGGTGTGTTTGTGTGTGTTCGTATAACATTTCTACAATTTTTCCATACTCTTCATAGGACCTAAAGTGGATTTTGGTTTGTTATGCATGATCAACAGACTGTTGACTTGGTTTTTGACATTTCAGATAATTTGGCATTTCAGTTTCAACTTTGAGGTGTGTCCCAAACAGGTAGGGTCTTAGCTTCTTTGGTGACCAAACCACAACAAAGGCGTCCCTCTCAATGGCACTCCAATGCTGCTCCCTAGGAAGGAGTCCCCTGCAGATGAAGACAACTGGCTGATCCTGGCCCAGATCATTCATTTTTTACAACACTGCACCAATCCCATGTTCAGAGGCATCTGTCTGGACAAAACTCTTTACTTAAGTCAGGGGCCTTCAAGACCGGTGCTGAGCACAGTGCTTCCTTGAGCGTGTCAAAAGCCTTTTGACACTACTCAGTCCAGATAACTTTTCTGGACTACCTTTTGGAGGTCCAGGCATCTAATGGGGCCACTATTGTACCATAACCCTTCACGTATCTCCTGTAGTATCCAGTCAGGCCTAAGAAACTGTGACTTGGGTCTGGGTATCCGGAGGCTCCCAAGCCAGGATGGTCTGGATCTTGGGCTGGAGAGCTTGCACATGGCACCCACCAACTTGGTGGCCTGGGTACACAATAGAGACCTGCCCTACCTGACACTTTCTTGTCTTGATAGTCAGGCCTGCCTGTTTCAAAGCCTGAAACACTTCCTTGAGATGGACCAAGTGATCCTCCCTGGTGAAGCTAAATACAGCTATATCGTCCCGATAAGGTGAACTGCACTGAAACCTTCCAATCCTGTGAGTACTTGATTCACCAACCTCTGGAGGGTGGCAGTGACATTTTTCAACCCAAAGGGTATCCCTTTGAATGAAAGCGACCTTCAGGTGTGGAGGAAGCACGGCCATGCCCTCTTGAAGTACACATCACACTGTGCCCGCAACTACACAACATTTTGTCTCACTAGCAGCATTCCCTCTACCATAGTGAGGATGCTGTGAGGCCTGGCCGGCTTCCTAACCCAGGTTCCCACAGCCTACACTTGCTTCAGGGCAAGTGTGCTGATAAACTTACTCTTGTATTGGGCCCAGGGCTCCAGTAAATACTTGCTTTTCGGGAAGATGGACAGGAGATCAGATTCCAATGAGCTGTGGTGAATATTTTTAAAGTCCTGGCTTGAGCCAATCATGACCATCTCTAATTTGCAGTATTTTCCATGAGCTGGCACCCTGAAATTGTTTTTTAGTTGGGCTAAATGAATTTTGGTTATTCAGTCCCAAAAGGCAGACTCTAACATCCCAGAAGTGGGATATGGAAATCTGGATCAGGAAATGAAGGGTCTCTTCCTGAGCCCTGCAGGGACCAGGGAAGAAGGTATGGGGGGAAGGAGGCACTGCTGAGAGGGAGGGGTGTCTCACACACCCATCTTCAGGGGCAAGGATTCCTGGGGTGCTTTTAATACCCATGTGCTTGCTCATAAAGTGTACGGAAAAGGTTGAGCGCAGCAGCGAGCTCTCGGGGCTTACAGAGAGAGGGGGTGTAAACACCCCTATAGGTACAGGAAGGAGGCTGTACCCCAAATGCCTGTTATTGCCACGGGCCCGGGGTAGCCATCCTTCGCCATGGAGATTCAGCACGAGGAATAAGGGACCAGAAGTTGTAATGCCCAGTGACTTGGCAGCATTTAAATCTTCCCGGTGGTGCACGCTGCCCATCACGTGACCAGTGTGCCACACTGTGGAGCTCGGACCAGCGCTGAATTTGCAGCGTCCCCCTGAGCTGGCAGCGTGGACGGGATCCTAATGGAGCTAAAGGAATGATGTGTATTCAGCCCTATTGGACCTCTAAGGGGAAGCCTCGGACTCTTGTCCGTGTACCGTCTCCTTCCTGCCCCCCGGCTCTTTGTCTGTCTGTCCGTCCCCATTCAGCTAGCTCTCTCTCTCTCTCTCTCTGTCTTTCACTTTCTTTCTTTCTCCCCCACCCCCCACCCGTCCCCCCATTGCTGTTCACGAGGGAGTGGCGGGTGTGTGGGTCAGTGTTCTCTCCACCTCTCTTCTGGTCTCTCCCTCCCACCCCTGGATTAGATCCAGGTACACTGATTCCCTCTGGGTGGGTGGGGGAAAGGAGGGGGGGGGGGGGGTCCGTGTAAGGCTCCTAATAGCACAAATAAAGCTCGTGACGTCGCAGACGCTTCCGGAACCAGAGAGTTTCAGGGAAGTAAACAAGGGGAAAGTGGTGGCAGAGACGGTAGCAAGTGCTGGCTCCCTCAGCTGCTGCAGCTGGGGGCTGCAGGAAAAGATGGTGGGGGGGGGGCAGAGGTCAAGGGGTGCCTTAACCCTCTCTCGCCCCTCGTGTCACAGCGTTTCATGTGCACTTTGTTGCACTAGAGCATCACGGGGGTGGCGTGCTCTTGTGATATGTTATGTTACTGGCGCCGGGAGAGCGCTTGCCACCAGTAGTATGGCTTCGCAGCGCTTTCTGAAGCGTGGCGCTCTTTCACGCAGATCTGGGAATGCCACCGGTCGACGGGGTCTGCTGATGTGTGCTCGTGTGGGGTGAGCGGAGTGTTGGTATATAATTACCGAGTTTACACGTGGCTGGTGCACGTGTCAAAGTAAAGTGAGACTTTCTGACCTTGTACAGTCTTTTTATGGTCTTTGGTGTATGTCCGAGTGCGGAGGGGCTTGTAATTCTTTCATAGGCTGGGGTGGGGGTAGGCAGGGCCGGATTTAGGGCGGTGCGACCTGTGCGGGTGTATTGGGCGCTGACCTTGACAGTGGGGGGTCACTGCCCCCAGGGTGGGGACCTGTGTTTAGCAATAACTTACAATTTAAAAGCATCTGCTGTAGAGTTCCTTGTGCCTCCAGCTTGTAGGCACCAATAAAAATGTCAAGATAACTCTTGCGAGTAATAATTCTGCTAGAAAGAGAAATCGGAGACTTTTCTAGTAGCAGTTATGACTCTCCATAAGGTAGTGCAGAGGGTTAATGTGCCTGCTGCAAAGAACAGATCTATATTTTATGTGGATAGCTGAGTGGATTAGTAAAGCCAGCCTCTACCAGCACTTTAAAATGAATGAGATGGGTGTTACAGAGGGGCTTTGGAGAGATGAGGCGCACTTTTGCTGGGTGGGAATCCTAGGAGGAGGTCATGAGGAGGCGCCAAAAAAGATTGTTCTACGGGGAGCCATAAGTGCTAAAGTCTGCCCTGGGCGGGGGAGAGGGGGTGTATTTTTCACTGTGTGACCAAAATAAAGCACTTCTTATTTATGCATCACAAACCGTAGGGGTACTTAAGATGCAGCGTTGAGCGCATTGGGGGTGATTTTCCCAGCGCGAGGCTGTGATATATTTAATGCAGGTTTTGTTGGAATGTCCCAGTGTATATGTCTTGCTGAGGTCCCCCAGTGCTGTTTATCTGCCAGCACTTCGAGAGCTATATGGCTTTGGTGCTGCGTCGTGGCCACTACTGAATATCGATCCGCCCTCCGAACATCATGGTACAAAAATATTGAGGACAGAATGTTGAAGGACAAAATCTCGAAAGCTAAGTGCATACAGGGAACCACAGGTTTACCACTCCTAACATCCCATCTACTAACCTTGAAGACACATATTCCACGTAGCTACAAATATAGAGCGTTATTTATGGAAAACCTAGACTTACGTACCTGTTGATGTTTTATTTTCAATGTTCTGTTCTTGATATTGTGTCCAGTCGATGTTCCGGTGTCAATATTTAGGGTGCACATGCGCGTGTAACGCCTCCCGCCAGTATGTGATGCTTCAAGATCGCCGTTGAAGGTGTATACTTTTATATAACACATTTTATCATGTTTTAATTAAAGGCATTACATCTACACAGCATACATCTGGTGCTTACTCCAAGAAGATGTATCTTGAAAGAGGCTATGCCCTGATATTGAGTGGAGTTGCTGTCTGATAAATTAATCCAGTTGGTGTGATTATAGAACGTGTGTTGAGTACCTGGCAAGGACAGATGTACAAACTTGTGTTATGTGTTTTGTGTCTTGCGGTAGGATGATGTGTACATCCTAAAAACAAGCTACTCCCTAATCTGTAGCCCTTGTACAACTAGGTGTGATGTTAGACGGGTTTCCTGAGTGGTAAGGAGTGAGTCCTATAGGAGAGAAGCTGGGTGGCAGCAGACAACCTAGCCTCAGTCCTCGGAGTCTTTGTGCCTGATGCATACCTTGTCATTGTCCTTGTACCTGAGGTGTCCACGGTGGAGTGGTGTAGGGGTCAAGTGTTGTTCTAGTTGATGGTGTGTGTTGTACGATGAGAAGCCTTAGTGTCTTGATATTGAATGCACACCTTGTCATTGTTTTAGGATCTGAGGTGTCCACGGTGGAGTGGTGTATGAGTCAAGTGTTGTTCTAATTGACAGGTTGTGTTGTACAAGGTGCAACCTCAGTCCTTACTCATTGGATGCACACCTTGTCATTGTTATTGCATCTGAGGTGTCCACAGTGGGGTGGTGTAGGAGTCAAGAGTTGTTCTAGTTGACGGGTGTATTGTATAAGGTGAAACTTCTGTCCTCAGTGTTTTCATGCTGGATGCACACCTTGTCATTGTTATTGCATCTGAGGTGTGCACGGTGGTGTGGTGTAGGAGTCAAGAGTTGTTCTAGTTGACGGGGTGTATTGTACAAGGTGAAACTTCAGTCCTCAGTGCCTGGATGCCCACATTGTCATTGTTCTTGTATCTGAGCTGTCCACAGTGGAGTGGTGTAGGGGTCAAGTGCTGTTCTAGTTGATGGGGTGTTTTGTACGATGAGAAGCCTCAGGCTTCAATGTCTTGAAGCTGGATGCACAATGTGTCATTGCTCTAGGATCTGAGGCGTCCACGGTGAAGTGGTGGTGGAGTCAAGTGTTGTTCTAGTTGACGGGGTGTGTTGTACGTTGAGAAGCCTCTATTCTCAGTGTCTTGAAGCTGGATGCACACCTTGTCATTGTTATTGCATCTGAGGTGTCCATGGTGGAGTAGTGTAGGAATCAGGTGGTGTTCTAGTTAACGGGGTCTGTTGTACAAGGTGAAACCTCAGTGATTTGATTTTGGAGGCCCACCTTGTCATTGTTCTAGGATCTGAGGTGTCCATGGTGGATTGGCGTAGGAGTCAAGTGTTGTTCTAGTTAGCAGGGTATGTAACGTGAAACCTCAGTGTCTTGATGTTGGATGCCCACCTTGTCATTGGTTTTTGTATCTGAGAGGCCCACTGTGGAGTGGTGTAGGAGCCAAGTCTTGTTCCAGTTGACGCAGCGTGTTGTCCGGCAGTGCCTTCGCAGTCCTCAGAGGGTTGATGCTGGATTTTGATGTCATCGCTGGCATAGTGTTGCTGTAGGATGTCTCACTTTGCAGTTGAGCTCTTCAAGGTTCCTCTTTGGCAGGCGTGGAGCAGTCTACGGTCCGCAGCAATAAGACATGGCATTTCTCTGAATACTCAATCAATCAATCAATCAAATAATTTCTTAAGCGCACTACTCACCCGGTAGGGTCTCAAGATGCCGGGAGGGGGGGCGTTACTGCTCGAAAAGCTTTCTGAAGGTTAGGAGGTCCTGGGTCTTGCGTAGGTTGGTGGGGAGGGAGATCCAGGTCTTGGCGGCGAGGTGTGAGAAGGATCTGCTGCCATAGGTGGTGTGTTGGATGTGGGGGACTGTAGCGAAGGCGAGGTCAGTGGAGCGGAGCTGGCAAGTTGGTATGTGGAAGTTTACTCGTTCGTTGAGGTAGGCCGGTCCAGTGTCCTGGAGGGCTCTGTGAGCATGGACGAGGACTGTGAAAATGATCCTTTTGTTGATGGGCAACCAGTGTAGGGATCTGAGGTGGGTGGATATGTGTTTGTGGCGAGGGAGGTTGAGGATGAGACGTGCGGCTGCGTTCTGGATTCGCTGGAGTTTTCTTTGAAGCTTGGCTGTGGTCCCTGCGTAGAGGGTGTTGCCGTAGTCCAGTCTACTGCTAATGAGGGCGTGGGTGACTGTTCTTCTTGTTTCGAAAGGGGTCCATTTGAAAGTCTTGTGTAGCATGCAAAAGGTGTTGAAGCAGGAGGATGATATGGCATTGATTTGCTGGGTCATGGAGAGGGATGAGTCTAGAACGAGGCCAAGGTTGCGTGCGTGGGTGGTGGGTGTTGGGGGTGGTCCGAGGGTGGTGTGCCACCAGGAGTCGTCCCATGCTGTCTTGTTGGGGCCGAAGATGATGATCTCTGTTTTCTTTGAGTTCAATTTGAGGTGACTTGTTGTCATCCATTTGGCGATGTCGAGGAGTCTGGCGTGCAGGTTAATCTTGGCAGTGGCTGGGTTCCTGGTGAGGAAGATGATGAGCTGGGTGTCGTCAGCGTATGAAATGATGGTGATGCCGTGGGGACGGAGGATGTTGGCGAGAGGAGCCATGTATATGTTGACGAGGGTGAGACTGAGGGAGGATCCTTGGGGGGACCCCACAGATGATCTTGGTGGCTGTAGACCGGAAAGGAAGGAGGCAAACTCTTTAGGTTCTTTCGGAGAGGAAGGAGGTGACCAGTCTAGGGCCTTGTGGCGAATTCCGGCCTTGAAAAGGCTTGCGTGGAGGGTTTGGTGGTATACCGTGTCAAAAGCTGCAGAGAGGTCTAGGAGAATGAGGGCGACTGTCTCGCCCTTGTCCACTCTGGTCCCGATGTCTGTGCAGGCAATGAGGGTGGTCTCAGTGCTGTGGTTCTTGCGGAATCCAGACTGGGAGGCGTTGAGTATGTTGTTTTCTTCTAGGAAGCGAGACAGTTGTGCGTTAACTATCTTCTCAGCAACCTTTGCAGGGAAGGGGAAAAGAGAAATGGGTTGGCAGTTTGTGAGGTCTTCCGGGTCTGCTTTGGGTTTTTTGAGAAGACCCTTGACTTCGGCGTGCTTCCAAATATCTGGGAAAGTTGCGATGTCGAAGGAACTGTTGATGAAAGCACGGAGCTGGGGAGCGATGATTTGGCTGGCTTTGTTGAAAATGTGGTGGGGGCACGGGTCTGTTGGGGAGCCTGAGTGGATGGAGTTCATGGTTTTGCCGATTTCTTCATCGTTGGTGGGGGTCCAGGTGTTCAGTCGGTTGGTGCAGCAGGGTGTTGTAGTGTTGGTTGTGTCATTGGTGGTGGGCGCTGATGATGTGAAGCTGTCATGTATGTCTGCGATATTGTGATGGAAGTAGTTGGAGAGGGAGTTGCAGAAGTCTTGGAAGTTTGGAGGGTCGATGGTGCAGGATTTGGGTTTGGTGAGTTCTTTGATGATGGCAAAGAGTTCCTTGCTGTTGTGCATGTTGTTGTCTATGCGTTCTTTGTAGAAGGACCGTTTTGTGGTCCGGATGAGTTGGTGGTGTTTGTGTATGGCTGTTTTGAGGGCAGAGAAGTTGTTCATTGAGGATTCTTGGAGCCAGGCTTTCTCAATTTTTTGGCATTCTCATTTGGAAGATTGAAGTTCTATGGTGAACCAGGGGGCGGTCTTGATGGTACGGTGTTGTTGTTTGTTTTCAAAGGGGCAAGGGAGTCTGCGCAGGTTTCTAGCCATTGTGTGAGGTTGTGGGCGGTGGTGTTGGGGTCGTTGGTGATGGGAGGTGGAGCTTGTGCGAGGTTGGAGATCAGGTGTTCCTTGGAGATCTTGTTCCACTTGAGGTAGGGTGTAGTGTGTTGTTGGTGGTGGGTTTCATGAAGGAGAAGTGGACGCAGTGGTGGTCAGTCCAGTGGAGTTCGGTGGTGTCTCATATTCTCTCCTTTTCCTTGCAGGTTTCACTCCTGATGGGTGTGAGGCATCCCTTACCTGGCCTCTTCATCCTCCTTCCTTGTCTAATGTACTGGAGAGGTAAGTCTGCGCTCCGGTAGGGTACCTGCCTGCACCAGTGTTTGGTTTTCTTTCCTGACAGGTGTTTTATGGTTTTTACAGAACCAAGTTCTCTTATCCCAGTCATTCTGCATGGCTTATAGAGCCCCGGCCCAGGGCAGCCAATGAGTATCCTTGGCCCACACATTCTGTAAATTCTAAGGCCTACTCTTGACAGCCAAACCTCCAATGGCCTCCACCTGTACGTCAGCTCATTCAGTAATTTTGCTATCAGGCATCTGCGTCAGATCTCATTACATGCATCTACTGCCTTTACCCCAGCCTGTTCTGCTGGATAATATTTCTTGGGTACTTGTAAGTTTTAAATATTGTGGAACCAAAATACTGCAGCCTAAATGTCAAGAACCAAAACATTGTAAAGGAAGGTACAGATTTATGATTGTAATTGTATTTATATAGCGCTTACTTCCCCTGAAGAGACATCAAAGTGCTTTTCGGCAAGTAGCATGCTACTACGAAACCCAAGAGGAATTAGTGGTGGATTAGCATAGGGAAATATGAGTACAGTAGTAATATGAGTTAATTTGAGCAGAGGATGTGTGTGTTTGTTACTTGGATTAACTAGAGTAACGGATAGAGGAGGGAAGGATCCAGAAGTGTTCATTGGGAGTTTATAGTAATAGGATGAGGCTTGGGATGACTAAAGGAGAGATGGAGGAGGGAAGAGTCTGGAAAGGGATTAAGGAGATCATAGTAGCAGGAGGGGTTTTGGATGAGTCAAAGGTGAGATAAATGAGGGAGAATTTAGTAGGATTGTTTGGGAGATCATGGTCGTAAACTGAGGTTTGGGTGAGCTAGATGTGGAAGAGGAGGGAAGAGCTTCGGCAGGGTTGTTTTGGAGATAAAAGTAGTAGAATGGATTTGGGATGAGTGGGAGTGGGGATGAGGATAAATTGATAGAGACACGGGGTAATGGGGGAGACAGAGTAAAGCTTATGAGAGTGTAAAATTTGTATTTTTTTTAATTTATTTATAGATTTAATTGTATTTGTTTATTTTTTCTCTAGTACAGTAGGGCTAGAGTAATCACTAAATAGATATGCAAATACATAGTAAGGGAATATATGTAGAAGGAATATAACAATGGGTATAATAATATGAGAAGCAAAGTAGTATTGTATAAAGACAGACTTTCAAGATTTGTAATGTTTGATATTAATTAACAAGAGTACTTTTCCTAACATTCATTTATCTTTCCTCAATTTTGAAATAGTGAAATGCTTGCTGTTAAATTAGTTAAGATAACATTTTCTCATTGTGAAATAGAAAATGAGACCAGGGATTCATAAGTATCTAATATAACAACTTATCTAGGAGCTATGCAATGACCTATGAACATGTTAAGCATAGGATAATACTAATATATATATATATACACATGAGTAAATATACATGAGTATAATATATTATTATGAAATAGTGACTATACATATTTCTTGTTAACTATACATATCTAGAATATACACATAATCAGAATAAACATATTTATCAACACATGCGTATGCCGTCCATTGCTGTTTGAATATGGTGGTTATGGAGAAAAGAGCCAACTCCTGAGTAGTCTTCAGAAGACAAGATAGTTATCTGTGGATCTTTTATTTGGGGGTAATGAATTCCATAGTTTGGCTGCTTGAACAGAGAAGGATGTACCACCTAATCTCTTTTTCTTGTATGGTGGTGCCAATCTTTAGCAGAGGTTTCTTTGTTGGATGTATTTGGTTATTTTGTTTCTGATAAAAAGCTGCCCTTTTCCATGTATAGCTTTGTGGGTGATACAAAGCAGCTTGAAAGTGCATCTTATGGCAACGGGTAACCAGTGTAGTGCTCTCAAGGCAGGGGAGATGTGGGCTTGTGGCTTTACATGTACAAGTAGCCTAGCAGCGGAGATCTGAATATGTTGTAGTTTTTTCATAATAGAGATGATCCATGGTAGAAGCCATTGGCGTAATCCTGTTTAGATAGTACAAGAGAGATAGTCGCTTGCACCTTGTGTGGAAATCTGAGGTGGGGGAAGATGTGTTGCAGAGTCTTCAAGGTGATGAAGCTTGTTAGTGCTAATTTGTCCACTTGGGCATTCATTGCTAACTTGGAGTCCATGGAAATTCCAAGGTTTTAAACTTCCTTGGATACTTGAGGAGGTGGTCCAAGGTCATCAGGCCAGGCGCACAGTGGTCATAATTTTTCCAGTCGCCACATGTATTTCAGTTTCTGAAGCATTCAGTTTGAGATGGCTCCAGGTCATCCTCTGATCAACGGCTCTGAGGCAACTTAAGATTTGTGAGTTTTGAATGTTTTTGGGGCATTCTAATTTAAGTAGTATTTGTGTGTCATCTGCATAGTTGTAGCACGTGAGTTGAAAATCATTGATCAGTTCTGGTAACGACATCATGTAGATGTTGAAAAGCAAATGTCAGATGATTGATCCTTGGGGGACCCCTGCTTTTGTGAGGTAGGGTTTGGATAAGAAGTAGGGAGAATAGATGATATTAGTTCCTTTTTGGAGGTAAGATGTAATCCAGTCGAGAGCAGTCCCTTCTATCCCGGCTTCATAGAATCTTTCAATTAGGGTGTTATGGTCAACCGTATCAAAGGCAGCCGAGAGGTCCAAGAGAAGTAGTGCAGTAACTCCATTTCGGTCGACTGTGTTTTTAAGATCATCACAGATTGCTATAAGTGCCGATTCAGTGCCTCTTCCTGGGTGGAATCCAGTTTGGAAGTCTGAAAGTATAGAATTGTCTTCAATGAATTGTGACATCTGGGCGAATGCTGCTCTTTCTATCAGTTTGCCAAGGAAAGGTCCATTTGTGATTGGTCTGTAGTTGTTGGGGTCTTTGCGGTCTTGGTTTGTTTTCTTTAATAAAGGATATATGTATGCCTTTTTCAGGTCTTCAGGGAAAGTTCCTGTAGTTAAAGAGTTATGGATGATTCATCTTATAGGTGGCTGCAGAAGTAAATAAAAGAATGTTCTTGAAGATGTGTGGTGGGCAAGGGTCAGAAGGGCAACCGGAAGGTCTGCTTGCTTTGACCAAATCCATAAATTCACCTTGTGATATTTGTTTGAAGGAGTGCAGAGGCTGGGTTGGTTTATTCTTGGAGGGGATTTTAGGAAAGGGGTTTTGTGCTGATGGTTTTCTTCTGTTTTAAATAGGAGTCTAATCTGTCTGCCTTGGTTGTGTAATGAGTTGCCAGTTTGTTTGTGAAATTTTGAGTAGTGGGATGACTTCCTTCCATGCATTTAGGTTTTTGAAATTAATTGAGAATTGTATACAATTCTTTAGTTGCAGATTTAGCATTTAGAATTCTGTCTGAGTAGTACCTTATTTTTATTTTTTATACCTTTCTTGATTGATGATTTGTATATTCTGTTAAGTTTGTGTAGCTGAAGTTTGTCTTGAATGTTTGTTTTGAGCCAGGTCTGTTGCAGCCTTCTGATTTGTTGCTTTATCTTTATAAGTTCTGTGTTTCTCCAAGGTGTTGGTTTTGTTTTGTCCTGTTTAGTTTTTAGGTTGAGCATAGCAGCGTGCAAGCGCTGCTTTTTTGACGTGTTGGTATGTATCTGGGCTTTTAACCACGCACACCGCACGCCCATCACTATCACTGGTTCATGGGCTTACCCTTCAAACATGCTTTATTTTCATTGGTAAATGCTTTACATTTGTCCCTCCTTGGGGCGGTTTAGTTACCGCCATGGACATCGCCCCTGTTACATGGCTAATTGCACTTTTGCCGATACATTTGACTGCGAGCAAACTTCTTTTTCCTTTTGTGTGCTGTTTCACGCTGATGCCGTAGCGCTTTGAAACAGCTCACTTATGTGAAACTGTATAACTTTTTATTTTCAATTTATGTGGCTAGAAAAGTCCAGTTAGGAGTTCACAACGCAAATAGCTCTAACTCGAGCAAATGCGAGACCCATTGCATTGCAAATGCTTGTTCTGAGTGGTATTAGGATATTGAAAGCTTTCTGTAGCCACTCATAAAGTTTTGGAACATAATGAATTGTGTCTAGATCTGTGTTGGCTGTTAGTTGTGTTTCTAAGTCTTCAAAATTGAGTTTGCTCCATGATCGATAGATGCATGTTTGTAAGGTGCTATGGGGTGTGTTAATTTGTGGTGTTTGATGTTGGAAAGTTACTAAATGGTGGTCTGACCATGTGATTAATGTGATGCTTTGAACAGTAATTAGTTCAGGCTTAGCAAAAATGACATCTAGGATGTGTCTAGCGATGTGTGTGGGATTGTGTACAATCTGATGTAGGTTCAATGCGACTAGGCCAGTGGTGATAGCTTTTGGATGGGTCATATTAGGTTTGTCAAACCAAATGTTTAGGTCCCCAATAATGCATAGGTTTGAGCATAATGTAATAAGGTTTCAGATTGTGTCTAGAAAAGCACCTGGGAATGTTGAGTTGTTAGGTGGAGGTCTGTAAAGGAGCAGAAAGTTACAGGAGGAATTTGGAGTAGCGTGGCATCTGGTGAGGAGGGCCTCACAACCATGTATGGAAATGTCTGTTTTACTGAGATTTGTTGCTTGTTTGAATATAATAGCTAGTCCACCTCCTCTCTTGCCTATACGGTTTTGTTTGATGGTTTGATAGCCCAGAGAAACGGCTTTGTGCAACACTGGGGCCATGTCGTCTCCCAACCATGATTCTGTTATGAATGGTAAGTCAGGTTGTGTGTCTGTGAGCAGGTCGTAGATGTGGTGCTTGTTTTTTTTAGAGTGATCGTGCATTTATGAGCTGGCAGTTTAGAAAATGTGTGTTAGTGGTAGTGTTGTTTTGTTTAGGAGAAGGGTGAGTAGTATATTTTGAGCTTGTAGCAGGTCTGTTGTTTGTTGTGATAACTGTGTGAGGGTCACAATAGTCCTGCTTTGCTATGTAGTGTTCCTGTTCCAGCAGGCTTAGGAGGCATTTTGTTGGGTCTGTGTGTGTGGGTGGTGGATTTGGTGGCTGAGAGAGACATGAAGAGTGTACTGTTTTTTGTAGGGTAGCCTTTTTATGTAATAGACAAGGGGTTGCGAAGTTGTTACGGGTGGCATGTTGGTTATATTGTTTGCGTTTGTTTAGTGTGGATGGAGTATGGGTTAGGGGTGGTGGAGGAGCATGGGGATCATGATGTAAGGCTCTAAACTCTGCAATGGATGAGAGGCGGTGAATGAATGTTGCTGTGTTGGGGTGCTTGTGGTAGATGTTTGTGAAGAGTGAGACTGTAGGGGTAAAGATTGGGCAGGATTTGTATTCTTTGTGTAGTCATGAGGGTGGGAGTTGGTGTGACTGAAAGTATTATGAAACTGTTATTTTGATGTGAAGATGCGTGTGTCTGTTTTTTTGTTTGTTTTTGTTGAATCGTGAGAGGGGATATTGATGTAGTGGTTTTCTGTGAAGGATTTGTATGTAAGTCAGTGCTGGTGAGTGGTTTTAGAGTATTACAGGGGGTTTGAAGAAGAGTGTGTAAGAGGGGCTGGACGAGGGTTAGTGGTGTTTGTGTTAGTTTTGCTCACTGGAAGAGTAATATGTGTGGTGGAGTGTATGGATTGTATGGTTGTGTGTAATTGGTGAAGAGGTGAAGGGTGTTTGTGGTTGGTGTGTTGGAAGGCTGGCTGTAGGTATTGTCATGATAGAAGGGGGTCTGTGTGGAGCAAATAGAGGATAGTGCTGCTGGTTTGTATGAACAGGGAGTGTATCTGGATGGCTGAAAGTAACGTATAATGTGATATTGTGTTGTGTGGGCGGTGGCAGGCTGTGTTAGTGGGAGTGGACAGAGTAGTGTTTGCTGTGAGAATGAAGGTGTCTTACTGTTGTAGTTGTGGTGGATATGTGTATAGGTGTGGGATGTGGGGTTTCGTGTTGGTTGATGAGACATTGCAATCTGTTTGAGGTTTGTTTGTGGTACGTGAGTGGGATGTCTTTGCTGATATTGTGTTAGGATGTGGAGGGAGTATGGTCCTTTCTACTAAATGGGATATTGGGCAGAATTTGTGGCCCTAGGCCCGACCCGAACAGGCAACTGCCCCTGCCCTTTCTGCCCTTAGCCTCGACGTCCGGGCTGAGGCGCCCTGAGCCCTAGGCTTAAATAGCCCTACTGGCCAATAGAAACCTAGTCCCAACCCTAACCAAGCAGATTTTTTTTTTTTAAACATGTTTTTATTAGTTAAAGAGCCATACATTATATTGCATACAAAAGTCATTGATAGCATTTTGTTATTGTTTACAGTCTGTCATCTGGCTCTCTCGTGTTAAAGTCAATGTATAACAAACAACTAAGAACTTGTGTGCACTTCCCGGTCCACTAATTCCACCCAGCACTACCGAAGTTTGTCGCCACGCAGGACAAAGCGTTCAGTTGCGATGTGGTTCTATTGCCGCTGATATCGGGGGCCCTCACCGCCACACGGGTGAGGACGGGGGGGCAGAGGAAACAAGGGGGGGAGGGAGGGAAGGGGGGGCAGGTGGGAGGATATGGCACGGTGAATCACAGCGCTGGTGTCTATAGGTTAAGTGTGCAGGCCTTTTGGCGCTGTGGCATGCATGCCTTGGGAGGGGCTGCTGTGCTAACAGTGTTGGCGAGGCATTGATGCCGGATATGTATGCATCCCGAGTGTAGTATTGCTTTTCTGCCGGGGCTGGGCCCGCGGCCTTCCAGGTGGGTGCAGCTGTCTGTGGTTCAGGGGGGTCTTTCATCATTTTTGGCTTCTAGCCTGGACACTAAAACGCCCCAGGCCTCGCAGCCCGCTTGTCGCAGTCCCCTGCGTGCTAAATTTGTTAATACCTGATGCTCAGCGCGGGCCCAGCGTAGCGTGAGGGCAAGCCAGGCTTTTAAGTCAGGTGTATTGCGAGCCTTCCAGTTCATTGCTATCAATCTTTTGTACATTACATACGCTAGATCTACAAACCTGTGCAAGAGTTTATTTCTTTTCGTCCTTTTCCTTAGTCCGAGTAGACAGGATTTGGGATTCGTGTCCAGGTTAAGCCCCGTAATTTCCACTAAGGCTGTGACCACCCCTGCCCACTCCCCCCGCACCCGCGGGCACTCCCAAACCATGTGATAGAACTGTGCTGCTGGTGTTTTGCATCTGGGGCAGGCTGGATCCGACCCGGGGAACATGCGTTTAATCCTGGCCGGCGCCAGATATGTCTGATGTAGATAATTGAACTGTGTATATCGGAATCTGGGGTTTCTTGAGACCTCACGTGTGTGGCTCAAAGCTTTTGGCCATTCTGTCCCTGAGATCGGGGTGGGCAATACGATGTTCCACCTCTCCCAAGCTTTCTGCAGGTTGTCTTCCGGGGGTCTGTTCAAGAGTTTATAAAGGCTTGAGACTGCTTTTCCTTGGGGGTCCCAGTTCAGCATGTGGTGTAGGGTGGCTGAGATATCAGGCTCTACGTCCCCAGATACCCATGTTTTCCTGATTGCATGATATATCGCGTGATATGCCAGGAATGTAAGGGCCTGTATAGCTTCAAAAGTCATTAATTTCCCTTCCTCAAAGCAGTCTCCTACTGTACTTATGCCCGCGTCTGACCAAGTTGTAGGTGAATATGAACCGGCTTCCACCCACCCGGGAAGCCGATCCAATGGGAGAAGCGGTGAATAGGGTAGTTTTTTGACTCCCTTTTGGACATACTTCTTCCAATATGTGTGTGCCGCTGTCATCAAATTGTTTGTGCATGTGCTTTTAGTTTGCTTATCCAACAGCCAGCCTAGTATGGGAACACCATGGAGTCGGGATTGCAGCCAAATAGTTTCTGCCGAGCTGGGTCTATGGAGCCAATTTAAGATCCACTGCAGCTGTGCGGCCGCAGAATAGAGCTCAAAGTTTGGGGCGCCCAGTCCACCCATTGCTACCGTATGATGCAGCGTGGTGAGTGCAACCCGCCTTCTGCCCTCGCCCCACACCAATTGTAGTAGGATGGAGTTCAAGCTAGCGAAAAAGCTTTTGGGGATAATGATTGGTAGGGCCGCAAAGTAATACAACAGTCTAGGTAATATCAGCATGTTTGCTATAGCTACTTTACCCATTGGTGAAAGTGGTAATTTATTCCAAAAGCGTACTGAGCTCTTAACAGAGGACACTGCTTTCCCCAGATTTCCATCCCTTAGGTCTTCCGCCTTATGGTAGACGTTGATCCCTAGGTATTTAAATGTATCGATACACCATTTTAGGTGGCCTGGTAGGGCACATTCTTGCCTCGCAGGGGGCCAGCTGGTTAGTGGGAATATACAGGATTTCCCCCAGTTAACTATTAGGCCGGATACTCTACCGAACTCAGACAGCAGCGACATCACTGGGGGCAGAGACTCCTCCACTCTGCGTATGTATATCAAGGCATCATCTGCGTATAGTGATATGGAGTGGAGAGTACCGTTCCTTGACACCACCCATTCTTCTTTTTTGGCTCGGACGCGTGCAGCTAGTGGTTCCATCGCTAAGGCAAATAGGAGGGGGGAAAGGGGGCAACCCTGTCTTGTTCCCCTGCTAATCGGGAAGCTTTCTGATATTACTCCTCCCGTCTTCACCCTGGCCTGTGGGGCAGTGTACAGAATGCGTACCCAGCTTGTGAATTTTGGACCGATGCCCAGTAACTGCATAGTGGCAAACAGGAAGTCCCATTCTAATGTATCAAACGCTTTTTCTATGTCAAGCGATATCACCGCTTCCTCGAGTGCGGTCGGGGGGGTGTCACCCATCACACTGAGTAGCCTCCGAATATTTAGGAAGGTGTTACGTTTCTGGATGAATCCATTCTGATCTTCATGTACCAGGATATGCATGTAGGGAGCTAGTCTGTTAGCCAGGATTTTACCGAGTATCTTACAGTCTAGGTTTAACAGTGAGAGAGGTCTGTAAGACCTGACGTCAGTGGGGTCGCGCCCCTGCTTTGGGAGGACCACTATCATTGCCTCTCTCATTGTGGGGGGCAGGATACCGTTGGTCCCTGCTTCTTCAAATGTTTTTAGGAGTTGTGTGTTAAGGTGTGTCGCAAAAGTGGAGTAGTATTCTGATGGCAGGGCGTCAGTCCCTGGGGCTTTATTCCTAGGTAATTGTTCGAGGGCCTTGTTAAGTTCCCCTAATGTGATGGGGGCTTCTAGTGTCTCTCTGTCGGCGTGCCTTAGTTGAGGCAGGGGAGAATCTGCTAGAAAGGACTCAAGCTGTTGGATGGAGCATGATATGCTTTTGGTGTATAATTGTGTATAATATTCCCTAAACGCATCATTTATTTTTACCTGCGTGGTAGCTATTGCGCCTGCGCCTACTCCTATCGCCCCGATTGGAGGGCACCGCCGGTCCTCCCGCAGCAGCCATGCGAGCAGCCTACCAGATCTGTCGCCTTCCGACTGTAGCCTGGCCAAGTGGTGTTTGTGATCGTGGAGGCGTAATGTAGCATCAGCCTTTGCATGTTCCGCGCGCGTTTCCTTCAGAGCCGTGTATGGCGTTTCATTACGGGCAACTGCGTTTTCTAGTGCTCTTAGTTTCGTCTCCAGCTTGCTAACCTCTGCGTGGAGTGTGCGCCTCACCCCCCATGTAGTGGAAATACAATGTTCACCGATCACCACTTTGTGTGCGTCCCACTCCATTGTTCTTAGTTTTGTGGTGCCGGTGCTTAATTCCCAGTACTGTTTTAGCGCTGTTCTCAGTGAGTCTGTGAATGCAGGGTCGTGTAAGGCTTCCGCTTGTAGCCTCCACGTTGGGATAACCTGGCGCTTCCTGCCCCAATCCAAAACTATTTTAAGCGGTGAGTGATCTGATAGTGTCTTGGCTAGGTATTCTATTCCACTAGTCACTGTGCAGATCTCCAGGGTACCCCACATCAAATCTATCATGGTGTGTACCTAATGTGGTGCTGAATAGAACGAATATTCCCTGTGTTGTGGGTGTTTCATGCGCCATATGTCATGGAGGCTCATGTTACTAGCCCATGTTGATAATGGGCGGCTGAGGTGTCTAATGACTGTTGAATGTGTGGGGGGATTTGACCTGTCCAATGCTGGGTCCGGCGTGCAGTTGAAGTCTCCACCCCATATGGCGGGTGTTTCGGGGTTCGTTAATAACGCTGGAGTGAGTGTGCTCAGGAAGTCAGGCAGTGCGCTATTGGGAGCGTATACCCCTATAATTGACAATTGTTTGCCGTCCAGCTCCCCCTCCACTACCACATACCTACCCTTGTGATCTATCTTGTGTGATGTTTGGATAAAGGGGACATTCCCTGCTATCCATATGAGTACCCCCCTCGCGAAGGTTGAATAGGATGTACCCACTATCTGACCTCCCCATTTACTGCGTAGGTCTTGCAGGTCAGGGTCCCGTAGGTGAGTCTCTTGTAGGATTGCAATATGTGTGCCATGGCGTTTGAGTCGTGTATGCACCCTGGACCTTTTGCCTGGAATCCCCAGTCCCCTAACTAATAGTTCCAGGTGACTATGTCATATTTGTATGTACTGTGGGTTATGGATTGGGCCATGTTCAATTTGTGAGTGTGTTTCTTGCTCCCCGATTCCCGGGGAGGCCCATTGGGTCTCCTCCGCCCCCATCGCCCCCGCGGGCGGACCCCCAGCCTCCGGACAATTGTCCTGAGTTGTGAGCAGAACGGTAGTGCACAAACTAAAAGTTACCCTCTTTCCCTCCCCAACTGGATCCCAACCCCAATTGTAAACTTGCAACAAACTACACACCCATTTTGGGTGCGAGCTGAGGTGTATCCATATGGATGTCTGCGGGGGAGTAATAATACTATCCGGATGCGGCTCATTTTAGGGGCTCGCATCCTTCTGCAGACACAGTCTGCTAGTGGTTTGGGGCACTCCCGGGGCGCGGCCAAACGCCCACCCCCCCCGCTCCGCGCCGCCAGCTGTGCACAATATGAATAAAGGAGTTGTCTCCAGGAGCAAACGTGCAAGGATACATAAGTTCAGGTGATGTGACCACCCGCTTCAGGGGGGAGTCGCAAAGTTCTGATCTGTGCTCCGGCTGTGGTGGTTGGTCTCCCTGGGGGGGATAGTTCAGTAGTGTTTGTTCAGAGTGTGTCTGCGGACCTGGGGGTGAACTCCGGGCCCCTCAGTGCCTCCGTTAATGTGGAGTCCGAGCTAATCGAGTCAGACTCCGAGCCTTCCTCTGGATGGATCTTGAGAGTCTCAAAGGAATTCTGTGTTAGTAGGGGGGTTTCTTTGAGGGCCCTGGCTCTCTCCTCTGCAGCCTGTTCCACCGTGGGTTGACCCCTGGCATGCCTCTTGATTTGTTTCCTAGGTTTTGTCGTTGACCAGTTCTCGTCGGTGCCGGCTGCCTCGCGGGGGTGGGCGATGCCTTTGGCATGCATCCACGTCCAGGCATCTTCCGGTGAGATGAACACATGGGTGCGTTCATCTGTTATTACACGTAATTTAGCGGGGAACATTAATGCGTATTTTATGTCATGTTCCCGGAGGCGTTGTTTAACTTGAGTGAAGGAGTTACGTTGCCTTTGCACTTCCTGAGTGAAGTCTGGATAAGCGTGAACGGTCGAGTCCTCATACCTGTATGGGCCTTTGCTGCGGAACTGTTGAAGTATCGTGTCCCGGTCCCTGAAGTTTAGGAACCTAGCTATCAGCGGTCTCGGAGGTTGACCCGGTGCCGGGGGCGTCCGGGAATTCTGTATGCTCTTTCCACTGAGAAGAATTTGGATGGGGTTCCGTTCAGGACCTCTTTAATTAACCAGTGTTCCAACTGGAGCTCTGAGCTTTGATCCAGTGATTTTTCAGGAAAGCCAAGAAACCGTATGTTGTTGCGGCGGGATCTGCCTTCCGCCTCCTCTGCTCTTCTCAGCAGTGACTTTACTTCTGCATCTAGGCGGAGAATTTGTTTTTGGTTGTCCGCTACCGTGGGGGCCAGTTCACTTAGCGCCGCCTCCGTTGTCTTCACTTTATCAGATAGTTTGCCATGGTCTGTCCAGATCTTGCGATACCGTGTCTATCCTGGTCTCCAGTGAGGTTTTAGTATCCATGATTGCTTGTAATATTTTCTCGAATTGCGAGGAATGGGACATGAGCGTGGACTCCTTCGACTGCAGAGAGGGCGTATGCTGCTGATCGCCAGGAGCCTGGCCATGTGTGTTCCGATCCTGGTTTTTAGCTGATTTGGGCCTTCCGGCCATTTTGACTTATCTGTTGTGGCCTGATTCCTCCTGCAATCACGCGCTCACCTACGTACTCTGGGCCCTGCAGACAAGGAGGGCATATATATCCCTGCGGGGCCACGCCAGTGCGCACTTCAGTTTTTAAGGTTTCGGTCCTGCTGGTGGTCCTCTGAGTGGGATCTTATTCAGGCGGTCTGGCACCTCCCGTCGCTGGGTCCGCGCGCGTGCTTCGAGCCCCCAGTCGGCAGCCAGCTCCAGACTCTGGGTCCTCTTTCGATATGGAATGGGGGAGTGACGTTCCCAAGTGTATTCGCTTAGTGTGTTACGGGCTCGCACAGTTCTTTAAGCAGTGTTCCACCCTGTGGTGCAGGTCGGCGCCAATTAACAGAGGGTATGGCTTAGCCCAATCCGGACCGGCCCTGTGCGCGTCTCGTCTGTGGTGGCTTCGATATCTAGCTGCAGGTCCAGAGTTGACTCCCGGGATGGGCGCGCCACGCCAACAGTCATGAGGTGGGGGGGCACCCCAGAGGCCCACGTCAGGATTCATCTCCCGTCCTTCGTCCCCCCTTGTGGGCGGGAGGGGGTAGTCGGTGCTAGGCGGAGGATATGGCTCCCAGTTCCCCTTGCGGCGGTCCCCGCAGCCGCCGTGCGCCCGCCTCACCGTCCGAACCTCCAAGTTTGGTGCAAAACCCCACCTCAGGGGGAGACGGCGCCAGCGGCCTCCCGGAGAGGGCTCGTCTGCTGCGGCCGGGTTCACAGCCGCCTGACAGGCCTCATAACCCTGTAAAGCAGTTGGGGGGTCCAGGGAGCGGGTCCCACCCCGCTCGTAAAACGAATCCACCCCTGGCCTGTTGTTGTGGTGCCACAGGGCCTTTCGCGGAGGGGGAGGAGGAGCGTCTCTCCCCTTGTTTTCAGTTGTGATGGGGGTCACCCGCCCGGGGCCTCTGCCACCCCCCGCCGCTCCACGGAGCCCCCCGCGCCTGGTGGGGGGGGAAACTCCGGCGGCCGATAGGCGAGCGGGGAGGGGGGGGGCCCGCCCAGGTCGGTGTAAATGCAAAATATGGGCTTATCGCCCTCGCGAGATGGGCCGCTCCGGTTTCGGCGCACCCACCTCTTGTTTAGTGTCCAGGGCAGTGTCTCAGCCGTCGCGGCTGACAAAATGGCGGCCGCAGCTCCCTGCTTCGAGCTGCTCCGTGGCAGCCTCTCCGCACGGCCGCCCGATCGCCTTCAATGCCGTCGGCGAGGGGAGAGCGGTCCCAGAAGCGGATCCCACCTCAGGGATATGGCAGCGGCGCCCCAGGAGCGCCCCGCGGATGTTTTCTTGGCGAGCCCGGGACGGAGCGCTTTCTCAAGCGTCCCTCCCGTTCGCCATCTTGGCTCCTCCCCAACCAAGCAGATTTATAACTTCACATATATGAACCTTGACGATACACATGTGACATTAAGAATAGTAAATCTATACTTACCTTTAAATACTTACATTCATGATGGTGTGACATCTGTACTTACCTATAACTACTTCCCATCATGTTAACATCTGTGCTTACCTTATGGGCTTACATCCACCTCATTTAAAATCTTTATTTACCTCTATATACTTAGATTCACTCTACATTGAAACCTATACTTCTCTATATGTATTACCTTCATTACACATTAACATCTATGCTTACCTATATAGACTTCCATTCGCAGAGTGTGTATTCTTCCCTGTGTGTACCTAGAGTCACCACATTCTGACATCAGTACTTACCTAGACACACTGACACTCATGACACTCAGTAGCCTGGCATACATCCTTCCTCGGGCCCCCACACTCCTCCTGGCTGCAGAGATCCCACTGGTCTGCAGCAAGCCGAAGGTGACACCGCCTTTCATCCTGCCGAGGTCGATAACACTGGCTGTCTTTCATTTGGTGACATGAGTCCCTGCTATTGAAGCCTTCGGGCGATAACCTCGGTATGAAAGAGTTGAAGCCAGCGAGGCTGAGCTAGATGTTAAGATGGCAGGCTCTGCTTCTGGGGTGCCCTGAGGACCCCCCTCCCCCTCCGCCTGCTGTTTTCCACTCAGCTTGTTTTTGTGATGAGAGGCAGGTACACGATGTGAAAGGACTGGACTCCTGCCAGCTCTTCCCTGGCACCTCCGTACACCTGCTTCCTTGCTGCCAAGCCACGAGGCCGGGGCACCGCTTTCCCAACATGTCTCACGTCGGTGGCTCCTTAAAGCTCACTGAAGTCCCTCTCATTGCACATTGTGTTGCCTGACCTAGTCAAAACGAGCACGGAACATACATTTTTCGAAATAAAAACCGTGTACCCTGCGCCTTCCAGAAACTCGATTATTTTGTTGTCAATAAATTGTCATTACCGTTTTGGGAAGATTTAGGAAAAAAAAACTCTTAATGAAGTTTCTCTCCCAACATTTAATAGTTCTGTGTTAGAAATATTTTCTTATTTGCTTAGCTGGATGTACACAAATCTTTAGTGCTGTACACATTAAACTGCCAGCAGTTGTTCAGCTATTGAATAAATTCATGCATTCAATGAATCCCTTGTTTTTCACCAGGAGTCCAGGCCTCTTGGGAGCACTGTGTCTCTCTCGCCATCTCTCCCAGGATAGTGCACGTGGGCACCCCTGTGACTGCCTCCTGCCACCTCGATGCCCGCTGCCTACCCAAGGCCGCTGGTGCCATCCCGGCCGGCCTGGCCTGGACCCTGGACGGCGAGGCGCTTCCCAGGAGCTCGAGGGTGGAAGCCAACGAGACGGATTCAGTGGTCACCATTCCAGGGGCGACCGGGGCAGAGGGGACCTTCGCCTGCTACTCCCTCCACCGGGGGGCGCCACGACTCCTGGGGCACGTGTCCTACCAGGCTGGCGGTAAGCACTACACCCTGTTATTTCTAAAGTGGACTTGTGCTGGTGGGTCCCAACATGTGCCCTGGGACGTGGGAGCTGGTGCCCCGTGAGGTTTCAATGTTCCCAACTCTACTCTGAGAACCTTTCTTAAAACACAGGTTTAATATTATACAACAGGCCTTGGTGCATATGAACACAGAACTGGGCTCGGTTCCCAAAAAGGTTTGCACATCTAGCTGAAACGTGTTCGTCCTTGGAAATGACACATCCATACTCACAAATTCAGGGCCTAGAGACTTGTGAGCAGAGATTGCATTCACAGGCGCGGAAAGTCAACCACAATGTGTAGCTACTCACAGCCAGACGCCATGAAGTGGGGGTTCCCGCGGGAGTGGGCGAGGCACATGTGAACCCCCAAAACAGAAACATGGGAACAGCCGAAACATGTGGCGCGTCCTCCTGTACTAGGGTAACTTCTGAACTTTGCACCCTCAGAAAAGTGCAATGGGTAGTAATTGTGGCGGAGAAGGAATTTCTTCACTTGGGAAACGTTTTCATCTGAAGAAACAAGGACATTAAAACATTTGAAAGTGCACACTTTCTCTAAATCTCTGCATGGTGTTTGTGCCGCTTGTGGCCAATTCAGTCCTTGAGCTGGAAACCGAGAGCAAGATATGAAATCCACAACTTTCCTCGACGGTCTAAGAGGACTTATGCAGATAGGGAAAAAGAAATAAAATTCTGCAAATCATAGACGGGGTGCTACATGTCGATACACTTTATAAATCCACGTATACGAACATACACATTTAACAACATACATAAAACACTCTTTTTAGTTCTGGCTTGACGTTGCAGCTGTCTCCGTACCTATTGGAATCAATTCTTGACAGAGCGCCTGGAAGGGGCTTCGGCACTGCTCTCTCGTCTCTTGCTATTGGCTGCTTGGTACATCCTTCAGCTTCTTATGGAGTGCTTGCATTGCAAAGCATGGGGGACTATTTTTCATCTCAAAAGCACATCCACCCATCCCAGGCTGTTGTCTTTGTCTCATGCAGGCAGGGCACACAGGAAACAATTGTTTTTTTTGCTTTGTTTTCTCACTGCAGAAGACTTTTTTTTTTACTGCTTTAGTTCGGACTGAAAATGCACGGGGTAAGGCTGATAATCCAGAGGCGCGAGAAACTACGGTGGATTCATCCAATCCCTGAAGGTTCCCTGGTGGCTGGAGATCTCTTGTAAACTTTAATTCAAACCATGCTTGACTGACACACATCTAACCCCCTGACATCTTCAGGGGATGCTCCCTGTAATTTGTACACAACACTATCCTCTGTTAAGACCCCTTATTTCATTTCAGCACCTCTAGTGTTGTTGACCAGTTGACCCTCCCTGAAGGAAACAAATGACGGCACTCTTCGAAGGGCGTAAATCTGGTGTGGGACTCTGGGGGCTTAGCATCAAAGAATTGTTTCTTATAGATTATTGCGTGTGTATCATTAATGTATTGTTTTTGATTTTTGTCTAGGCTGTTTTTTGTTTTTGCTAAGAAATTTTCTAGAGTTTGTCACAATCTTTCATTATGATTTCAGTTTTCAATGAATGTTGTTTTCGTGCTTTGCCTAAAGAACATCAGTTTAGTAAACATTTATCAATTAATTGGTCTTATTTTGCTGAACATCACCAAGCGTACATTTTTCACTGATTTGTCTATTTTCTTGTATGTCATATTTAGTTTAAATTACAAACTTTTTGAATATTGAGGAAAAAACAATGACCTATTTGTAGAAACTCATTCCAATATTACCCTATCTTACTTGGTAAGAAAATACTCTGTACTGAAGCTCCATAGACTGACATTCCACCATTCTTAACTTGCGCAATGTCACAAACATTCCCAGGTTATTGCATCTTTAAACCCCGCTCTTCTTCTAACAGCTGTGAAATCAATTCTACGCTCTTGGCGATCTTGATGTTAGATGCAGATATTTTTCACGTTCTTGCTATCTCTTGACCAGTCTCGCAATGAAGATTCGTTACCCTTTCGTTGGGTGGATTTGATCGCATGTGTTTTATTCCTCAACCGGTGGCATGCCCGTCTGTTGAGAAACCTTTCAATACGCTCTTTGACATATCTCGCCAACGTACGTTTGGATGCACCCATTCTCGTGAAATTCCCCCCTTAATACGTTTTATGGTGACAAAGGGATTAACTTCGCCAGTTAGCTCTGGGTGCTGTGTGTTGATTGGTGAATTTACAAAGAAACATGCTGAACATTGCCTGGTGTAAAGTGAAAAGATCAGGCTTTGAAAGATTTCCAGACCATTTCTGGCTTTGATGAGGGAATGTATGAGCTTTAGAGAATGAGTGCGTTGCGAGCATCACACCAATGTCCTGCAAAGTTTCATTGGATCTGGATTGTTCTTAGTTTAATTTCAGAAGACATTTCCAGATTGTTTCAAAGATCAAAAGATCTCCCCATTGTGTACCTGCCGTAGGCCACATGACGACCTCGAGGTTAATTTATCAACACAGTCTTCCATTTACTGGAGTGTTTTTTTTCTTTCCTTGGTTTCATCCTTAATTTTATTAGCTTAATGTTCTCTATATATATTTGATTTTCTGGTGGGGGTGTCTATCTGGCGGTGCTGTGGGAGGTTGTCTGCATCTCTGTGGTACATTTTTAAAGGGCACGAAACATCCATGTGATAAAAGTCCCTGGTCTCTCTCGTCTCTTTTTCATTAACTTCTGCTTCTCTTACCAACCTCTACTTATCATTGCCTCTTCTCCCAGCCCCTCCTGCAGATCTGCACATTCTGACCTGCGTCGTCGTCTGGATCTCCAACATCACGTGCTACTGGGATCCCGGACAGGAGACCACCCTCCCGACCACTTACACCCTTCATGTGCGAGAGTGAGTACCAGCTCCCATGTCTGCATCCCCACCTGATGGACCGTGCCAGGACTGGGTGGTGGGCGCAGTTTTCTTTCGCATCGAAGTTCCACCACTGAAGCTGTCACCCCGCTTCTCTACCATTGCATTGGGGGGGCAGGGTATTGAAAGGGAGAGAACAGGGTTTGTGCAAGTGGCGTTTTGCAGGAAAGGGCCATGGGGTTACTTGGAGTGGCAGAGATTGTAACCTCCACCGCCAAGGCTGTTGAATGCCCACCATATTCAGAGATCTAAGTCTCCTTAATGGTGATCTCTGGGCAATTAGAGGACCTGCCTCTAAGTTTGATCAGTCGCTATTCTACGCGTCATGTGTCAGGGGAGTCCCTACTGGGTGTTCTACAAAAATATTGAGTTTTTAATATCAACCGGCATTTTCATGAACGCCACAGTCTTGACCACCACGTATGGATAGGGTCGGAAGGTGTGGAGTTAAGACTATTAGGTGTGTATTTCCCTGCGCTTGCTTACCTTGAGGATGTGTTGGTAGTCAATGTTGTGGATTCTAAATGAGTGCAGGTGATACTTTCCCATACCGCCCCTTCCTGAGTGTTGGTTGCGATCAATCGCAGACCTTCTCCCCTGAACTTGTGCCTGTGATGGTCGATTTGTGGTAGATGACAGTGGGTGGACCCCCGCTATGTTCTCAGCGTCTTCCTTCTCTGTCTCATGTCCAGAGACCTGGGGAGATGTGAGCAAGCCTTCGGCGAAACCAGCATCTGCCACCCCGTGGACCAGCACCGCTGCACCATCGGCGTCACCAGGATGAACGCGTTCTACAGCATCTGGGTGACGGCGCAGAACTCCCGGGGCTCGGCCACCTCGCCCACCCTCTGCCGCCTCGCCGCCGACATGGGTGAGCCCAGCTGACATGCTCTAGGTTTTTTAAATAAGGTTCTGTTTTATCACTTTATCTTGAAGAGATGATTTCATGTGCTTCAGTGTATTGTATGGTATGGCTGTGTAGCTGAGACAGTGATGCTGATTGGGTGAGCAGAGCCGTCATCTCCTTAAAGACTGGCATCAACACATGGGTACACAATGGGGTACATAAGTGGCTAACCGGTGGTGGTGCCTGTCCTCCCCTGGTTCTGCCCATATGATTCCCAGGCCCCCCTCCCACTGAGGCAAGAGGGGGCAGCCTGGAGCCAGGTCATTTTCCACTAAAGACCATTTCCACACTTGACTTTGTATAATCTTGGACATGCCTTGATGTGGCTCTTGTGCCCAGACTGCACCTCTGTTGGCCCTTAACTCTGGCTTGTGCAGCCCTGATGCACAGGCAGAACCCAGCACAGTGTCCTGTGAATGCAGGGTGCTGGTGCACCGGTGACACTTGTGGGTTCCTGGGCCTGTGCTGTACCTTTAATCTCTGGGACTGTCCCTCATCACAGCACTCCCCTCTGCCCGCAGGACCATAAATATTAACCTTTCCCACCCTGCCTTGCATTATTTCCTTCTGAGCCTGTCTCTGGTTGAATCTACCTACCCTGCTGCTAGCACTGTGCCCTCTAAAGCAGATCTCCTGTGACCCCCCCTCACCCCCCTGTTTGATGGGAGATCACAAAGAATAAGAAATGTTGACAAAGCCAATAGGCCTGCATTGGCGCTCAGCCTTTTAGCTTTGTCAATGCTTGTTTTGTTATGGCTTTTTAGAAACTTTATTGTTGGAAAAGCTACCCGACACTGATCATTTTAAAAATAGAAACAGATTCGGTACCAGAAAAGTTATTTTTTTCCCAAACAGCACGCATTGGCGTAAAAGCCCCTGGCACTGAGGGGGATTCCGTTTGGTGCTGCTGTGACCTCTATATGCTGTCCACATTGTATCCCTCCTCTGCCACCATTCACAGAACTTAATTTTCTATTTTCTATCAACACTTCATTCAGTTCCATAAGTTGTGTAGCTCATTCTCTTGTGTTACGCATGCCCCCTTAAACCCATGCCCGCACTCTTGGTATCGCCTCCACCAGTTCATCCATGGAGTGCCACCAGCCACATCATGCTAGGCTTTCCATGTTTAATGTTTATTCTGACACATCTTTGTCCTGCTCCCCCACTGCTCCTCCCCTCTCCTTCTGCTCATTGGCACATATTTAATCCGTGCGCCTGCCACTTGTCGCAGAACTCCCCTCCCAGTCTAGTCTCATAACATGTTTTGAATTAAAAAAAAATATATATATGTTTTAAAAAATGTGCAGGTCCTGGCAGCTGTAATTTCTGTTTTCCAAAAATGGACTTTGGTACACTTTTTTCAACTACCGTCCTACAATGGCGGCCTCCCTCCTTCGAATGGGAAACAAAAGCACAAAACAAAATGGCCACAAGGTTACGCTGCACAAGCGCGCACGAGATGATAGATGCGTGTGCACGTGTGGTAATGCTAGGTCCACTGTAGCATGGCTGCGTATGCGTCATAGCACCTTGATTATACTTTGCTGATGTGCTTCCACATCAGCAATTAACTTTTTTTTTTTTCTTTGGCCGATACTGAACACGATTGTCAAAAAATCATTTGCAAAACCAACAGGTGTTCATTAGCAAAGCTAAAAGGCCTGACCTTTTGTATTTGCCAATGCTTATTTTAACCTCAAAGTACTTTTTAGGTCGAGTGTACAAGTGCTTTGACCTGTTGTAATCTATCTGTGGGTTTTTAACCACGCCCACCGCACGCCGATCACTATTACTCGTTCATGGGCTTGCCCTTCATAAATCCTTTGTTATCATTGGTAAATACTTTACGTTTGTCCCTCCTTGGGGCGGTTGGGTTACTGCCTTGGACACCAACCCTGTTACATGGATAATTGCATGACTGTCGATACATTTGACTGCGAGTGAGCTTGTTTTTTCTTTTATGTCTCTCATTCGCACTCATGCTCATGGCGGCCGTGGCGGTTTGAATCGGCTCAACTATTTTACTTTTCATTTACAATTTAAGTGGCAAGAAAAGTCCAGTTAGGAATTTACAATGCTAATAGCTCTAACTCGAGCAAACGAGGCCCATTGTATTGCAAGTGCTTGTTTGCTGTCCATCTTCTCTGGGACTGCATGGGTAAGTGGGACCTACCTCCTGAAACAAGATGGCTGCACACAGGAAGCGGTCCAGCATCAAATTGTCAAGGGCAAGTTCTCTAATTTGCTGCTGGACCGGTCTGTGTTGCTGCGGCTCTGAGCTTCTATGAATGTTACAGATTCAATGGAGGGGCGCAAGAGTGGTGTCCTTCCAGGCAGAACCTCTGTAACCTCTTTTAGAAGAAGCATGTTAATTGATTATGGCTTTTCAGAGCAGTGCATTATTTCCTGTTCCACAAGTGTCTCATTTCTTTCCTTGTTAGTTATTATTACTTTTCCATTTACACAGTTTTCTTTCAGCCTAAGAGCCACATTGTCAAATGGCTGGGACCCATAGATAACAGCTGTACAACAATAACAAACTCCTCAGTTTCTACCTTTGAGTTTTCTGTACTTTATTGTCCTCAAAAGCTCAAACAAAGTGAAGCATTGAGATTAATTGGGAAACATCCTTTACCACACAGTCTTTTCCACGCCAATGCCTTTACCAGGCCTGGTATGTAGGGATAAGGTATCTGCCTGTCTGTCTGTCTGTCTATCTTCGTTCATTGAAAGAAACAAAGGTTGAAGGAACATTATAGTTAGGTGAAAATGTCTCTACAGCATACTGTTTCAAACAGACAAAAGCACTGAAATTCATATTCTAGTTATCTGAAGTAACTATATCGCGTGCCCTAAGGTAACTATATTGCGTGCCCTCAGGTAACTATATTGCGTGCCCTCAGGTAACTATATCGCGTGCCCTCAGGTAACTATATTGCGTGCCCTAAGGTAACTATAATGCGTGCCCTCAGGTAACTATATCGCGTGCCCTCAGGTAACTATATTGCGTGCCCTCAGGTACCTATATCGCGTGCCCTCCGGTAACTATAATGCGTGCCCTCAGGTAACTATATCGCGTGCCCTCAGGTAACTATAACGCGTGCCCTCAGGTAACCATATCGCGTGCCCTCAGGTAACTATATCGCGTGCCCTAAGGTAACTATAACGTGTGCCCTCAGGTAACTATAACGCGTCCCCTCAGGTAACTATAACGCGTGCCCTCAAGTAACTATAACGCGTGCCCTCAGGTAACTATAACGCGTGCCCTCAGGTAACTATAACGCGTGCCCTAAGGTAACTATAATGCGTGCCCTCAGGTAACTATATCGCGTGCCCTCAGGTAACTATATCGCGTGCCCTCAGGTAACTATATCGCGTGCCCTAAGGTAACTATAACGCGTGCCCTCAGGTAACTATAACGCGTGCCCTCAGGTAACTATATTGCGTGCCCTAAGGCAACTATATTGCGTGCCCTAAGGCAACTATATTGCGTGCCCTAAGGCAACTATATTGCGTGCCCTAAGGCAACTATATTGCGTGCCCTCAGGTAACTATAACGCGTGCCCTCAGGTAACTATATCGTGTGCCCTCAGGTAACTATATCGTAACTATATCGCGTGCCCTAAGGCAACTATAACGCGTGCCCTCAGGTAACTATATCGTGTGCCCTCAGGTAACTATAACGCGTGCCCTCAGGTAACTATAACGCGTGCCCTCAGGTAACTATAACGCGTGCCCTCAGGTAACTATAACGCGTGCCCTTGGGTAACTATAACGCGTGCCCTCGGGTAACTATATCGCGTGCCCTCAGGTAACTATATTGTGTGCCCTCAGGTAACTATATCGTAACTATATCGCGTGCCCTAAGGCAACTATAACGCGTGCCCTCAGGTAACTATATCGTGTGTCCTCAGGTAACTATAACGCGTGCCCTCAGGTAACTATAACGCGTGCCCTCGGGTAACTATAACGCGTGCCCTTGGGTAACTATAACGCGTGCCCTTGGGTAACTATAACGCGTGCCCTCGGGTAACTATAACGCGTGCCCTCAGGTAACTATATCGCGTGCCCTCAGGTAACTATAATGCGTGCCCTCAGGTAACTATAACGCGTGCCCTCTGGTAACTATATCGCGTGCCCTCTTTATCTTTAAAATCTTTAGGGGTGGGTAAAGGGAGGTAATGGTTTTAGAGTTTAAAGGTGGATAGTTTTAAAGGGAGGCATGCTTAATTTTAGGGTTTAGGGGTGGGTAGTGGTAAAAGAAAGTTAGGAGTACATTTAAAACGAAGGGGGCTTGAGGGGTTCCCTCTCCCCCAAAAAACAAAAATAATCAAATTAAATATTACAATTATGTATAAATATAGATATTACCTTTAGGCCTGGGCAGAGTTCACGGAGTCCGACTCCGCAGAATTTAACAGAGTTGAAAAAAGTCTCTTTGGATTTCATGGAGGCAGAGTTCCGTGACCTGCGGAGTCCTGAATTTGCCCAAACTTGAAAGCGCTAAGCAGGGTCGGTCCTGGTCAGCCTGGCCTGACCCTTAGCGCTTCCGAGATCGGGTGCATTCAGGAGGGCTGCAGGCAGTGAAAGCTGCCGTTTCAGGCCTCTTGTGCACTGGCCTGTCCCGTGTGCACTGCACACGGGGAAGTCCGGTGCACAAGAGTCCTGAAACTGCAGCTTTTTTTGCTGCATACGGCCTTGGCTTTAAATCTGGCCGTGAAAGCTGCCAGGCCTGTTGTTCACCGGCGTTTCAGTCCTTGTTTGTGCACAGACAATGATAAAAGAGATAAGGACTTACCTGGGTCTCCCGGGGGTCCTCCTCTTCTCGTCATCGACGAGTCTGTCCCTGCAGCAGCTGCCTCCCTCTGTGCTCTGTTGCACAATGCAGCCCAGTTATGGGCTGCACAGCGCAAGCGCAGACTGACTGCACTTGCGCTGTGCAGCCCATACTGTTCTCCAGTGCATCGGGTGAGCTCTGCTCCGCTGGCGGGGCTAGTAGAGTTTTTAGACTTACTCTGAATGTGGAGTTCCAAAATCTCTGTTAGCTCCGCGAGCAGAGTGGAGCTCCCCGCACCCCCCTAAATACCCTACATAAAGTTGACATGCATGATAAAATTATGCATGGTGAGGGCATCTGCATCGTAAAGGACACGTGGAAAAGGCATGCATTGTAATGCAACACATTCAGATCAATGACACTGTTCTTATGATTGAATCGAGAATAATCTGGAACATGTGGAGAATACTCCATGTTCGATTATCCGTGGTTGGCCTCACTGTGGAATCTGGCTGGCAAAGTATGAGCATTAGTCTTATGTCAATCGCACATAGACTACCAATTGCAACACAGAGCTGACGACCATCCGGGGTACGCAAGATCCAGTCCAGAAGAGCGGCTCATTGTTTCAACAGAACTGACATTGCTTCAAGCCGATGAGTTTCAGGTCACAAGATCTCCCCCAGGCCAGAAACTGGAGTGTTCACTCATGGATGGTAGACACGGATTCAACATTGTCCGTAATCCACTGGGATCCTCCGGGTTATGATGAGTATTGTGCGCTGCCTGACCAAAGACCTTGTAATCCCCCTGAGTACAACTTATGGTTACAACGCGAACGGTGGCATTTTCAAAGTGCAGCGATAATGCAACACAGTTGTAATAGCAGAGCAGCAGAGATCTTAGTAAACCAAAAGTAGTGATGCAGAAATAGTAGTCATGCCCTGGTAGTATGTTGATGCTCTGATACCTCTGTGGCCGGGATAGCACCATTGCCAAGATAGTAGACCTGTCTTGATAGTTTCAACGTTGGGAAACTATCACTGCATGGATAATATCGAAGCCGAAGTAGGAGTAATGCTGGGATAATATTGATTCCAGCATAGTACTGATAGCAGGATAGTACTGATAACAAGGTAATAGTGATGTCTGGATAGTATCAATGAGAGGATTGTTTCTATGCTAGGATAGAATTGATGCAGAGATAGTATATTGATTCCAAGGTGGTAGTGATGTATTGATAGGACCTATGCTGTGATAGTATTGATGTCGGAATAGTAGTGATGTCTGGATAGCATCAATGCCAGGATTTTTTCCATGCCAAGATAGTATTGATGCCGAGGTAGCAGTGATGCCTGGATAGTATGAATGCCAGGATAATGTCTATGTCAGGATAGTGTTGATGCCGAGAGAGTATCGATGCTGAGGTAGTATTTATGTCTGTATATAATTGATAACGAGATAGTATGGATGCTTTGGTAGTAGTAATGTCTGGATAAGATCGATGCTGGGATTGTATCGATGCTGAGGTAGTAGTGATGTCTGGATAGGATCGATGCTGGCATTGTATTGATGCTGAGGTAGCAGTGATGTCTGGATAGGATCGATGCTGAGGTAGTAGTGATGTCTGGATAGGATCGATGCTGGCATTGTATCGATGCTGAGGTAGCAGTGATGTCTGGATAGGATCGATGCTGAGGTAGTAGTGATGTCTGGATAGGATCGATGCTGGGATTGTTTCGATGCTGAGGTAGTAGTGAGGTCCGGATAGGATCGATGCTGGGATTGTATCGATGCTGAGGTAGCAGTGATGTCTGGATAGGAGCGATGCTGGGATAGTATCGATGCTGAGGTAGTAGTGATGTCTGGATAGGATCGATGCTGGCATTGTATCGATGCTGAGGTAGCAGTGATGTCTGGATAGGATCGATGCTGAGGTAGTAGTGATGTCTGGATAGGATCGATGCTGGGATTGTTTTGATGCTGAGGTAGTAGTGAGGTCCGGATAGGATCGATGCTGGGATTGTATCGATGCTGAGGTAGCAGTGATGTCTGGATAGGAGCGATGCTGGGATTGTATCGATGCTGAGGTAGTAGTGATGTCTGGATAGGATCGATGCTGGGATTGTTTTGATGCGGAGGTAGTAGTGAGGTCCGGATAGGATCGATGCTGGGATTGTATCAATGCTGAGGTAGCAGTGATGTCTGGATAGGATCAATGCTGAGGTAATAATGATGTCTGGATAGGATCGATGCTGGGATTGATTCGATGCTGAGGTAGTAGTGATGTCTGGATAGGAATGATGCAGGGATTGTATCGATGATGAGGTAGTAGTGATGTCTGGATAGGATCGATGTTGGGATTGTATCAATGCTGAGGTAGTAGATATGTCTGGATAGGATCAATGCTTGGATTGTATTGATACAGGGATAGCATCAATGTAGGAGCAATCCTAGCAGATATCAGTTGGAGCAGTGTCTCTCTACAGAAGCAAACCCGCTGACTTGGATTATATAGAAAAAGTTACTTTTAGGTGCCTCTCACACCAAGTTACCTAACTCGCTTTACATTGGACAAAAAATGAGAGCAGTGCTTGTCAGTCTAAAACGTTTGATTCTGACCTAAGTATGTTTCCGACCATCCTTTGAAAAAGCATGAACATCGGTAGAATCTGACAATCAACTTATACGTTTATATTTTCAAAAGAAATTGGCAACAAGGACAATTGTGATAGTAAATCTATCCTGGGTCACTTAAGTGGTAACCAGCATACTGCATTTTGAAACACCTTTTGGGGTAATGGTACTTGCTGCAAAGATCTTTGTATAAACACAAACTTTCAAGGTAGAATAACTCTAACGGTTAATGCAATTGCTGCGGAGATCTGTGTGCAACCCAGACCAGGTTTGATTCATCCCAAGATAGAACAGATGCTTATGTGCCTGCTGCAAACCACAGCTACAGGTATTAGTAAGTGCTGTATACATGGGTATTATTGTAATTACTCACGTAGATGGAGCATCCAGTGAATGCTTATCTCCTACATACAGAGTCTGGGGCAGTCCAAAGCCTCTTCCCAAGTGTCTAGGCGTGCGCTTGGCTGAGGAGCACAGACTGGGCTCTGGTAGGCGAGTCCTTTGAGGGGACATGGTCTGTGCCTTGGGACCTAACCTGGTCTCTCCTGTTTCCTCCCACAAACCCCTTGCTCAATTGTAGTATTTCGCGGTCATGTTGGCCACACATATCAGATGGCTCATATGTGAATGTTTCCTGCTCCCTGATGGGGGTGCCTGCTGGGCTGGAGTTTGCGGTTCGGGTGGTCTGTCCTGCTGGGCTGGAGTGTGCGGGTCAGGGGTGGTCTGTCCTGCTGGGCTGGAGTTTGCGGGTCAAGGGTGGTCTGTCCTTCTGGGCTGGAGTTTGCGGGTCATGGGTGGTCTGTCCTGCTGGGCTGGAGTTTGCGGGTCAGGCGTAGTCTGTCCTGGTGGGCTGGAGTTTGCGGGTCAGGGGTGGTCTGGGCTGGAGTTTGCGGGTCGGGTGGTCTGTCCTGCTGGGCTGGAGTTTGCGGGTTAGGGGTGGTCTGGGCTGGAGTTTGCGGGTCAGGGGGGGTCTGGGCTGGAGTTTGCGGGTCAGGGGTGGTCTGGGCTGGAGTTTGCGGGTCATGGGTGGTCTGTCCTGCTGGGCTGGAGTTTGCGGGTCAGGGGTGGTCTGTCCTGGAGTGTGGGGGTCAGGGGTGGTCTGGGCTGGAGTTTGCAGGTCAGGGGTGGTCTGGGCTGGAGTTTGCGGGTCAGGGGGGGTCTGGGCTGGAGTTTGCGGGTCAGGGGTGGTCTGGGCTGGAGTGTGCGGGTCAGGGGTGGTCTGGGCTGGAGTTTGCGGGTCAGGGGTGGTCTGGGCTGGAGTGTGCGGGTCAGGGGTGGTCTGTCCTGGAGTGTGCGGGTCAGGGGTGGTCTGGGCTGGAGTGTGCGGGTCAGGGGTGGTCTGGCCTGGTTACCTCACTTGCCACTGCAGAGGTTATTCGCACATCGGAGTAATTGTTCGCTGTTCTTCCAGTGAAGCTTGGCCCACCTGAGATTGAGAGTGTGGCGTCCTCACAGAGGTGTCTATTGATGGTTTGGAGGCCCCCGGCCGTCGGGCTGCTCCCCGAAGAAGAGGCCGATTATGAGGTTCGATACCGAGAGCAGAAGCAGACGGTGGAGGGTGAGGCTGTGGAGGCGGAGCCCTGGCGACAGGTGAGGAGCAACACTTTGCACAGGAAGGTGATGGCTTAGAATGTCTGTCTGGCCTGGAAGAAACAAGTGAATGGTTTGTACTGCCGTTGGGTGGGCGAGCATCAGTGCTTAATTTTGTGCCTGTTGTTTCTGGTGCTGAGGACCGGCACTTATTTTTGAGGGCCAGCGCTTGTTTTTCTGCCTCAAGCATTTACTGCAAGCAAAAGACACATATGGGAAAGACGCAGGAAGAGAAAAACTAAAAAGTGTCACAATGGGAGAAAGCAGAAAGCTTCAAGCGTGAGGTGAAGGGGCAGAGAGTGGCTTTAAATTGATTAAAAGAGGCCTGAGATGGCTTCATGATTACGCTGCCTCGGTATTCTGTGCTCGCACATTTAAGTGCAGCAGCTGCGTGTTTGAGAGGAGAGCTTTGGGCACCGGCATGTATTTATTTACAGTTTAAACACTGGTGAGCATCCACTTTTGCACCCCTTCCCCTAGTTGGTAAACATAAAGTGTGCACCCCCTCTCTCCCTGCCATGATGGGTGCCAGGCTCCAGTGCACACACGCTGGCACCTCTCATGCACACCACTCCTTGTGTGGAACCGCACAGGGTCTCCCTCTACATCCCAGTGTATCCTTCATCTACCTGAATGTTGCGAGCTTCAGGTGTGATGGATACAGGAGAGGTCACCCAGAAGGGACTGAAACATCTCACTGTTTAAATAACCTTTCCATGCCCGGGTACCATGTGTGTACCTACAGGTACCATGTGTATACCTCCAGGTGTGTAACTCCGGTACCAGGTGTGTAACTCCGGTACCAGGTGTGTAACTCTGGGTACCAGGTGTGTACCTCCAGGTACCATGTGTGTACCTCTGGGTACCATGTGTGTATCTCCAGGTACCAGGTGTGTACCTCCAGGTCTTTTCCGGTGGCCTCTGTTGCACCAGGAAGCATAAACAGGGGCTCCTCAGCAATTATTAACACCAAACAGAAATATAAAACAACACAAAGCGTAGCAGCGAAGCTATGCAGCAAAGACACTGGACACAACAGGGGAAAGCAGTCTGGATGAACCTCTGACCAGTGGAGTCCACCAACACTTTGGACTGGTGCATCGCTGAGGCTGGGATTGCAGAGTCGGGTGCCCCCGCATTCACAACATGTTGCAGAAGTTGACACATATGTGTCTGTGTAGAGCGTAGTTACTTAGGCTGTGCCTGGTCTGCTCCAAATAACAGCCTACCAGGTACCGGCCACTCCTCAGTATGTGGAAAGAATCCACACACATGGCCGGTCTCTACGTGACAGCGGCGGGGCTTTCAGGATGCTGATGTGGAATTTCACCTTATTGAGGAGGGTTCCAGACCTCACATATTCACTCACTGATCCACCAATACATTCTTCTCAGCTGTAGAGATCGGTCTGTAACCCACGTCAATCATGCTTTATGCTTTAACTGTGCATGTTCTGTGAGTGATGAAAGCTTGTGAATGTCCGCTCTGCTGGAGCTGTTCTGCAGTGAATGGAAGATTATTGCTTCCTACGAGAGAGGGAAGCTTGTCTTCCCACAGCCTGCTGTACCTGTTCTATGAGAGAGCAAAGCTTGCACTGCAGCTATACAGTTGGATGCGAGGGAAGCTTGTCTTCCTGTAGCCTGCTGTACCTGTTCTGTGAGAGAGCAAAGCTTGCACTGCAGCTATACAGTTGGATGCGAGGGAAGCTTGTCTTCCCGTAGCCTGCTGTACCTGTTCTGTGAGAGAGCAAAGCTTGCACTGCAGCTATACAGTTGGATGCGAGGGAAGCTTGTCTTCCCGCAGCCTGCTGTACCTGTTCTGTGAGAGAGCAAAGCTTGCACTGCAGCTATACAGTTGGATGCGAGGGAAGCTTGTCTTCCCGCAGCTGCTGTACCTGCTCTGTGAGAGAGCAAAGCTTGCACTGCAGCTATACAGTTGGATGCGAGGGAAGCTTGTCTTCCCGCAGCCTGCTGTACCTGCTCTGTGAGAGAGCAAAGCTTGCACTGCAGCTATACAGTTGGATGCGAGGGAAGCTTGTCTTCCCGCAGCCTGCTGTACCTGCTCTGTGAGAGAGCAAAGCTTGCACTGCAGCTATACAGTTGGATGCGAGGGAAGCTTGTCTTCCCGCAGCCTGCTGTACCTGTTCTGTGAGAGAGCAAAGCTTGCACTGCAGCTATACAGTTGGATGCGAGGGAAGCTTGTCTTCCCGCAGCCTGCTGTACCTGTTCTGTGAGGGAGCAAAGCTTGCACTGCAGCTATACAGTTGGATGCGAGGGAAGCTTGTCTTCCCGCAGCCTGCTGTACCTGTTCTGTGAGGGAGCAAAGCTTGCACTGCAGCTATACAGTTGGATGCGAGGGAAGCTTGTCTTCCCGCAGCCTGCTGTACCTGTTCTGTGAGGGAGCAAAGCTTGCACTGCAGCTATACAGTTGGATGCGAGGGAAGCTTGTCTTCCCGCAGCCTGCTGTACCTGTTGTGTGAGAGAGCAAAGCTTGCACTGCAGCTATACAGTTGGATGCGAGGGAAGCTTGTCTTCCCATAGCCTGCTGTACCTGTTCTGTGAGAGAGCAAGGCTTGCACTGCAGCTATACAATATGCGTTTGTCCTGTGATGGGCAAAGCGTGTGATGTTGTAGCGCTAGGAGTACCTGTCCTCTGAAGGAGGGAAGCTTCCTCTGTTTCTGCCCAACATCTGTCTGTTCCATGAAAAAGGGTTCTTTCCAGTGCTGTTAACTCATCTTATGAAAAAACGAAGTATACATCAAATAACATGCCCTGTGAACCAGGCACTCTGTCGCGGTAGCTGATGTGATACGCCTGAGCCCGGCGGGGTAATATCTGAGAGACAAAAGATCCCAATGGGGAGGAAAGCGGGGTCCTTTGCCCTGCCTATGTTCAATCCTGTGGTAGGAAGACACTAGTAAAAATAGTTTCATTCATCAACACAGAAGTTTAGTATATATCTGATAGTTTAACAATAGAAGAACATAACTTTGGACATAAGGGACACCACGTCATCCAGACTAGGAGACTGTGGAAGCAGTGACCAGTGGTTCTCTCGGATGCTTCCCGGTGCCAGATGGGGACCCGTGGATGAACCATGCCTTGCCAGGCAGGCGAGGGTTCTTCATCCTCTGTGAGCACATGAATGTATGGCAACTCCACACAATGTTTGGCTGTTTCCATATGTTTATGTCTACAGAGCATGGAACAGCCGTGTAACTCCTCTCACGCCCTCTACAGGGCCTCATTGAGAGTGGCCTGGCAAATGGCCGGGTTTCCCCACTTCCTGAGTTACCAGGGACACCAATACCTCTGAGGGTGGGGAAATCCAGCCTTTTGCAGGTTGGACACTGAGGGTCCATTAATATGAGGCATTACAGGCAGAATCTGTAACTCCGGGCTTGATTCCTCCTGTGATTGTTTATTTTCAGCAGCCAAGATCTCTTGGTGCACGGAAAGTGATTTTCGCCTTTTCGGTAGATCTTACACCCCCAGTAGGGCCGATAACTGATGTTGCCGGCCCCATTGTAACTGATGGGCCGCTACTACTGAGGGAAAGTATGTTGGCTCCTGTGTTGTACCTGTCCTGGATGTGTGAGAGAGTCAGGAGATGCCCCTCCTGCTACGACCACCCATCTTTCACCTATTCTTTGTGTTGGAGAAGGTTGTGCCCCTGCTGCCCGTGCTGGACATACCCACCAATCTCTCTGTTGTGTTTGTGAAGCTTGGTATAAAACTTTCCACTGCCAATGTTTCTTTCAGCACATGATCAGAGTAAAAGACTGAATGCTCACAAAATATGTGAGCAGCCCACCAGTACTCAGTGTTTACTCACAGGTCTACTAGGACCTGTGTCTGCGGAGGTCGCGTGTACGTCCTACTCCGGTGAGTAGCCGCCGCGAACTTAGAGAAGCCTGCGATGTTCTTATCTACTAAACTGTTGATGGACATATTCGAAGGAGCACAGATTTGCTCTTTGAAAATTCAGATACGTTTGGTTAAATATTTGGTAATATTTCACTCACCTGATAGCCGCCTTCTTGGGCATCAAGCGCCAACATTATTTGTGAATGTAAAGCGCTATGATGTGATAGCGACGGAGACAGACGGAAAACTTAAGAACGGTGCAGATAAGTATTCCAAAGGTACAAGGGAACCTGCAATCCAATCTTGTCAAGTCATTGAGATTTTTCTACAAATTATCCCTCTGCTGACTGTTGAACAATGTTTTATGCAACCTTCTGGTCAAAAATACAATTCTGATTTTCTGTATCACCCAGGGGGTAACATCATAATTTTTTCTCCTACTATCCCCCCCCCCCAACCATTCACTGAATACTCTTTATTAGCCATGTAAAAATAGTAGGTGGTTCCTGCAACTCGATCACGCCCCTTCTAGGCACTGAGGGCATGAATTAGATCTCAGCAGATGGAACACTAAACGTGAAGGATATCCTGTCCGCCGTATTACGATGTCTATAGAGTTTAGTGGGATGCTAATATGGCGGACGGGATATCCATCACATTTGTGATGGAGTATTCCCCTCCACCAAGACCTAGATCAGGCCCTTAGTAACTCTTGCTCATTCTACAGAGGAGAACATATAGCAGTGAACAGTAGGTTTTCTTTTTTGTTTGCAAAGTTGAAAATGTGTTTTGCTTTTATGACATATCTGTATTAGGGCTCCGGCTCTGGGATTCTAAACAGCTTTACTTTCAGATAAAAATAACATGAACACTGCCTAAAAAACATTATAGAAAATCAAATGAGATTTCCCTGTACTTTGGTTCGCAAGCTCCCCCGCACCTAGCCAGCTGGCGACCTTCAAAAAACAGATTTAAAGGAGTTGATGGAATTTTTTATAGCCACAGAGCAGTGCTGGCCTTTGCCTGACCAGCTTAGTAGAAGCATGAATGAACCTAGCAGGGCCTGGCACACACCCTTCAGCATGGCTCACTTGTCTGAACCCCTCTCAAACGTCCTGTAGTACAGTTGTGTCTGAGCACTAGTCAAAAACACCACGAATTAGGACGGTGAATTCCTAATGATACTTAAATTGTGAATAGGATAATTGCTGGGGCTCAAACTTCTTCTTAGAAGCCTATGTCAAGCGCTGCGGAATGCGGGAATTGCCAAATAACAAGGCTACCAGGTCTTGATTCCAACTCCTGCCTTTCTTACAGCAACCTTTACTTCAGTTTTTTTTTTATCTCATGAATTTCTGTCTCTATCTCATGACTGCCAAGGCTACCTACTCTTGATTCTACCTCATGCCCCTCTCTTACACCACCCTACTCTTTCTGCCTGTATGTCACTTTTCAGGGTTCTTTTCCAACATGATTCCTCCGTTTGTCAGTTGTTTCCTTTTTCTTACGCATACCCTCTCCCTTTTTGCCTCTCCCTCGCGCTCTCTCTCTTTGTCAACGTCTGATCATGAAAACTATGCCCTGGTACCCAGTAATGAGTGGTGGTATAACCACCTCTAAACCCACCCACCCCCAAATTAAACACTGTAGTACATCCTGTGTCTCTCCACCACTCCAGTCCATACACAAACAAAATTGTGTCTAAAAAAATGCTCCCTAATCATCAACCTTAATTCTTGAATGATTATCTATTAGCATCACCTGATGAAGAGGTCTATGTGACTTTGAAAGCTGATTGTATTGTTGCACCTTCCAGTCTGGCATTCAGGTGCTCTAATAAAAGATATATAGCCTGGGTTGCATGGGCTGGCATTCTGGACTAACTCAGTGTTTCAAATCCTTTTGTACATAGTTTGAGTCAAGACACAACCGATATTTAATTTTCCACATACCCTTTTTCCTCCATAAATATTATTTGCAGGACCCAATAGCCAGATTAATTCATTTTGGTGCAATTTCACCCAGTCTGTTAAATCTGTGTACTTGGTAGTCATGCAATGAAGAGTATTTCTGATTGTGTTGTGTTCAACATATCGGGAAAAGCATCACAAGTCAAAGTAGTCCAGGGATGCAAAACCTTTGATTTTGTGAATCTGCATTCTTTGTGTGAGAATTAAACTCTTTGGAACATCCTCAGTTATGTGGCCAAGTGCAATACAAATAACTTTAACACAACAGGTGGTGGAAAGTGGAGCATTAGCTAGCTATATCTGTATTTATTTAAATCAGTCTCTGGGAATACTACCTATGGTCATAGTGATGGCCTCTAAGCACCCTCCGTGTGCTGAGAATGTACCTCTATCAGTAAAACCCTTGTGTCTGGTGTCAGAAGTGGGATACTTTCAATGTTGCCACTTTCGGTTGGTTTGTGTTTGCCTCTGCATACCTTATATTTCATCACTGCCCTTCTCTTTATCTCCTGTAAGTTTGCACTTGTCCTGTATTTGCAAGTTCTAAAAAATCTCACTTTCCTCTTGAAGCTGCATTTTACTGCCACTGAGAGTGACGTATCGCCAAAACGACTTTGCAACACTTCCTATTTCACCAACTATACCATTGAGCTGCGCGTAAGGTACCACAGTTCCTTTAGCCACTGGAGCAACTGGAGCCCAGCGAAGACTGTGGAGACGGAACAAGCAGGTAGGGGTCTGAAAGACAACCATCCTCTGATTGGCTGGATGTGATGTAGATGCTGCCCTGTCATGACATTGACCTGTCCTGTGTATACATGTGGAGGATGCCTTACCCATTTCCTGATTGGCTGACATAATGTGAATCCTACCCTGTCACGAATCTGACCTGCCCCATGTGTAAATGCGGAGGATGGCCTAGCCATCCCCTGATTGGCTGGTATAATGCGGATCCAGCCAACCTGTCATGAGTCTGACTGCTCCATGTGTACATGAAGAGGATGGCCTAGACATCTTCTAATTAGCTGGTACAATGGGCATTCTGCCCTGTCATGAATCTGACCTGCCCCATGTGTACATGTGGAGACCCATGTTGTGTCTGGAAGTTGTGTGGTTTCTGTTCTATATCTATTCCTACTTGTTCTTTGTTCCTCTTCAAAGCACCTTCCAGAGCTCCCTCTCTGTGGAGAAGAATCATGATGCCAGATGCCGATGGGCGGAGGGAAGTCTTGCTGATGTGGAAGGTAACTAAAAGGCCGGGTATCTCTGGTAAGGGACTTTCAACTTGCACAACACCTGAGTGTGGTCCGAAAGGTAAACCTTGGGCAGAAGCTCGTCAAACACAAACCTCAGACTGAAAAGAGAAAGTGTTGTCACTGCTCAGACCAAAAACAAAGAGAGGGTGGGCTATGCCAGCAGTCTCACCTGGGAGAGGTAGAGACTGTCTCCGAGAGGCCATGATCAGGCACTAATGTGACCTGGCGCAGGTGGAGACGGTGTCAGAGAGGTAGGATTTGCCAGAAGAGTGTCCTGTGAGAGGTGCAGAGAATCTCATACAGTCTTCGAGCTTCCAGCAGTGAGACCTGGAGAGGTAGAGACAGACTCCGGGAGGCCAGTGAGACCAGGAGAATCAGAGACTGATTGAGAGAGGCCAGGCCCTGCCAGCAGTGAGACTTGAGAGAAAGACAGAGGGAGACAGTCTCAGAGAGGTCAGGTCCTGACATCAGTGAGGCCTGGGAGAGGCAGAGACAGTCCCAGGGAGGCCAGTGAGACCTGGAGAGGTAGAGACAGACTCCGGGAGGCCAGTGAGACCTGGAGAGGTAGGCAGCCACAGAGAGATCAGGTCCTGCTGGCAGTGAGACCTGAAGAGGCAAAGACAGTCTCGGGGAGGCCAGTGAGCTCTGGACAGGTAGGGACAGTCTCAGGGAGGCCAGGCCCTGTCAGCAGTGAGAACTAGAGAGGCAGAGACAGTCCCATGGAGCCCAGTGAGACCTGGAGAGGGCGAGACAGTCTCGGAGAGGGCGGGTCCTGCCAGCAGGGGGAACTGGAGAGGCAGATACAGTCGGAGGGAGAGGGAGAGAATATGAATGAATATGAATTCCAGAGAGGCTATGTTCTGCCAGCAGTGAGACGAGAGAGTGAGACCTGAGAGACAGAAAGATATATAGAGTGAGTGTGTGTGTGAGACTTGGAGAAACCAGGTTCTGCCAGCATTGAGACCTGAGAGACAGAGACAGACAGACAGACAGAGAGAGAGAGAGAGAGAGAGAGTGTCTCGGAGCAGCCAGGTCCTATCAGTAGTGCGACCTGAGAGAGAGGCAGTCTTGGAGAGGCCAGGTTCTACCACCAGTGAAACCTAGAGAGACAGAGAGAGAGAGACCGTCTCAGAGAGGCGAGGTCCTGCCAGTAGTGAGACCTGAGAGAGGGAGGGGGGGGAGGAGGAGAGAGAGAGTCAGGCTTGGGGAGGGCAGGTTCTCCCACCAGTGAGACCTAGAGAGACAGAGAGAGAGAGAGAGAGAGAGAGAGAGAGAGAGTCTCGGAGAGGGCAAGTGCTGCCACTAGTGAGACCTGGAGAGAGACGGTCTAAGACTGTGCCCTGGAAGAGGTAGAGACCGAGAGACACTTTCTGGTCCCCCACCTCCAGGCAGAGACATTTAGGGGGTACAACACCGAGCCTTGTGTGCGGAAAAAGCCCGAGGAAGCGAAGGTGGAACTTGTCCTTGGCAGATGCCAGGGGTGCGGAGCTTGCCCTGGAGGGCTGTGAGTGGTGCTGCTTCCAGAGGGGACAAGTCATACCAACCCCGCTGCCGTGCCACCCGGCAGCGGGCCCTGCGGTGCCACCCGGGGCGCTGCGGGGTCTCTTCCGCCCGCACTCCGGGGGTCCTGGGGATGCAGGTCTCCTCGGTGGGTCAGACCTGACCCTTCTATCCGTCATAGACGAGCCCAGGAGACTCCCCTGGAGAGCAGAGCCCCCCCAGCTCCGAGAACAGGAAGATGGAAAGCAATAAACGAGGCTTTTGTTCGAAGGTTGCAGGGTCCTTCTTAAAAACTACCCACACCTGCTGCCTGCGCAGAAAAGAGGGGAGACCTTGTCCTGCTTCCCCCCGTCCCCCCGCACATCTACATGTGCCAGAGGTGAGCGCAGTCTGCGGCCTCCTCTCACACCTATTGGCTTTGTCATGGTGTGACGCAACATAAGCACATTTAAAAAAACTCCTAAATCACTCACCTGTTATTCAACTAAACAATTATTGCGGTTACTCCACTTACCCTGGAAAATACCCGAGAGTAACGTTTGATCCATGCAGCAACACCGCTGCTCTCAGAGCATATCGGGGTACAGGCAATGTTCACCCCAGACAATGCACAGTGGTGGCGGGGTGCTGACGCTCCCAATATGGCAGATTTAGGTCAGAGTTCTGACGTCACCCATGATGGCGACTTCAGGGCCGAGAGAGGACCCCAAAAATGACAGCGTTGAGGCTGGGCGCTGATTCCCCTAAACCAGTGGTCTTCAAATGTTTTAATGCCGCACGCACCCCCATGAGGGAAACAAAAAATCATCGCCCCCTCCAAATTATTCACAATTATTATATTAAATCTGCAATGTTTAAATAGGTCTAGAGTTATTTAAACATTGCAGTTAAGTTCTGATGCTGTTTTAAAAATGCAGTCATGATACCAGACATTCTAGTCACGCCAGGCAGGACTAACTACCGTGTGAAAGTATCCACAGTGTGATTATTAGAAGTGGGGGTGAAGTGGGGGTTTTGAAGAGTATTTGGAGTCCCTTCCCTTTGGACACTTACTTCCAGCTTGGATATAATTGACACAAGTTAGTGATGGCCCATTACAGAGCCCTGTTATCAGCATATTGCTTGTATTGGCCAGAGCCTGGCACCCCCTGGGATCACTTGAGGCCCCCCCCCAGGGAGTCCGCCCCCCAGTGTGAAGACCCCTGCTCTGCACAGTGATGTCCATTGGTTGGGCTGCCTCCCGGCACTGCATATCCGGATTGTAATTCAGCAAGACTGGTGAGCTGTTTAAACCCAGGGACACCCCAAAGCAGTGAAATCTCATTTCCTAATTCCTCCTCGATCTCCAAGCCTCCTCATCCCCAGTACCTTTGTCTTTCCCATTTTTTTTTTTGTTTCAGTTTCTTTTCTTCTCAATCTCTGTTCCTCTTCTTCCTTGTGGTTCCCACCCCTCACCCCCTCTTTCGACTCTAGCCTTTGAAGCAGAATGAAGCCCACGGGAGGATTCTGGGGTACCGCGTCCTCTCTCAGGCGACGGAGGAGGGGGACGCCTTTCCCTCCGAGCGTCCTGCAGACTCCTTCCGGTGGACTCTGTCCCTCTCCAGGCGGGAGCACACCGTCCTCCTCACAGCCTTCACCGCCCTGGGAGAGTCTCCCGCCGCCAAGCTGGTGATCCCTGCGGCCGACCAAGGAGGTGGGTGTAACCCTGCGAGAGGGCGCAGCGGCCACTGAAATGAGGCCCTGCGGTTCAGAGTACTGTAGTGAGTGGTACTCCACTGGTGTGTGGGTCTGCAGAGTACGAGAGTGGACCAGTGCCCCTGAGGCGTGTGGGGACATTTGTGAACCTTCCTTAAAGTGTATGGGTCCTTTGGGTCCGTCTTGGGTTTTTTGAGGAGGGCGTTCATCCCTGTGTATTTCCAGCTCCCTGGGAAGGTGTCGAACTTGAAGGAGCTGTTGATGATCTTCCGTAGTTGGGGTGCGATGACGGAGTTTGCTTTGTTGAGGATGTGGTGAGGGCAGGGGTCAGATGGAGAGCCGGAATGGATGGTGTATATGATTGCGATAGTGTCGTTGTTGTTGACGGGGGTCCATGAGAGCAGGAGGTTGGTCGGAGGTGAATCTGTGATGTTGGTGGTTGCCGGGGGTTCTGGGTGCTGAAGCTGTCGTGGATGTCTGCATTCTTGCGGTGGAAGTAGGAGGCTAGGGAGTCGCAGAGGTCTTGGGATGGCGGGATGGCATTGGAGTTGGAGCTGGGATTGAAGAGATCCTGCACGACGTTAAAGAGCTCCTTGTGGCTGTGTGCGTTGTTGTTGATTCAGTCTTTGAAGGCGCTCCTTTTGGCAGCTCGGATGAGTTGTTGTTGTCTGCGGATGGCGTTTTTGAAGGCTGTGTGGTTGTCCAGTGTCTGATCTTGGTGCCACTTTCTTTCAAGTCTTCGGCAGCATTCGTGGAGGTCGGTGGTAAACCAGAAGGCCTTTCTATTGGTGCGTCTATTGGAGGGATTCTTGACTGGGGCGAGAGTATAGGCACAGGTGTTGACCTATTGCCTGAAGTTGCGGGCAGCTGCATCAATATCGGTGGTGTCGATGGGTGGGTTGTGGGAGAGGGTAGCGATAAGTTGGTCTTTGGTGACCTTGTTCCAACTGCGGTGGGGGATCTGTTGTGGGTGTTGGTGTGTTGTGGGTTTCTTGATGGAGAAGTGGATGCAGTGGTGGTCTGTCCAGTGGGGTTCGGTGGTGTGGCTGAAAGAGACGTGATTGCTGGCGGAGAAAATAGGGTCGAGTATGTGTCCTGCAAAGTGGGTCGATGTCGTGATGAGCTGTTTGAGGCTGAGGTTGGAGAGGTTATGGAGCAGGGTGGTAGTGGTGTTGTTGTTGGTGTTCTCGAGGGGGATGTTTAAGTCCCCAAGGAGTAGTTAGTCTTATGTTTCTGGTGAGTTTTATCCCATGTTTCCTGGGGAGTTTATTCCTCTGTTTCTTGCAAGGTTGAGCCTCTGGTTCCTGGGAGTTTGATGCTTTGTTTCATGGGCATTTGTTCCTGTGTTTCCTGTGAGTTTCGTCCTTTGTTTCGTGTGAGTTTGATCCTCTGCTTCCTGGCGAGTTTAATCTTTTATTACCTGGGAGTTTGATCTTGTGTTTCCTGGGGAGTTTGTTCCTCTGTCTATTACGAGGTTGAGCCTCTGTTTCTTGGGAGTTTGTTCCTTTTCTTCCTGGGGATTGATCCTGTTTCCTGAAAGTTTTCTTTTTTGTTCCTGAAATTCATCTCCTTTACTTTGGAGTGTGGTCCTTTGTTTCCTGTGAAGCTTGAGTTTTTACTTTGATCCTCTTTCGACAGTTTGTTCTTCTCTATGTGAGGTTTTGCTGCTATTTAAGCATGCTATCAGGGTGTTCAAGTGTTCACCAGAAGTTTACTCTTTTGCACAAACTAAGGGAGATTGCTTCCAGTGGATTTGCTTGTAAAAAGGGATACTGATCGCTTAATTCTCTCTAAAACATCCATACATTGATCCCACTTGTTGCTTGGAAGAACTGTGGCTGTCTAGATGTTTGGAGATTGTTCTGTTTCTTCATCTTCTCTTCTCTTCCAGTCCTTCCTGCTCGCCTGCCCGTCCTGGTCTCTACGGTGAGCGACCACGCTCTTCTCATGCAGTGGGAGTCCCAGGTCCTCAGGATGGGTCTCACCGAGGACTCGATCCATGTCCTGGAGTGGTTGGTGGTAACCACGCAGCATGGAAGTGGTCTCAGCCACTGGGAGACCAAAGAGGGAAACATCACCGAAGCTGTGGTACGAGGTACAGTGATTTTCAAACATGAATTTGGTTTATTTATTTTAAGGTGTGCACCATACAAATTATAGTCTCTAGAAGCCATGGGAAACCTTCACTAATTAGGAGCATTTCTGAAATATTGCAGCACACACCATCCAAACCTCAGAGCTTCATATTCACAAAAAATCAATGACTGCAAACATTTGTTTGATCATAGTAACCCTCTTACGAGCTTGAATATTCTTCCAACTCGTAAATAGACTTATGCAAATCAATAAGAATTACTAAAAAGAGGGGTCGTGAAGGAGGAACCCCCTCCACACTTGGGATGCCAGATTGGAATACATCAATAATTTCCTGACTTCCAAAAGGGGTTTGTGATCCATTAGACATTTCAAGTGGTGGTGGTGATGGTCAGGGGGGCTTGGGGGGGGGGGGGTTGGCATTCATGAAAGTGATGTCCCTCCTCTATTTGGGATTTGCAATTTAATGTAACAATTGTTCATGACCGCATTTGTGGGGGCAAACCATTGACCAGTAACCGACCCCAGAGTTGGAGTGGGAACTGGTTCACAAAGGGGAAGCTGTCCCTGTGGCACAGATTATTTTTTGGGGATCATGTTGGCACCTCAGGGGTAGCAGGCACAGGTCTAGTGTTCCAAACAAAAATCTTTTTTTTTTTTTAAAAGAGCACCTGTCCAATTAATGGACATACTGTTTTTTTTTTTTTTTTTTTTTAAACTTTCCCTTTTGCGTGTGCAAACGCTGCTGTCCCTTGCAGGCCTCCATTCCTGCATTCATAGCCATGCACAAGGGCTAGCAAACTGCAACCTTCCTAATTAATGATCATTTTACTATCCCTTGGGAATGCATAATGTGCAGTGACCTATTAACACTGTTAGAATCACAAATTGCATTTGCAGAGCAGTCGGTTTGCACATTGGACTTCCATCGTTTGTGCATGTGGATTGCGCATTGGGCCACTCGTGGCCAGCGGCTAAACCCAAATACTTGACAGCATTTGGCAACTCCTAGGACACCCCCATTCCAATGCAGCCAGGTCATCGAGTGTCCTCAAGGGTGTTTTTCAGGTCCCTTTGGACATTTAAACCAAACCAGTCAGTATAAATGCAATCCATTTGGCCATCGCCCGGGCCGGTCTCCGCGCTGTAAACGTGTAGTTCAAAGCCATCCTTACAACCCTGTGTAGCACGTGGGAGCCCTGGATCTGAGCCATTGCTCGGTCTCCCAGTGGCCAATCATAGTCTATCTTAGAGTTTATAAGGGATCCAGGAGTCCTTGTTTGATGCATTGCGTTAATGTAAGGGAAAGTTTGTTTAAAGTGTTGTACTCAGCACAAGGCGGCGCGAACGGCTGACCCACACTAGCTTCTAAGCTGAGATTTGTATCCCACAGGATGCTCCGACTTCTCACTGTTTTTGCAAGGATTGTAGGTATTCCAGATCATTCTGTGACTGTTTTCTGTGCTGTACCCAATGTGGGTGGTTTTAAATTGAGTTGAATTGAGCATTCATAGAGCGCAACTGCCACTCCCAAAAGTGCACCCTGGCACTAAAGCGGAAAAAGACCTTCCACCCTAGTCAATGAGTGAAAATCACACCTAGGAGTATCATTCTCTTACAGAATAAAGAAGTAGCAAAGTGTGTCAGATTCCAAAGATCCAAGTTTTTAACTGCTTTCTAAGAATAGTTTCTGAATCAATGAACCTAAAGCGGGAAGGGAGATGGTTCCTGGCTTTAGTACCTAAAACAGTAAAGGATTCCCCCTCCTCTGGTTCATAATGTAGAAGAGACTATAGCAAATTTGCCTGGGAGGACCTCCGGGTTCTACGCGTGATGTAATGGGTGAACCTTGATGTTAAGAATTGCTTGAAAGGATCTGAAGGTCGTCCACATAATTTTAAAAGGACCCTCTTGTGCACTGGCAGCCAGTGCAGTGTTTGCCCGGCTGCCGAGGCAGAAGATGTTCTTGTAATTTAAGGACTGGTTTGGCAGCGGCGTGCTGGGTGACTTGGAGTTTCTACACCGCCTGCTATGAGGATCCAGGATACGGACTGTGAGACTCATCCTGCCTGGAGCTTCTAAGTGCACAGGCACCCGTCTTCCTGGCTGTCAGAGGCAAAAAGTCAAAAGATTTCCTTTAGAGATTTTATTAAATTGAAGCATGTGCGTAGTCAAATTTTACACCCAAATTTCTAACCACTTCCACAGTGGCTGGAGGAGAGAGGGCTAAATCTGGTCACCATTCGGCTGGGGCAAAAGGTTTAGACTTACCTAACCACATAACCTCCATGTTTTCAGTGTTTCGTTTCAGATGGTTGACTTTCATCCACTGAATAACTGCAGTTAAACAGTTTTTAAAGTTCAACTCCGGCCCAAGTGATGCCTTGTCCAGCGATAGTGTCAGCTGAGCATCATCTGTGTACGAAATGGCGCCTGTTCCGAAAGACGAAATCAGAGGAATTAGAGGGGACATCTAGTTATTGAATAAAACGGGGGTCAAAAATGGGCCTTGGGGAACTCCTGGGGTGTCTGGTATTACTGCCGAGGAATAAGGGCCTAACATGACCTTTTGTCTGCGACCTGTAAGAAGTGATTTTATCCAGGAGAGGCCAATCCAGCAACCCCACACTCTGTAACATGATGGAACAAGATGTCACGAGAGATGATATTGACTACAGCACATAGGTCTAACAAAATCAACACTGCACTTTAAAGGGAAGTGTGTGGGTGTGTGTGTGTGTCTGTCTTGCTTAGTCTATAAAAGTACATTCTGTGCACTTTGCAGATGACATTGAACCTGGGTGCCTGTACCAGTTGTCAGTCTCAGTCCTGCAAAACGGGATTATCTGGGCCACGGGAACCGCACACGCCTACTCCAGGGAGAGACGTGAGTATCCGCACGTGTGTGAGGCACGAGCCTGCAGCTGTATGTCAGAAATAACAGAGGAACAATGCTGAGTGCCAAAATATTGTGGAAGTAAGCGGATATTGGCAAGAGTAGATTTACTATTCTGAACTCCACGCTACGTAACGATATGTGTACTCTCTCGCGCGACATAGACATAGAGATATATATATATATATATATATATATAATGTAGAGAGAGAGAAAATACCTGCTGTTAAGGTACAGAAATGTACTATATATTGTAATTCCAGAATTCCAAAAAAGGAATGACAGCACTCCATGGAAGTAAGATATTTCAAGTATTTATTGGCTTCACTGTATACATATATATATATATTTATATATATGTGTATATACACATAGTATAGTAAACCTGTATTTACCTATTTATGCTTACAGTACCCATATGTGGGTTGTGTATATTTTTCTGTGTTGCACAATATTTCAGACTCAGTGTTCTGGTTCCCTACCTCGCACACACCCTTGGAATGAGTGCTGCCCTCCGCAGTGCACACTTTGCAGAAGGGTTCATTTCAGCATCCGAGACGCGCATTGAAGTGGTAGAGGCAAGGGTAAAAGGGCTGTGAACCTTGCATGCACTGGAATAATATGTGGCCTAGTTTTACCTCAGTGTGGCCTTTGACCTCCCTTATCTCTCTCAGGCTTCTGTCCTGGCTCTCTACCTGTAGCTAGCTTCCTGCTGTCCCTGGACCCGCCTCTGGGTTTCTGACCTCCCTCGTAGCTCACTCTCCGCGTCTCTGGGTACCTGGCATCCTTGGAACTGTCTCTTGTTTCCTTACCTCCCTGCAGGGGTGGCTCCACCGCCAGCAGCAGAGGCTGCAAACCTTTTACTACAAAACGATATTAAACTACGTTTATTATCATTTTGTAGTAAAAGGGGCGGGTGTTGGGGATGATAGCCATGGAGGGGAATGCACAGAGCATTCCCCTCAGTGCGCATGTGTGTTTATTTTTTGTGAACAAGAGATAAATGCCGCGCACTCCGTTCAGGAAGAAGACTGTAAAGTCGAAACGCGTTGTTTTCTCCTTTGCATCGAATAAACCTGACAAATTCTTGTGGAGCTGAACGGAGTGTGCGGCATTTATCTCTTGTTCACAAAGTTAATCGAGGACTCGGCCAGCCTCTCTGCCTCGCACCAGCAGAGTGTGCGTCGTTTTCCCTTGGTGCGCTTTGGTTTGAAATATATATATATATATATATATATATATATATATATATAAACTCCAACAGGTCCAAAGAGGCGCGCACAACTCACTTCGGTGCCTGCAACAGGGAGGGACCTACTCCCATCAATATTCTTCACACAAGTTGACACTTAAGTCAGGGATGCAGCACTCACAGGATTGAATCAGAATTCTTTCATTCCATAACAGGACCCCAAACAAACTGACACCAACGCGTTTCGACCTTCCCGGTCTTGATCACGGTGAATCAAGACCGGGAATGTCAAAACGCGTTGGTGTCAGTTTGTTTGGGGTCCTGTTATGGAATGAAAGAATTCTGATTTAATCCTGTGAGTGCCACATCCCTGACTTAAGTGTCAACTTGTGTGAAGAATATATATATATATATATATATTTTTTTTTAATTTTATTAATATTCCACCCCCGCACGCCTGTAACCCCTGCGAGCCGCAACTGCCTCCCTGTAACTCTTAGGTTCCTATCCTCTGTACGTCTCTTTAGGCCTCTGATTTCTCTCCAGCTGTGTCCAAGTCCCTGACCTGCCTGAGCCTCTGTTGGGCAGCCAACATAACTTTATTGGATCTTTCGCTGGCTCTCTGACCTACAGGCCGAGCTGCGGCCTCCGTGTCCACACCTCTGGGTCTCTGAAATCACCACCCGGTCTCCTTGTCTTTGGTGTTGCTCAGTCCCTGACAGCCGTCGCTGTCAGTGGGGTCCTTACCTCTCTGTACCCGTCCTGTACTCCCTGCAGCTCCTCTGTATGCGCCGAAGCTGCACGCAGCCTGGATTGGGAAGTCCCAGGTGGAGCTGGAATGGAGCGAAATTCCCATCGAAGCTCAACGGGGGGTGATCCAGAACTACAGCCTCTTCTACCAGGAAGTTGGAGGGAAGGTACAAGGTAAGATGCCCTGTGTGCCACTTATATCGATGGGCAGTGGGTGGCGAGAAGGGGGCACTTCTGGACGGACTGTCTGTGTGGCTGGAATACACTTCTTTCTGGCAGCTTGGGACCTTTGAATTTCAGACCTGACCAAAGTAACCTTGTATGCACAAAATAAGGTCACCCCTTTTCAAACTAAGGCCCTCATTATGAGCCTGGCGGTCGTTGGTAATTTGGGAAAAGGTACTGCCAACAGGCTGGCGGTACCTTTTCCCAAATTATGACATTAGCGGTTTGGCTCAAACCAAACCGCCAATGTACCACTCCGTCTGCCAGGGTGGTAATGGCCGCTGGGCTGGAGACTTTGGTCTCTAGCCAGACGGCTGTCACAATCCCACCCTCGGGACTATGACTCCGCCTACCACCATGGTTTTCGTGGCAAGCGTACCGCCACGAAAACCATGGTAGTAGGCACTATCAGTGCCGGGGAATTCCTTCCCTGGCACTGAAAAGGGGTCTCCCCCACCCCCTTCCCCTCTCCAGAGGCCTCACCCACCCTCCCCCTCCCTGTCCTGTCCCCCCACACATTTACACACCCACAAACGCACACATACACACTCATACACACATGCATACCCACATCCACCCACGCATGCACACATATATACCCACACACCGCAACACACACCAACATACTTTGTTGCACACACGCATTCACAACATACATGTACATTCACATTCAAGCATTCACGCACTCATTCAACGCGACTCCCACCCTCCCCCACACACAACACCCCCACACACGCACACAACACCCTCCATCCCTCTCTCCTACTGGACAACCCGACTTACCTGCTTGCAGGGGGTCCTTTGGCAGGAGATGGGACGTGACGCTGCTGTGAGCAGCATCGTCCACCAGCAAAACACTGCCAGGCCGTATCATGGTTCATGATACGGTCAGCTGTGTTTTGCTGGTGTGGCGCTGCTGCTGACAGCGGCGAAATCTTCCGCTATGATCATAGCGGAATTCAGCTAGCCTTCTGGCGCAATTCCGTCGAGGGTCATAATGCGGGTGGGTGGCTGGTAGCCACGGCAACGGTATGTTGGTGGTCATTGCCGTGCCGGTAGGCGGCAGTTACCACCAAAGTTGTAATGACCACCTAAATTCTTAACAAATATAAACTCTCATACACTTAAAAGAAGATTTAAAAAGTAGATAACAAAGATATTAAAAAAACAAACCTATATATTTGCATACAATCCATAAAATAAAAAGTAAAAAAGTATTAAAAGTATCTACATCGCCATCCAGGCTCTGTTTGTGGCATGCGTGGAAGCTTGTATGTTGCCCGCTTGCTTGTATGTTGCCCGCTTGCTTGTATGTTGCCCGCTTGCTTGTATGTTGCCCGCTTGGAGAGCAAAGGCCCTGACTGTTAGTCTCCGACACGTCAGGGCTGCCAGGGGTGCTCTGTTCTGCGGTCCCGCGAACAGAGGTTTTTGAATAATTTCTGACAATCCAGCATTTCAGAAGGGCCCCTGAGCTGCCCCTGCTGTCTGAGGTTCCAGGGCGGAAGTAAGGACTCCATGTCGTGTCCAGGTACCACAGCGTCCCCCAGAGACCCCTCTCCCCTCCGGATGCGTGTGGGTGAAGCATGCTTGACTGCCTGTATCACACTTCAACCCCACAAGACCCCTGACCCCTGTCACTGCCTCTTCCAGTGATGACCCTGAACAGCTCTTCCCGTGGCTGCTTGCTGTCGCGCCTGAGCGTGGGGGCGCAGATCCTGGTGACCCTGGCCATCACCAACAGCGCGGGAGGAACCAACAGCTCCCGCCTGACCATCACCACCAGGACCCTCGGTAAGTGCTTTGTGTCTCCCCAGCACTCTCTGGGTACTCACTGTCTCTGATCTGCCTTGATGTGTCACTGCACGCTTCCACACTCGCATTTGGTTCCCTGGTCCCTCTGGTTCCACCTGGACGGTGGCCTGGCTGCTGTCTCTGAGGGCTCATCTTAAGTGCAGTCCGCCTGCACGTGGCCCATCTACAGTTGTGTTGTTGGTCTATTGGTTGTCAGTGTTTGGTCCTCAGTATTCTGGTGGCACTGTACTCAGGAGTTGGTATTAAGGCGGAATACTGGGCCGTGCACCTAGAAGGCTTGGCACCCCTCTTCCCTTGAGCCAAATGTCGTTTCTTTCATATCGACCAGAAGCTCTAGTTAAAACTGACATTGGGAAAAGGAAACTCGGGCCACTTGCCAGGGTGTCCAAGACTGAGCCTCACTCTCCCACTCTGTCTTCCAGGCCATCGGCTGAGAGCTCATGGATGCCCACCTAGACCTCTGTGGCAGTGCCACCTGGAGCAGGGCGCAACCTGCTGCCTGCTTCAGAAACAGAGAAATAACGTGTGATCGCATCACCCTGTCCCTGGTCACACTCACTAGCCTTCCCTTTAAACCAGCACGTGGCTTACACTCTCAAAAAGAGAAGGGAGGACTGTCTCTCTTGTACTCTTCTGTACCTTAATGTGCACTCTCTCATGTGGGTCTCTCCCCTGTGCTCTGCCTTGCAATATTGCATGCACTCTCACGTGTCTCTCTCCCCGTGCTCTGCCTTGCAATATTGCATGCACTCTCACGTGTCTCTCTCCCCGTGCTCTGCCTTGCAATACTGCATGCACTCTCACGTGTGTCTCTCCCCATGCTCTGCCTTGCAATATTGCATGTACTCTCTCACGTGTGTCTCTCCCCGTGCTCTGCCTTACAATATTGCATACATTCTCTCACGTGTCTCTCCCTTTGCTTTTCTATGCACTATTCCATTCACTCTCTCGTGTCTCTCCCGTGCTCTCCCATGCACTATTGCATTCACTATGTCACACCTGTCTCCCCCCTGAGCTCTTCCTTGCACTATTCCGTTCACTCTCTCATACCTTCATCTCTCCCTTGTGCTCTTCCATGTACTATTGCATTCACTCTCACACCTGTCTCTCCCCCATGCTCTTCCATGCACTATTGCATTCACTCTCACACCTGTCGCTCCGCGTGCTCCTCCATGCACTATTCCATTCACTCTCTCACACCTGTCTCTCTCTCCCATGCTCTTCCATGCACTATTGCATTCACTCTTTCGCAGCTTTCTCTCCCTGAGCTCTTCCATGCACTATTGCATTCAGTCTCTAAACACCTTTGTCTCTCTCCCCGTGCTCTTCCATGCACTAGTCCATTCACTCTCTCACGTGTGTCTCTCCCCCTTGTTCTTCCTTGCAATATTGCATGCACTCTCACACCTGTCTCTCCCCGTGCTCTTCCTTGCAATATTGCATGCACTCTTACGTGTCCCTCCCCGTGCCCTTCCATGCACTAATCCATTCACTCTCACACGTCTCTCTCCCTTGTAATCTTCCATGCACTATTGCATTCACTCTCTCACAACTGTTTCTCCCCTGTGCTCTTCCATGCAATATTGCATTCACTCTCCCACAGCTGTCTCTCCCCTGAGCTCTTCCATGCACTATTGCATTCACTCTCTCACCCCTGTGTCTCTCCACATGCTCTTTCATGCACTATTGCATTCACTCTCTCACCTGTGTCTCTCCCCGTGCTCTTCCATGCAGTATTGCATTCACTCTCTCATACCTGCGTCTCTCCCTTGTGCTCGTCCGTGTACTATTGCATTCACTTTCACAACTGTCTCCCCGTGCTCTTCCGTGCACTATTGTATTCACTCTCTCACAACTGTGTCTCTCCCCTGTGCTCTTCCATGCACTATTGCATTCACTCTCCCACAGCTGTCTCTCCCCTGAGCTCTTCCATGCACTATTGCATTCATTCTCTCACCCCTGTGTCTCTCCCCGTGCTCTTCCTTTCAATATTTCATGCATTCTATCACAGGTGTCTCTCCCCGTGCTCTTCCATGGACTATTGCATTCACTCTCTCACACCTGTGTCTCTCCTTGTACTGTTCCATGCACTGTTGCATTCACTCTCTCACCCCTGTCTCTCCCCTGTGCTTTTCATTGCGATATTGCATGTATTCTCTCATATGTCTCTCTCCCCCATGCTCTTCAATGCACTATTCCATTCTCTCACATGTCTCTCCCTTGTACTCTTCCATACACTATTGCATTCACTCACTCACACCTGTCTCTCTCCCTTGTACTCTTCCATGCACTATTCCATTCACTCTTTCACCCCTGTGTCTCTCCCCGTGCTCTTCCTTTCAATATTGCATGCATTCTATCACAGGTGTCTCTCCCCGTGCTCTTCCATGCACTATTGCATTCACTCTCTCACACCTGTGTCTCTCCCTTGTACTGTTCCATTCACTCTCTCACCCCTGTCTCTCCCATGTGCTATTCATTGCAATATTGCATGTATTCTCTCATATGTCTCTCTCCCCCATGCTCTTCCATGCACTATTCCATTCTCTCACATGTCTCTTCCTTGTACTCTTCCATACACTATTGCTTTCACTTTCTCACACCTCTCTCTCTCTCTCCCTGTACTCTTCCATGCACTGTTGCATTCACTCTCTCAACCCTGTGTCTCTCCCCTGTGCTCTTCCTTGCAATATTGCATGCATTCTCTCACATGTCTCTCCTCTGTGCTCTTCCATGCACTCTTGCATTCACTCTCTCACACATGTCTCTCCCGTGTGCTCTTCATGCACTGTTGCATTCACTCTCTCACCCCGTGTCTCCTCCCCGTGCTCTTCCATGCACTATTGCATTCACTCTCTCACAACTGTGTCTCTCCCCTGTGCTCTTCCATGCACTATTGCATTCACTCTCCCATAGCTGTCTCTCCCCTGAGCTCTTCCATGCACTATTACATGCATTCTCTCACACATGTCTCTCCCTTGTGCTGTCCCATGCACTTTTGCATTCACTTTCTCACCACTGTGTCTCTTCCATGTGCTCTTCATGCACTATTGCATTCACTCTCACCCCTGTGTCTCCTACCCGTGCTCTTCCATGCACTATTGCATTCACTCTCTCACAACTGTGTCTCTCCCCTGTGCTCTTCCATGCACTATTGCATTCACTCTCCCATAGCTGTCTCTCCCCTGAGCTCTTCCATGCACTATTGCATGCATTCTCTCACACGTCTCTCCCTTGTGCTGTCCCATGCACTTTTGCATTCACTTTCTCACCACTGTGTCTCTTCATGTGCTCTTCCATGCACTATTCCATTCACTCTCTCATGTGTCTCTCCCTTGTACTCCTCTATGCACTATTGTATTCACTCTCTCACATGTCTCTCCCCTGAACTCTTCCATGGACTATTGCATACACTCTTTCACATCCTGTGACTCTCCTCATGCTCTTCCATGCACTATTGCATTCACTCTCTCACACTTGTGTCTCTCCCCTGTCCTCTTCCTTGCAATATTGCAAGCATTCTCTCACATTGTCTCTCCCTTGTACTCTTCCATGCACTATTGCATTCACTCTCACCCCTGTCTCTCCCCGTACTCTTCCATGCACTATTGCATTCATTCTCTCACACCTCTGTCTCTTCCTTGTGCTCTTCCATGCACTATTGCATTCATTCTCTCACACCTGTATCCCTCCCCCATGCTCTTCCATGCACTATTGCATTCACTCTCTTACCTCTGTGTCTCTTCCTTGTGCTTTTCCTTGCAATATTGCATGCATTCTCTCACCCCTGTGTCTCTCCCCTGTGCTCTTCCTTGCAATATTGAATGCGTTCTCTCACATCTCTCCTCGTGCTCTTCCATGCACTATTCCATTCACTCTCTCACGTATGTCTCTCCCTTGTACTCTTCTGTGCACTATTGCATTCACTCTCTCACACCTCTCTCCTCATGCTCCTCCATGCACTATTGCATTAACTGTCTTACATCCTGTGTCTCTCCCTGTGCTCTTCCTTGCAATATTGCATGCATTCTCTGACACGTGCATCTCCCTTGTGCTCTTCCATGCACAATTGCATTCACATGTCTCTCCCGTGAACTCTTCCATGGACTATTGCATACACTCTTTCACATCCTGTGACTCTCCTCATGCTCTTCCATGCACCATTGCATTCACTCTCTCACACTTGTGTCTGTCCACTGTCCTCTTCCTTGCAATATTGCAAGCATTCTCTCACACGTGTCTCTCCCTTGTACTCTTCCATGCACTATTGCATTCACTCTCACCCCTGTCTCTCCCCGTACTCTTCCATGCACTATTGCATTAATTCTCTCACACCTCTGTCTCTGCCTTGTACTCTTCCATGCACTATTGCATGCATTCTCGCCCACGTGTGTCTCCCTTGTATTCCTTCATGCACTATTACATTCATTCTCTCACACCTGTATCTCTCCCCATGCTCTTCCTTGCAATATTGCATGCATTCTCTCACCCCTGTGTCTCTCCCCTGTGCTCTACCTTGCAATATTGAATGCATTCTCTTACATGTCTCTCCTCGTGCTCTTCCATGCACTATTCCATTCACTCTCCCACTTGTGTCTCTCCCTTGTACTCTTCTATGCACTATTGCATTCACTCTCTCATATCCTGTGTCTCTCCCCATACTCTTCCTTGCAATATTGCATGCATTCTCTGACACATGCCTCTCCCTTGTGCGCTTCCATGCACTATTGCATTCACTCTCACCCTGTGTCTCTCCCCGTGCTCTGCTTTGCACTATTGCATTCATTCTCTCACACCTGTGTCTCTTCCCCGTGCTCTTCCTTGCAATATTGCATGCATTCTCTCACACCTGTCTCTCCCTTGCACTCTTCCATGCACTATTACATTCACTCTCTCCCCCGTGTCTCTTCCCCGTCCTCTTCCTTGCAATATTGCATGCATTCTCTCACACCTGTCTCTCCCTTGCACTCTTCCATGCACTATTACATTCACTCTCTCCCCCGTGTCTCTTCCCCGTCCTCTTCCTTGCAATATTGCATGCATTCTCTCACACCTGTCTCTCCCTTGCACTCTTCCATGCACTATTACATTCACTCTCCCCTGTGTCTCTCCTCCGTGCTCTTCCTTGCAATATTGCATGCATTCTCTCACACCTGTCTCTCCCCGTGCTCTTCCATGCACTGTTGCATTCACTCTCACATGTCTCTCCCCTGTACTCTTCCATGCACCATTGCATTAATTTTCTCACACCTGTCTCTCCCCTGTGCTCATCCTTGCAATACTGCATTTTCTCTCCCACACCTGTCTCCCCCGTGCTCTTCCTTGAAGTAGTTCATTCACTCTCACACTTGTCTCTCTCCCTTGTGCTCTTCCATGCACTATTGCATTCACTCTCTCACACCTGTGTCTCTCCCCGTGCTTTTCTGTGCACTATTGCATGCACTCTCTCACACCTATATCTCTTCCCTGTTCTCTTCCTTGCAATATTGCATTCACTCTCTCACCTGTCTCTCCCTGTGCTCTTCCATGCATTATTGCATTCAATCTCTCACAGCTGTGTCTCGTCCTTGTACTCTTCTATGCACTATTGCATTCACTCTCTCTCACCTGTGTCTCTTCCCCGTGCTCTTCCTTGAAATGCTGCATTCACTTTCTCACACGTCTCTCCCCTGTGCTCTTTCACACACTATTGCATTCACTCCCTCACACCTGTCTCTCTCCCCGTGCTCTTCCATGCACTATTGCATTCACTCTCTCACACCTGTCTCTCCCCATGCCCTTCCTTTCAATATTTCATGCATTCTCTCACACGTCTCTCCCATGTACTTGTCCATGCACTATTGCATTCACTCTCCCACTTGTCTCTCTCCCTTGTGCTCTTTCATGCACTATTGCATGGATCCTCTTACACGTGTCTCTCCCCTGTGCTCTTCCTTGCAATATTGCATTCACTGTCTCACACATGTCTCTCTCTTATGCTCTTCCTTGCAATGTTGCATGCACTCTCTCACACCTGTGTCTCTCCCCGTGCTCTTCCTTGCAATGTTGCATGCACTCTCCAGCACTCATGCATCTCCCTAGTTTCCTGTGAATTGCCCCTCAGTTTCCCACACACTTGTGTCCCACCTACTCTCTTCCATGTTCTACCCCTGCAGTCTCCACTGCTCTCTTGCACTCATACAGTCTCCCCTGCTTCTTTGTAGATTACGGGGAGGTGGAGCTGCTCGTGTCCTCTCTTGTAGCGGGAGTCACCCTCCTGATGATGGCTGTGATCGTCACATGCATGTACCAGCACCAGATGTAAGTGGGAGGACATCTGGGGATGGGTGGGTGGTTGTTTGTGATGGCCTCCTTTGTGGGCCAGGCTCTTCTAACTTCAGCCCTTGATCAGGTTCCTTGGACACTTCCCACGCAGAGCCCCACGGAGCCCATGCGGTGCCTCAAGTGTTCCACACACGCGCACATACATGGCTCCATCATCACTTGAGGCTTTGAGTCCATTTACAAGTCAATGACACGTCTATTTCACTCCACGTTATTAGTATTTTATATTCACACAGACACATTCTCAAATCACAAATAGGAACACTTGTTTCACCAGCTAAATCTGGAAAAGTGACATATTGACATATGGAAATATTGGCCCTCATTCTGAACATGGCGGGATAGCCTGCCGCCGACCATGCTGATGGTCGAGGAAGACCGCCAGTGGTGGCGGCTGGCATCCCGCCAGATAATGACTCCTAGAGCCTGGCGGTGAGGCCTGCCATGCTGGCAGTCGGTGGCGGGGTGGATGCTGCTCCAACCTCACTGCCACGTCACTCCATACACCGCCACCATAGGCGTGGCGGTGTATGGAGGCACGGCGTTGCTGGCGGGGCAGCATCCAGGGAGCCCGTTCCCTCCCTGAGCAGCGCGATGGAAGAGATAAGTGCTGTCCGACAGGGAAGGGGGAGGGGTGTGTGTGTGTGCGAGTGCATGGGGGTGTGCGTGTGTGATTGTGAAGGGGGGAATGTGTGTCTGCGTGTATGAATGCGTGTGTGCATGTAGGACTATGTGTGCATGTGGATGTGTGTGGTGGGGGTTTGGGACAGACCTGTATGGAGGTGGGGGGGGAGTGAGGAATGGTGATGGGGGGTTGGGGAGGCCTACAGGGAGTATGGGAGGAGGAGGGATGGGTGGTCGGTTTTCAAGTTTTGGGGGTGGGAGCGGTTCTAGGGGCATTAGGGGTTGGGTGGGGGTTGTGGCAAGGGGGCCTGGCGTGTCACATACAGGTGACAGGAATGAGTATTCCTGTCACCTGCATGCTTTCCACCAGGGATTACCTGGCAGGGTATCCCGCCAGGAAATCCCTGGTGGAAATGGGATCATTATCCCACCGTCCGTGTGGCCTCCATCGCCGGGTCCAAAGTGCCTACCGTCGGCCCGGCGGTCAGTTCTGGCCTGTGTTCATCATATGGCGGTCTGAACCGCCATGCCGTTTGCAGTAATGACCGCCACCGCCGGCAGGGCGGTCATTACCGCTATGCTTGTAATGAGGGCTATAATACTGAATGAACATGTCAGTTGTGTGGGAATGGTCGAGACTAAAACACAAAACTCCCCAATTCTAAAAAGACCAGTGGCCTGCAGAAGGCCCGTCCTGTCCATGCCCTTCCCGTGTTCGGAAACACCATGGAAAGCCACGTCATGGCTCAGCTCTCTCCACACACTACCTGGCGCCTTCCAAGCAGGATTCACAGAGTCTGCAATACTGCATGAGTCGCTCGACTCGGGCAACCCCTGCCTCATGGGCTTCCAGATCCACTTTATTACTTAGATAACACACACTTACGTGCTCCATCTCTCACCTTCTTCCTAGGATAAAGAGGTGTTTGTGGCCGCAGGTTCCTGATCCCGCAGTCACCGATCTGGCCAGCTGGAGACCTCCGAACATGTGGAAGGTGAGTGCCAGGCGAGGCGGCGCATGTCCGTGTTTGGCAAAGGTGGAGAAAATGAGATGTCAGTTCAAAAAGGAGGCTGGGAAGACCTAATTAGGGTGACTGATGAGAAGCTGCAAACGTATCTGTGCTGCATCAGTGCAAAACTTTGAATCAACGTTGACACTGAAAAACACTGCCAGCCCACCCATGCTGGCCATCTCCTGCAGGTGAGTGTCCCAGCCCACCCATGCTGGCCATCTCCTGCAGGTGAGAGTCCCAGCCCACCCATTCAGGCCATCTCCTGCAGGTGAGGACTCCCAGCCCACCCATTCTGACCTCCATCTGCAGGTGAGGACTCCCAGCCCACCCACGCTGGCCATCTCCTGCAGGTGAGGGCCCCAACCTACCCATTCTGGCCATCTGCAGGTGAGGACTCCCAGCCCACCCATGCTGGCCTCCATCTGCAGGTGAGGACTCCCAGCCCACCCATGCTGGCCCCCATCTGCAGGTGAGGGCTCCCAACCCACCCATTCTGGCCATCTGCAAGTGAGGACTCCCAGCCCACCCATTCAGCCCCCTCCCTGCTAGTGATGGCCCCCATCCCACCCTTTCAGCCCATTTCCACCTCTAGGATTGGCTGACTGGTTCTGCACGGAATCAAGCTGTCTTGTGGATTTCTCAATCAATTAGCTAACAAGTACTGTTGGGGCTTCACCATAAAATACGTTGAAGGTCCCGAAAATGTTCCTTAGATGAGTCACTTCACAGATACACAAAGGTCTTCCCCTGAGTAACTGTCGGCTGCATCCCTGATAACGCGTCCCTCACTAGATAATTTACTCACTCTGGGACTCGTTTTAGGCCGATGAATCTTTTGACCCTGATTGAAGACACCTTAAGACTAGATAACTAATCAACATGTCAATCAATAAGTCAATAACGTCATCAATAGTCACCATAACAAATCAATAACATTAATAAGACTCGGAAACCACCATGACCTTTCAGTCATGAATAACCGCACCAGTTTAGTACGTTTTATGATGTTTATTCCCTATTGATTACAATTCTACGAGTAAGTTTATTAGTCTCAAAACCATGAAACACATCAGCATTGTCATAATATGGCAACTCGAATAAGATTTCATCAAAGCAAAGATCACAAACATTAGAACATAACACGACGTCAACATAGGTTAACCTTAGCAGAGTATCATTAGCGCACTTTTCAACAAAGCATTGATTCAGTCATTTGTCTATTTGCGTCCGTTTAGTGAACCCCTTAACTAACCTCGAATTAGCATTGGCATGTTGGGCTTCATGCAAAACAATTTAGCAACACAAATTTAGAAAAACATCTAACTATGATATCTGTCAAAAGAAGCAGTTGGTACCTAGAAAGGAAAGGCAAACAGACAATTACAATTTCATCATCATATAGTTACCCTCCGTAATGGGTCAGCATACAGAGTCAGTCTTCGTCCTCAGGACATCGGTTGGTTCGCCATCAGCCAGGAAACACAGCAAAATTCAGCAAGACAGGGTAAGTAGGAACACTTCCCTCATAAGGAGAAGAAGTATAGAACGGGCAAGGTAAGGGTGAGGATGGTTTGAAGAGTCAAACAGCAAAGTCTTTGGGCAGAGTGACAAAGGGCCTGATTCTAACTTTGGAGGACGGTGTTAAACCGTCCCAAAAGTGGCGGATATACCACCTACCGTATTACGAGTCCATTATATCCTATGGAACTCGTAATACGGTAGGTGGTATATCCGCCACTTTTGGGACGGTTTAACACCGTCCTCCAAAGTTAGAATCAGGCCCAAAGTGTCTGGAAAAATACGATTACATGTCCTTCAGCAAGTCAGCACACTGCACGTTATAAAAACACATTTATTATGAAACCAGGCAGCTAGGCCCGACTCATGCTAACTAAGGCCTAGTGAATTAATTAGCAAAACCTTAATATATAGCTCTTAATACTAATACAAAATCATACATTAGTGCATTAATAACTCATTATTAGTCAATTTCATTAGTCCCCGTATATATTGGTGGCCACTCCCCGTGGGCACATTTCAGACTCCCGTTTAGTAAAAACACATTAATACATTTTTCTATGCGGCATTATTATGCATTAGTTCATAAACATTTCATGTTAATTTTGATTATAAGAGCTACGCTCCAACAATCCCTCCTCTGATGACACTTGTCATCACACAAAACCTTTCCCATCACAACCTTTCACTTTCTTAAATTACGCATTTCAATTTCTTCTCCCTTCCTTAATTTGCATAAGTTTCTTTTACTATTTTCTCCTTTTTCTTTTCTTCTTTCCTTTTATTGCGTTTTGCCAATTTTTCTCTAATTGTTTTAGTAATTCTGCACAATAACCATAGTCCGAATAAACAAGCTAGAACAATCAATATACCTCATATTATTTTTGCAAGTATCCTATTCCAAATACTACCAAACCAATTCCCTACTTTAGTAATTCCCTTTCCAAACTTTTCCCAAACTCCAGGTTCCTTCAGCTCTTTCAAATCTGTTCTATCTCTTGTTAGGTTAGTAAGCATACTCCTAATCTTAATACTATTGTCAGGTATGAATGCACAACAATGGCGCTCATTAAGCATCTTACAGACTCCGCCACTTTTCGCTAAAAGAATGTCTAAAGCAAGCCGGTTTTGAAGAATCATAGCCCTCTCCGCAGCAAGTTCAGTATCCACCAGGAGTATAGCTCCTGTGAAGTTTGTCAGCATGCTATCCACAATAGTAGACAACTTTCGAATCTTTATGGAGTTTAAGATAACCCCCACTGAAGGAATTATGGCTCCAAATATATCACCAGCAGCCGCTGTCTCTCTCTTCTGTCTAGTATGATGTAGTTCAGACATTTTAGGAAGTTGTTTTAAATCATCAATTTGGTAAATCTTTGGGAAAACTATTCCCACATAACATGTCCCATACCATCCCTTTGGAAGACGGTAATAAGCATTGAGTCCACATATATAATAGATCCCAGGGATCGCTGGATCCTGTCCATTTAGCATGAACGTCCACTTACTCTGAAACAAAAACACATGTCTGCACTCACTCGTTCCCACAAATAGTGTCATGATCAGATTTTGGCCTGTATATACAAAGCTTTCCTACGTGTAATGCATCTACAGCTAGCTTGCCTTGCGCCTTTATTGCACTATAAGCATAATCATTTGCAAACGTTCGTTTTTCTAATCCATTTTCTAGCTTTTCCTTTAACGCTTTTCTTCTATCCTCAGTGTGATCTAAGACGCGCTTCTCTACAGGCGTTAGTAAGCAGGTTAGATTATTGCGGTGCGCTTAACCTGTCCCAAATGTCAGTGTTGGCTCAAAGAAACCCCTAACTATTTTTATGCTATGTTCCTTAGCTGTTTTACTTAAAAACTCAATTATAGGCACAAAAGAAAACTCTACATCTAGATTAGAATAGAAGTATTGAATATATTCTTGATCATAGAATCTTGTTAATAGCAAACTACAGCTTATTCAGTAGGTAAGCGGCAAACTATGATAAGTAACCCCTTCTTGTACTGACGAAGGAATTTTCGTGCACACAAAGCAATTCTTCGCATCCATTGTTTCAACATACTCATTCAACAAGCGATAGAAAACATTAGTAGATAGTTCCTTCTTCATATTAGTTCCCTCATGCAAGTACTTCGTATCCTGCTCGAACCTCTCCCATGGTGTTAGTGTAGCAGTCTCAGGAGTTGGAGCATTGGTAATCGCACTCTTATCCACCAATGGCATTCCCACAATTACAGCTATAATTACTATTGCACACCCAATACCCAAAATAACACTCAACCATCTATGAAACCTACCCCTATTATCATTATTTCTAGTGTCATGATCTGTAAAGAATCAGAGAGCAGAATAATATAAAGCAAACAATCAACTTGAGGAAGATTTAAAAGCGCTTTTTTTTTTGTTTTGTTTTTTTTCTCGTGCAAAGTCTCTCTCTTGGCAAGTATTTACAGTATTTCACTCACTCCCAGGACCCTTTGTCAAATCAGGTTAGCAGCTTGTCATAATCATTTTTTCAGAGTCAATTCAGGTTAACAGTGTCACATCCGGTAATTTATCAGTCTCTTTTCTCAGGTTTCTTTCTCTGTTTAATGTCAGTTTAACACAGTCTCTTTCTATGGTTGAATTCAGGTGCTGTAGTATTGACATGGAATTTCTCGATCAAAACAGAATGCCAAGAATTCTTGTTGCCACTCAGCTGATGTCACATAAGCCCATTCAGGGTCTGCGTACCTCCTGTTTGCAACTCTCTTTCTTTTCAGTTTGCGATCATCCTGCAACTCTCCTTCACTGAGATCTTCTTTCCTTGTTGTGTCAATTTCTTCTTCTATTGTTTCATTAAGGACCACTTTCTCCTTTGCAGCTTGTGGTTCCGGCCAGTTATCTCCTTTAAGTGTTTTTCCTACTGCTCGGCCTTTCAGGATGTTGAACAGTGCCCTCCTCTTGTGCTATGGTGCTGTCTCTTGATGGACCTGCAAGCGGCTCAGGAGGAGTCGGAACACTTTGACCTCCTTCTGCCTCACATCCTTCGCCTTCAGGATCTGTCAAAGGCTCAACTTCAAACCCGTATCCGTCTGCTTCTGGGAGAACCTCTCTTTGGGTCGGTCCTCCTGGTGCCTCAGTTGAGATAGGCTCCCCGTCATCCCTCTGGATTTCCCCGTCATCCCTCTGGATTTTGTTTGCTGTTTGAGTGACCAAGCCGTCCTCAACGGGCTCTCCTTCAGTCTCAGTTCCCCTTTGATTACTCTCCGGCCTGGAGACTTCCTTCTCTGTAGCTGTTATTTTTGACAATTCGAGTTCCTCATCAGTTGGACACGTCACCTTCTAGCATGGATCCAGTTTGGAAGTCCTGCACATTTCACAGCAGTAGTAGTTGTCAGTATTACTTGATACGACCCCTTCCAACGTGGCTCTAAACACGACTTCCTCACGTGTTTCTTAACAACAACCCAGTCACCGGCTTTCAGGGTGTGACCTGGATCAGTTATCGGTGGCAATGTGGTAGCTTCCACCTGGTGAGAGAAAGAGCGGACCACTTCAGCCAGACCCTTGCAGTAGTCCAACACCATATCATCCGTGATCTTCACAAGAGCATTTGCAGGCACTGCGGGCAATCTCATAGCTCGGCCCATAAGAATTTCATGAGGAGGCAGTCCTGTTTTCTTGTCGGGTGTGTTTCTCATTGACATCAGCACTAAGGGCAATGCATCTGGCCATTTCAAATTTGTGGCTGCACACATCTTTGCCATTCTCGACTTCAAGGTACCATTCATGTGCTCCACTAGTCCTGATGCTTCATGGCGATAGCTACAATGTAATTTCTGTTCAATGTTCAGGGCAGCACACAAGAGCTTAATCACCTCATTGTTGAAGTGACTTCCCCTATGTGATTCTAAAGAGATCGGGAACCCGAAATGTGGTATCAACTCCCTAAGCAGCAGCTTCGCTACTGTGAGGCTGTCATTTCTACGTGTAGGGTAAGCTTCAATCCAGTAACTGAAAATGCACACAACCACCAACACGTACCTCAGACCTCCACATACAGGCATCTCAATAACATCTATCTGCATTCTGCTAAATGGACCTCCTGCTCTCCCAATGTGGCTCAAATTCATCACGGTCCCTTTCCCCGCATTCATCTGCTGACAGATAATGCAGCTGTGACAGATAACTTCTGCAGCTTGTCTGAATTTTGGATTGAACCAATCGACTTTGAACAACCTGATCATTGCGTCTCTCCCAACATGTGCTTGACCATGATAAAACCTTGCAAACTGTGACAAAAGGCTGTTTGGCAAAACCATTTTCCCCTCTTCTGAAACCCATAAATCATCAGATCTCTGTACGCATTGCATTTTGAGCCAAGAGCGTTTCTCCTCTTTGCTGGCACGTCCCTGCAATGATCTCAACTCATCCAGTGTGTCAACCACCCTTAATGCATACCCTGGGCATGTTTCATTTTCAGTTTCAGGTTACAATTCCCATTGGTCTCGAAACGATATACAGTTCAATGCACAAAACCTTGCGACTTGATCTGCATATCAGTTTCCCATTGAAGCAAAGTCTTGTGATTTAACACGAGTGCTGCATTTCACCACGGCAATTTCAAGAGGTAACTGAATCGCGTGCAACAACTCCTCAATTCTTTCACCATTTTTCACTGGAGAACCAGAAGAGGTCAGGAAACCCCTCTGTGACCACAACTGGCCAAAATCATGGACAATTCCAAATCCGTATCTGCTATCAGTATAAATAGTGACTTTCAAGTTCTCAGCAGCGTGGCATGCCCTAGTAAGAGCAATTAATTCAGCCACTTGAGCAGAGTACACTCTTTCGAGCCAAGATGCTTCTAGGATACCAGCGATTGTGCACACAGCGTATCCGGCTCTCAGTACTCCTACTGAGTCTCTCAGGCATGAGCCATCAACAAAGATAATGTAATCATTTTCCTCCATTTGGGCATCTTTAATGTCGGGTCTTTGTTTGGTGCACAGTTGCGTTACCTCAAGACAATCATGTTCTACCTCCTCAGCATCATCAATGTCTGCATTTGCATTTGGAAGCAAAGTTGCCGGGCTCAACACAGTACATCTTTTTAAGGATACATTTGGTGACCCCAGTATAATTGTTTCATACTTAGTTAGGCGAGCATTCGTCATATGTTGAGTCTTTGTTCGGTTCAGCAGAATTTCAAATGAATGTGGGACCATTACTGTTAAGGGATGTCCCATCACTATACCTTCACACTGAGTGAGGCTTTGAACAACTGCTGCAACTGCATGCAAACAACCCGGTAAGGCTGCTGCGACTGGGTCCAAAGTAGCTGAAAAATATGCTACTGGGCGGTTTGCACCTCCATGGACCTGTGTTAGGACAGACAAAGAATAAGCATCACGTTCATGATAAAAAACAATACAAAAGGCTTTGTGTAATCAGGCGTACCTAAATCTGGTGCCCTGCACATGCTTTCCCTTAGTTCAATGAATGCCCTCATCTCTTTCTCGGACATGGTTATGGCACCCCGGCCGTCTTGAATTTCTTTGACAGTCAACCTCACCAAGGGTTTAGAAATAATCGAGAAGTTGGGAATCCACTGACGACAGTAACCCGCCATTCCCAAAAACATCCTAACGTCCCTCTTGGTTGTCGGGGGATCCATCTGCAATATGGCTGTCACCCTTTATTTGGATATTTTCCTCGACCCGTTTTCAATCAGGTGACCTAAGTACTTCACCTCTTTCTGACAGTACTGTAGCTTCTTTGGGGACACTTTATGTCCGTTCTTTCCCAAATTATTCAGTAAGGCAATAGTATTGTACCTGCAGTCATCTCTCTTTTTGGACGCAATTAACAAATCATCAATGTACTGTACTAGAGTTGAACTAAAAGGCAATTCTAATGATTCCAAGCCCCTCTTCAATATCTGATTGAAGATGGAAGTTGATTCAGAAAACCCTTGAGGAATTCGACACCAACTGTAAACCTTGTCCAGGAATTTGAAACTGAAGAGAAATTGGCTATCCTCATGAAGAGGCACCGAAAAGAATGCTTGAGACAGGTCCACAACTGTGAACCATTCTGCATCACACGGAACCTGAAACACAATCACGGCTGGATTTGGCACTATGGGGCAACATTTTACCACAATCTCATTAATTTTTCTCAGGTCTTGAACAATTAAAACTTTCCCACAAGGCTTTTTCAGGCCCATTATTGGTGAATTACACGGGCTGCTCATCACTTTTTTTTAGAACCCCTTGCTTTACAAAGTCTGCAATTATCTGTGTCACCTGTATAAGAACATCCTGTGCCATGTGGTACTGCAGCACCTGGGGAAACACGGCATTTGGCTTCACTTCTACCTTGACTGGCTCCACTCCTCTTAATAATCCCACTTCCTTTCCTGTCAAGTCCCACACTTTCTCTGTCACTGTTCCCTGTAATTCGGCTGGTAAATCAGTCACTGTGAACATCAGGAAGAAGATTATCAAAGGGTACTCCTCATTTGCGGTTTCCGTCTCCGTCTCTGAGATCTGACCATCATCCCCTTCATCATCACTGCTTGTCTGCACCTCCATTGGAACAGGTAATCGAACACCTCGTTTTACACAGTAAGGGCCAGATGTACGAAAGGATTTTACCCATTCTGTGTCTATGGGAAAAAGCTTTCGTACATATGGCCCTAAGTCTCTTCCCAGTAGGGATACGGGACTCGAGTCACAGACTACAAATCTGTGTAATCCCTGGAAGGTACCAATCTCAACTTGGACCGGATCTGTAATTGGATTTGTCAGGAGCTGATTTGCTACTCCTACCACCCTTATGGTATGCCCCGAAAGTGGCAATTTCGGAACCTCTGCACTTCTGACTGTAGAGCGTGTAGCTCCTGTATCAACTAGGAACGAAACCTTATGACCCATCACCTTTCCCTGAACATAAGGTCCCCTCTGATCTACTTCTAGGGATGCTGCAAGCCTGCACTCCTCACTATCTGAACAATCATCCGACCATTCATCGTTTATTCCATCCTCACCACGCAATGGGAACTGTTGTACTGTATCATTTTGACTCATTGTTTGACCTGTGACCTGTTGAGGAAGCATCACCTGTTGCTGTCCCATTGGAGCTAGTGGTAACTGCATTTGCTGTCTAGGTACCATGGGAACCTGCTGTTGTACCTGCTGCATCTGTGCTGGTTGAACACGTGGCATTTGCATTTGTTGCATAGGCTGGAGACCCTGCATCTGCACCATGTTATTCTGGAAGTTCGGATTTTGACCCCTCATTCTTGGACCCCTCACATTTTGAAATGTATCAACATCATTGCTTTATTGAACAACACCATCCTGCACCATCATTGGGCACTCCCGCTTCCAATGTCCCACACCCCGCACCCGTGACATGGTAACACCTTTTTCATCCCTTGCACATCATTTTGAACCACAACGGTATTCAAATTTGGAACACGGTTCACAAAACCTCCTCGACCTCTGCCTTTTTGTTGCATCTGAAACATTCCGTTTCCTTGAGGTTGTTGTTGTACCACCTGCTGTACTCCATTTCCCTGCATCCCTGCCTAAGCTGCCTTAATTTGAATCACCATCACCTTCAGCTTCCTTTGCTTCAATTCAGTCTCATCGCTGCAGTATTTCACATACTGCAACACCTCATCAATCGGTTTCGCTTGCAAACAGATCAAATGATTCTTAATCATCTGGCTAATCTCTGGTCTCAACCCTTCAACAAACCTGAATGCAAGGTGATTCATGTCTTTCGGTTCTATGACCTCAGTGCCACTATAGTGTTTGAATGCCTTCAACAGCCTCTCATAGTAAGCATGTATCGACTCTTTGCCTTCCTGTGATGTTCGGTCAATTTTCTGCCAATCAGGAACCTTCGGCGACACTTTCTGCTTCAAAAACTCAATCACCTTATGATAATACCTCATCACCTCAGAAGACGGTGCTCCAGTAATCTTGTCCCTTGCCGGTTCCTCTGTCGGCCAATCCACACCTCTCTTGCACTCAAGCCATAAGTCAGCTGGGACTATGATCTCAAACAATGTATTCAAGTCTTCCCAAAGACATTTCGCAAGCTTCACAAACCTGTCCATCTGCTGGTACCACTCTATTGGCTTCTCCCTCAACCTGGGATAGTCATTTGTGAATGACAGGATATCACCCCTACACCACGGTACATGGACTAAAACCCCTCCAGCTGTTTCTCTCATTGGTAAAAAATGTATTGTTCCTGTGTCTGGTGTAGCTTTCGCCTGCTTCGGTTCTGGGCAGTCACCTTTCTCTTTGTCTCTCTTCTTTGCCCATCTGCCTTCCCATTTCTCTAATGCTCCCCAAATTTGAGCACTCTGCAATATCTCTTTAAGATGTGCCTTCATTCCGGTGGATCTCATGTGATCGAAATCTTTAGGTTCAAAGTCTAACCTATAACTCCTCTTCAGATGCTTAGTATTGTCGAAGTCTATACCGTATTTGTACGCTAGATTTGCCAACCTCTGATGTACCCTGTTCACTTCTTTGGTTATTTTGGGGCACAGAAACCTCAATTCTGCTTCCGCGTCTGACTCTAATCTGTTCACCCCCATTGTTCCTTCTACTAATTCTGTGGCTTCCACACCCAGCCTCACAAAATTCAGGTATTCCTCTCTTTCTGACCTCTCTGCGGTCACTGAAGTAGTCTGCGGAGTGTTGAGCCTGTCTAACCACTCATTCAATTGTTGCGCTGTCCGGTGCTGTGGAGTCCAGGAGGTCCCAGAGTTCAACGGCGTGCTTGTGGACGGAACGAGCGTTGACCAGAATGCATTTGAGGTGGTTGATGGCGCGTGGGCTTGTGGTCGTGGTAGTTGCATGGTGGAAGATGCGTTTGCAGGAGTTGCAGGCGAAGGGTCCATGGGTGCGTTTGGGGTGAGCTTGGAAGCAGGTGTTGGAGCGCCCTGGGTTGAGGGCGTGGAGGGTGGTGGGGTCGTTGCGGATCAGCGGGGCTTGGGAGAGCTAGGGGCTAGGGGTCGTGGCGCTGGGCGCGGGCCAGGCGCGGACGGGCGCAGACGGGCTTGCATCTGGCGTGCCTCTGGCGCGCCCGCTGCACAGACGCGCAGCGGCCGCCATATGAGGTAGGAGGGGTCAGCTGGGGGCGATTGGGAGCTGGGGGGCGGGGCGTGCAGGAGGTTGCGGCAGGAAAGCGCGAGGGAGGGGGGACAGGTAGAGTGAGCAGGAGAGAGGGTGAGTAGCGCGGGGCAGGGCGAGGGGCTGGGAGGTGGGGGGTACTTACTGTGAGGTGGGTCTCAGGAACTCAGGAACCTGGAGGAGCTGCAGCGGCAGGGGGAGCGACCTCCCCTTGGGTCCATTCTGTATCGAAACTGTATCGCTTGTCTGTACTGTATTGGTGATTCCCTTATTTTGTGTCGGATCTTTAGGACCCGCACTAGTACTCAGTCCATTATTATACATGGCATATGGTGGTGGTCGATCATGTAACAACTGATTTAGAAACTCCTCATCGTCTGAATCATCTGCATCTGCCCAAGACTTCTGAGTCTCCTTCGGTTTACTAGAGCCCTTGTCGGATTTACAAGTGGCCTTCTTTCCCTCTGTCTCAGCTTCTTGTGTTATTGCCGGAAACATTCTAACTCCGTCAACTATTCCCCTTCTCCACATCTTGGTCTCGCTATCCCATCCAGCCTCCGCTAGAGTCTTTGCTGCTTTTCTCATTCTCCTCACAAATTTCTGCTGCCTCTGTTGTATGGCCATTAAATCCCAAATTGCTAATGCCTCAAACTGAGCTGGTCTCGGAGGCGGTTTTTGCTCACTTAACACCCTCCGCAAATTTTCCAAAATCCTTATATTGAACGTTCCGTACTCCGGAAATGCCAAACATCCCTCCTTTTCTGTCATGTTGCACCACTGCTGTAGCCAAAGACATGGCGCGACTCCCTTCTCCTTCATTACGGTACAAGCAGGCGTATCCTCTGGCGGTGTAGGGTCACCCACACTCGCTGCAATGTTCGTATCTCCCCTCAAAGCACTCTTTAGAGCCTTGAAAAACTTCATTTTTGCGTCTTTTATTTTGCTTAGAATCTAATCAGGAAGTGGCTTTAATTCCCAGAACACTCTTCACCTACATTCTCAACCAATTGCCTCTCACGGACGGCTGCCAATCCGTGCGCGACCCCTCTCGGCAACTGACCTATCCCAGCGCGGCTCCAATGACATCACACTCACACACACACTGCGGCTGACAAAGTCTTGCATTTTGTCTTCCTCACACAGAAACTAATGCAATATATTGCGAGCACCTTAACAATAAACTCAAATTTGCCGGTTTATTACAGGAAGGGTAACACAATTGCTTCAGAACTTTACAGAGATTTCACTTGAAGCCTCGGCTGCTACTCTCTCCTTCTCAGCTCCTGCACTCCCAAGCAGAATTCGACCCGCAAATCCTACTCTCGACTTGTCAATGGTTCATTCTAGTGCACTTTAGAACTTGCCAAATCTCCATCGAAGGTGGCATTCAGACAATTGACTCAAACTTGACTTGTCAACCATGCCCGATTGCCCTTTTAAACCGCACAAATTACAACATAAACCAAGTGTCTCATACACTTTTCAATATACTCCGGAGTCTCAGACCACAAGACGCCTGTAAATCACCGACAACCACGTGGACAATTTTTGAGCACAAAGCGCCACACTCACATGAAGTTCACCAACTTCCCTACTCTCATACTGCGGAGTACGCCCACTCCTACTAAAAAATTACCTGGCCTAAATTCACACAACTTCACAAATCACCTGCGATATGCATAAGCTGAGCAAGCGCAAATCTATTTCACACATGCTAGGACGCCGAGAACATACCCAACTCACTTAGGCAAGCGCCTAGATTACGGGAAAGTCATTTGGGACTTAGAGACACATCATACCTCCAATTTGCATTATTTCGGAAACACTTTTAAACAATGGTCCCTCTTCCTAGGGCCCCCAAAGGGCCAAACCGTCCTCTGCTACCAGAACTGATAACGTGTCCCTCACTAGATAATTTACTCACTCTGGGACTCATTTTAGGCCGATGAATCTCTTGACCCTGATTGAAGACACCTTAAGACGAGATAACTAATCAACATGTCAATCAATAAGTCAATAACGTCATCAATAGTCACCATAACAAATCAATTAGATTAATCAATAACATTAATAAGACTCGGAAACCACCATGACCTTTCAGTCATGAATAACCACACCAGTTTAGTACGTTTTATGATGTTTATTCCCTATTGATTACAATTCTACGAGTACGTTTATTAGTCTCAAAACCATGAAACACATACGCATTGTCATAATATGGCAACTCGAATAAGATTTCATCAAAGCAAAGATCACGAACATTAGAAGATAACACAACGTCAACATAGGTTAACCTTAGCAGAGTATCATTAGCGCACTTTTCAACAAAGCATTGATTCAGTCATTTGTCTATTTGCGTCCGTTTAGTGAACCCCTTAACTAACCTCGAATTAGCATTGGCATGTTGGGCTTCATGCAAAACAATTTAGCCACACAAATTTTGAAAAACATCTAACTATGATCTCTGTCAAAAGAAGCAGTTGGTACCTAGAAAGGAAAGGCAAACAGACAATTACAATTTCATCATCATATAGTTACCCTCCGTAATGGGTCAGCATACAGAGTCAGTCTTCGTCCTCAGGACATCGGTTGGTTCGCCATCAGCCAGGAAACACAGCAAAATTCAGCAAGACAGGGTAAGTAGGAACACTTCCCTCATAAGGAGAAGAAGTATAGAACGGGCAAGGTAAGGGTGAGGATGGTTTGAAGAGTCAAACAGCAAAGTCTTTGGGCAGAGTGACAAAGTGTCTGGGTAATAGCAAGAAATTCGCAATGGCAACTCCCAATGGCTCCTCGTGTCAAAGGTTTTTATCCCTTTTCTGTTGTACAGTCCCCTAATTTCTAATTGGGCAGGTTTGGCACCCCACTATCTCCATCCAATGGGTTTCCATTGGTACCATCAAAATTGTCACCTTATAACAGTTCTCACGTAGTTTATTGGTTCTTGTGATTGACGTCTCCACCGGGTAGAATGTCCGGTATGATTTCATATTCTCGTGGTCCTCTCGCATCCCCAGTCAGTGGTTCCATTGTCTATACCGGTTTAAGCGACCTTGTACCTTTTGCGAGTCTACCCTGTTGCATTGAGCAAGAATGTTTCCTTGAGCAAGTCGAGTTTCATGAGAACGGATCTCCTACAGTTACACTCATCTTTTAGCTTCTGGAAAAATACGATTACCTGTCCTTCAGCAAGTCAGCACACTGCACATTAGAAAAACACATTTAATATGAAAACGGGCAGCTAGGCCCCAACTCATGCTAACTAAGGCCTAGTGAATTAATTAGCAAAACCTTAATATATAGCTCTTAATACTAATACAAAATCATACATTAGTGCATTAATAACTCATTATTAGTCAATTTCATTAGTCCCCGTATATATTGGTGGCCACTCCCCGTGGGCACATTTCAGACTCACGTTTAGTAAAAACACATTAATACATTTTCTATGCGGCATTATTATGCATTAGTTCATAAACATTTCATGTTAATTTTGATTATAAGAGCTACGCTCCAACACCCCCGTGTCACTAATGCACCTCGGCCCCCATGTGGACGCTCCCATTGCATCAACATGGGGTCCTCGCCAAAAGGCTTTGGCGCCTTCCTTCTGGTCCCATCCCTAGAGCTGTGACTGTTGGTTTCAAGTTGGAATTCTTTTTTAAAGAAGGGCAACATTTTCAAAGAGTGTTTGCCAGGCAGGGAAGGGCCCAAAGGAGTGTTGGTTCTCACTGTGGAGGTACACATGAGTGCCAGATGCCCCCTGGAAGCCCCCAGGTGTGTTAGAATCTGGCACGTAGAGCCAGGCAAGTCCTCGGGTACAGTACTGAAAGCAAGGTAACTATTCGGGTACAATGCAGAACCGGAACTTGTTGAGGTAAAATGCAGAGAGCCATAAGTGTGCTGGGGTTCAGTGCAGAGAGCCAGGAAAGTGCTGAGTTATAGTGCTGCGAGCCAGGGAAGTACAAAGGTACAGTGATGAGAGCCAGAAAGTGCTGAGGTATAGTGCTGCGAGCCAGGGAAGTATAAAGGTACAGTGCTGAGAGCCAGGAAAGTGCTGAGGTATAGTGCTGCGAGCCAGGAAAGTATAACGGTACAATGCTCTAAGCCAGGGAAGTATAACGGTACAGTGCTGAGAGCCAGGAAAGTGCTGAGGTATAGTGCTGCAAGCCAGGAAAGTATAATGGTACAGTGCTGAGAGCCAGGAAAGTGCCGAGGTATAGTGCTGCGAGCCAGGGAAGTACAAAGGTACAGTGCTGAGAGCCAGAAAGTGCTGAGGTATAGTGCTGCGAGCCAGGGAAGTATAAAGGTACAGTGCTGAGAGCCAGGAAAGTGCTGAGGTATAGTGCTGCGAGCCAGGGAAGTATAACGGTACAATGCTCTAAGCCAGGGAAGTATAAAGGTACAGTGCTGAGAGCCAGGAAGTGCTGAGGTATAGTGCTGCGAGCCAGGGAAGTATAAAGGTACAGTGCTGCGAGCCAGGAAGTGCTGAGGTATAGTGCTGCGAGCCAGGGAAGTATAAAGGTAGAGTGCTGAGAGCCAGGAAAGTGCTGAGGTATAGTTCTGCGAGCCAGGGAAGTATAAAGGTACAGTGCTGAGAGCCAGGAAAGTGCTGAGGTATAGTGCTGAGAGCCAGGAAGTGCTGAGGTATAGTGCTGCGAGCCAGGGAACTACAAACGCACAGTGCTGAGAGCCAGGAAGTGCTGAGGTATAGTGCTGCGAGCCAGGGAACTACAAAGGCACAGTGCGGAGAGCCAGGAAGTGCTGAAGTATAGTGTGCGAGCCAGGGAAGTATAAAGGTACAGTGCCGAGAGCCAGAATGTGCCGAGGTATAGTGCTGCAAGCCAGGGAAGTATAAAGGTACAGTGCTGCGAGACAGGAAAGTGCCGAGGTATAGTGCTGAGAGCCAGGAAAGTGCTGAGATATAGTGCTGCGAGCCAGGGAAGCATAACGGTACAATGCTCTAAGCCAGGGAAGGAAGGTACAGTGCTGAGAGCCAGAAAATGCTGAGGTATAGTGCTGAGAGCCAGGGAAGTATAACGGTACAGTGCTGAGAGCCAGAAAGTGATGAGGTATAGAGCTGCGAGCTGGGAAGTACAAAGGTACAGTGCTGACAGACAGAAAGTGCTGAGGTATAGTGCTGCGAGCCAGGGAACTACAAAGGTACAGTGCTGAGAGCCAGGAAGTGCTGAGGTATAGTGCTGCGAGCCAGGGAACTACAAAGGCACAGTGCTGAGAGCCAGGAAGTGCTGAGGTATAGTGCTGCGAGCCAGGGAACTACAAAGGCACAGTGCTGAGAGCCAGGAAGTGCTGAGGTATAGTGTGCGAGCCAGGGAAGTAAAAAGGTAGAGTGCTGAGAGCCAGAAAGTGCAGAGGTATAGTGCTGCAAGCCAGGGAAGTATAAAGGTACAGTGCTGAGAGCCAGGAAAGTGCTGAGGTATAGTGCTGCGAGCCAGGGAAGTATAACGGTACAGTGCTGAGAGCTAGAAAGTGCTGAGGTATAGTGCTGAGAGCCAGGGAAGTATAACGGTACAGTGCTGAGAGCCAGAAAGTGCTGAGGTATAGTGCTGAGAGCCAGGGAAGTACAAAGGTACAGTGCCGAGAGCCAGAAAGTGCCGAGGTATAGTGCTGCAAGCCAGGGAAGTATAAAGGTACAGTGCTGCGAGCCAGAAAAGTGCCAAGGTATAGTGCTGAGAGCCAGGAAGTGCTGAGGTATAGTGCTGCGAGCCAGGGAAGTATAAAGGTACAGTGCTGCGAGCCAGGAAGTGCTGAGGTATAGTGCTGCGAGCCAGGGAAGTATAAAGGTAGAGTGCTGAGAGCCAGGAAAGTGCTGAGGTATAGTTCTGCGAGCCAGGGAAGTATAAAGGTACAGTGCTGAGAGCCAGGAAAGTGCTGAGGTATAGTGCTGAGAGCCAGGAAGTGCTGAGGTATAGTGCTGCGAGCCAGGGAACTACAAACGCACAGTGCTGAGAGCCAGGAAGTGCTGAGGTATAGTGCTGCGAGCCAGGGAACTACAAAGGCACAGTGCGGAGAGCCAGGAAGTGCTGAAGTATAGTGTGCGAGCCAGGGAAGTATAAAGGTACAGTGCCGAGAGCCAGAAAGTGCCGAGGTATAGTGCTGCAAGCCAGGGAAGTATAAAGGTACAGTGCTGCGAGCCAGGAAAGTGCCGAGGTATAGTGCTGAGAGCCAGGAAAGTGCTGAGATATAGTGCTGCGAGCCAGGGAAGCATAACGGTACAATGCTCTAAGCCAGGGAAGTATAAAGGTACAGTGCTGAGAGCCAGAAAATTCTGAGGTATAGTGCTGAGAGCCAGGGAAGTATAACGGTACAGTGCTGAGAGCCAGAAAGTGATGAGGTATAGAGCTGCGAGCTGGGAAGTACAAAGGTACAGTGCTGACAGACAGAAAGTGCTGAGGTATAGTGCTGCGAGCCAGGGAACTACAAAGGTACAGTGCTGAGAGCCAGGAAGTGCTGAGGTATAGTGCTGCGAGCCAAGGAACTACAAAGGCACAGTGCTGAGAGCCAGGAAGTGCTGAGGTATAGTGCTGTGAGCCAGGGAACTACAAAGGCACAGTGCTGAGAGCCAGGAAGTGCTGAGGTATAGTGTGCGAGCCAGGGAAGTAAAAAGGTAGAGTGCTGAGAGCCAGAAAGTGCAGAGGTATAGTGCTGCGAGCCAGGGAAGTATAAAGGTACAGTGCCGAGAGCCAGAAAGTGCCGAGGTATAGTGCTGCAAGCCAGGGAAGTATAAAGGTACAGTGCTGCGAGCCAGGAAAGTGCCGAGGTATAGTGCTGAGAGCCAGGAAAGTGCTGAGATATAGTGCTGCGAGCCAGGGAAGCATAACGGTACAATGCTCTAAGCCAGGGAAGTATAAAGGTACAGTGCTGAGAGCCAGAAAATTCTGAGGTATAGTGCTGAGAGCCAGGGAAGTATAACGGTACAGTGCTGAGAGCCAGAAAGTGATGAGGTATAGAGCTGCGAGCTGGGAAGTACAAAGGTACAGTGCTGACAGACAGAAAGTGCTGAGGTATAGTGCTGCGAGCCAGGGAACTACAAAGGTACAGTGCTGAGAGCCAGGAAGTGCTGAGGTATAGTGCTGCGAGCCAAGGAACTACAAAGGCACAGTGCTGAGAGCCAGGAAGTGCTGAGGTATAGTGCTGTGAGCCAGGGAACTACAAAGGCACAGTGCTGAGAGCCAGGAAGTGCTGAGGTATAGTGTGCGAGCCAGGGAAGTAAAAAGGTAGAGTGCTGAGAGCCAGAAAGTGCAGAGGTATAGTGCTGCAAGCCAGGGAAGTATAAAGGTACAGTGCTGAGAGCCAGGAAAGTGCTGAGGTATAGTGCTGCGAGCCAGGGAAGTATAACGGTACAGTGCTGAGAGCTAGAAAGTGCTGAGGTATAGTGCTGAGAGCCAGAGAAGTATAACGGTACAGTGCTGAGAGCCAGAAAGTGCTGAGGTATAGTGCTGAGAGCCAGGGAAGTACAAAGGTACAGTGCCGAGAGCCAGAAAGTGCCGAGGTATAGTGCTGCAAGCCAGGGAAGTATAAAGGTACAGTGCTGCGAGCCAGGAAAGTGCCAAGGTATAGTGCTGAGAGCCAGGAAAGTGCTGAGGTATAGTGCTGCGAGCCAGGGAAGTATAACGGTACAGTGCTGAGAGCCAGAAAGTGCTGAGGTATAGTGCTGAGAGCCAGGGAAGTATAACAGTACAGTGCTGAGAGCCAGGAAAGTGCTGAGGTATAGTGCTGCGAGCCAGGGAAGTACAAAGGTACAGTGCTGAGAGCCAGAAAGTGCTGAGGTATAGTGCTGCGAGCCAGGGAAGTATAAAGGTACAGTGCTGAGAGACAGAAAGTGCTGAGGTATAGTGCTGCGAGCTGGGAAGTACAAAGGTACAGTGCTGAGAGGCAGGAAAGTGCTGAACTATAGTGCTGTGAGCCAGGGAACTACAAAGGCACAGTGCTGAGAGCCAGGAAGTGCTGAGGTATAGTGCTGCGAGCCAGGGAACTACAAAGGCTCAGTGCTGAGAGCCAGGAAGTGCTGAGGTATAGTGATGCGAGCCAGGGAACTACAAAGGCACAGTGCTGAGAGCCAGGAAGTGCTGAGGTATAGTGTGCCTGCCAGGGAAGTATAAAGGTACAGTGACGAGAGCCAGAAAGTGCTGAGGTATAGTGCTGAGAGCCAGGAAAGTGCTGAGGTATAGTGCTGCGAGCCAGGGAAGTACACCGGTACAGTGCTGAGAGCCAGAAAGTGCTGAGGTATAGTGCTGAGAGCCAGGGAAGTATAACGGTACAGTGCTGAAAGCCAGAAAGTGCTGAGGTATAGTGCTGAGAGCCAGGGAAGTATAAAGGTACAGTGCTGAGAGCCAGAAAGTGCTGAGGTATAGTGCTGTGAGCCAGGGAAGTACAAAGGTACAGTGCTGAGAGCCAGAAAGTGCTGAGGTATAGTGCTGCGAGCCAGGGAAGTATAAAGGTACAGTGCTGAGAGCCAGGAAAGTGCAGAGGTATTGTGCTGCGAGCCAGGGAAGTACAAAGGTACAGTGCTGAGAGCCAGAAAGTGCTGAGGTATAGTGCTGCGAGCCAGGAAACTACAAAGGCACATTGCTGAGAGCCAGGAAGTGCTGAGGTATAGTGCTGCGAGCCAGGGAACTACAAAGGCACAGTGCTGAGAGCCAGGAAGTGCTGAGGTATAGTGCTGTGAGCCAGGGAACTACAAAGCACAGTGCTGAGAGCCAGGAAGTGCTGAGGTATAGTGTGCGAGCCAGGGAAGTATAAAGGTACAGTGCCGAGAGCCAGAAAGTGCTGAGGTATAGTGCTGCAAGCCAGGGAAGTATAAAGGTACAGTGCTGCGAGCCAGGAAAGTGCTGAGGTATAGTGCTGAGAGCCAGGAAAGTGCTGAGGTATAGTGCTGCGAGCCATGGAAGTATAACGGTACAGTGCTGAGAGCCAGAAAGTGCTGAGGTATAGTGCTGAGAGCCAGGGAAGTATAACGGTACAGTGCTGAGAGCCAGAAAGTGCTGAGGTATAGTGCTGCAAGCCAGGGAAGTATAAAGGTACAGTGCTGAGAGCCAGAAAGTGCTGAGGTATAGTGCTGCGAGCCAGGGAAGTACAAAGGTACAGTGCTGAGAGCCAGAAAGTGCTGAGGTATAGTGCTGCGAGCCAGGGAAGTATAAAGGTACAGTGCTGGGAGCCAGAAAAGTACCAAGGTATAGTGCTGCGAGCCAGGGAAATATAAAGGTACAGTGCTAAAAGCCAGGAAATTGTTGGAAGACAGTGGAGAGCAGATATATGATCATTAAGTAATATTTCATTTTAAATTGATTTTAATAAATAAGTTAAAATGTTTTCAATATATTAATCAAAGCAGCTTTGAAATGTGTATATATAGATCATCAAGATACATTTATGTGGAGTTAAAGTTAACCTACACTTCACCTATATCCAAGTGGATTGTTGATGTATTGGTCATCAGTATTTTGTCCATGATATTCTGGTAGCACTATCTCCTGGAGTCAATGTTAAGGTGGAATGCTGGGCTGTTTACCTAGAAGGATGTCCATTCCTTACTCCATGAGACCGATCTCCTTGCTTTCATATCGACCACACACTCCTGACAAAAAGAAACTCCGACCCCTTGGCCATGCTCTCCAAGATGAAGCCCCACTTCCGGCACTGCCATCCAGGCCATGGGCCGAGGGCTCGTGGATGCCCACAGAGACCTCTGTTGTGTGATCATATCACCCTGTCCCTGTCACACTTCACCAGCTTACCCTTTAAACATCAAATCTTGTTGTTTGCTAAACCCCACTTTGAGGGTTTGGTTCTAAAAAAACCCAAATGTTCAGCTGGTAAAATAATGGATGTGTACTCCGTATTAGCTGCAACAAAAATGAATTCACTTTGGTGAGAGAGAAGCCCTCCAGGAAGAGGGAGATGTCTATGCAGGGTGATCCTATAACAGGAGAGCAGAGATCGGAGTCTCCATTTTATAAAAACTGTAAACTTCGCACTACTCACCTGTTAGGGTCTCAAGGCGCTGCACGCATACCGCTGTGGAACCCCCTCCTGGCTTTTCCCTGTGAGGCACCCACTCCTGGACAGCCCCAGGGTGAAGCCAGGCATCCAAGCGCTGTGAGGGCTGTTGTGGAGATTAAGCAAGCTATTGCCCAGAGTTACAGAGTGGGACCCATTAATTAGATTAGGCACCAAGGCGAGAATTATCTGGTCCAAGGGAATTTAGCCCAAGAGCTGCTGAGGTGGGAATTGAACCCTGGTCCCAGGCCAGATCTCTGCATCAGGGTCTGCCGCTCTAACCATTGTGCCACACTTCTCCATTGACATGCTGGCCTGGCAGGGTGACCGCTTGAGCCTAAACGATGGCCTATGGCTTTCCAGACTGCAGGAAACAGACCTAATGACTTGGTCGTCTCATTCAATATCCACACCTGTGTCATCAATTTTCACCCCTAAAGTGAGGGTCCTTTTCAGAGACAGAAGCCTAATGTTGAGGGTCTCTCTCTTCTCCTGCAGGACTTGGTGTACCCTTCGTTGGAGCAGACGGACAAGCTGCAGACGAGGCTCTCGTTTCCTGATGCCAGCTGGTGCGATGAGATTTCAGTTTCCAAGCAGGGGGAGATGGCAGAACATCTGGATGTTGAACGCTGGGGCTCCCACCTCCTGCCCCCTCAAGATGCCTCTTCTGAGTCCTTGGAGGTCTTCATTAGTCCTTACAGTGTCCCTCAGGTGGACCAGCAAGAGCCCCCTGCTCTGGGGCCCCAGGAGACCGAGGCCTCCCAGAGCACAGTAGATTATGCCTCTGTGATCACCAAAGCCTGTGGCCTTCCTCAGAGCAATCTTGGCCCGCAGGAGTTGTGCTCTTACAGCCAGCCATCAGTGACTCCAAGGCACCTGAGCAGCTCTGGCCCTAGTGACCACGGGCTGTGCTCTTCTCTGTTACCTTCGCTGACCAATCTTGAGATGTCGGACTGTGAGCTGCCCTGCGGAAGCCCTCAGAGCTCCTCCGAGTTCCCTCTGCTGAGGGCTCTGCTGGGAGATGGCAGTGGGCCTCCCCACTTTCTGAGAGCACCACAACTTCCTGAAACTTAATGCCATGGGACAGGACTAGCAGATAGGGGCGGGACTCTGGCACATGTAGTTCTGCACCCAGACACATATATGCACTGATGCTGCAGGAAGTTGACTTCTTTCCTTTGAGCTACAAATTCAACCTTCTGCCTCTGGGAATTTGGAAAGATCCAACAATGAGTACAGGTTCAGTGCAACTGGAGGACATGAATCCAGGAGCAGGCATCCCTTTCACATGAAGGACTTCACATGGTTGCCACGCGTGAACTGGAGATTGTGACATGCCAGAGGATGAGAGGCTTGAGTTAGGGGCAGTGAATCACCCAGATCAGGGACTTCATGGTGAAGAAGATGGGAAGAGGGGTACAAGGCTGGCTCCACCATTAATGCTACGAGGGGTTAGCTAGGACCTACTCACACCCCTAGCTGAGCACTGCCCTACAGTATCACAGAGGGCCCGGCCAGGGTTCAAGGAGACCAGAACTAACACCTTTTTTTCATGAATCTCCCAAATCGCTGCTGGTGTCTTTCCAGCCTCTGCTCTACCAGCAGTTTACACTCCGAAGCCCCGCCTACTTGGCAGCCATTTTGAAAATATTATATTCTGTAGAAGAGTTGCAAAATTCCAGGCCAATAGGATGCCAGATATCCACTCTTGGACTTCACCTTTACACATCACAACATCCTGGGGCTAATCATCAAAAGGAGACATGTATCGCTCTAATAAACATCTGAATAAAATAGGTAAATAGTCCTTCTTTGTTTCAACTGAGCATACACACAAACTTTTGTGAAGGGTATGCTCTGGATAGTACTGGGCAAAGTTGCAAAGTCTTTCCTCCCCTAACCTAATGAAGACATGTTCAAAATGTTGTAACTTTTAAATAAAATATATGAAAAAAATATCTGCCCAAAGCTGGAGAAGAATTCCCCACAAAAGTGTACTTTTAGAAATGTTTACACATTTATTTTTCAGAGATGACAATTTTTTGCAACTTCACAAACGTTTGCTAGCCCTACAATAGATTCATGATTTACTCTTCAGTGGAATGATGTAATCTAGTGTGTCTATGAGACATTGTTTGTCTGATCCAAGTGACTTCACCGAAATATGTCAACGGTGGGCTTTAAAGGGGCTTTATGTGAGATTCTTAAAAAGTACCAACTCAATTTTCCAATAAAATATATAGAAAAACTATTTATTTGAGTAAATTTTAATGATAAGATCTTTAAAGAGGATGACATTGAAAGAAACATCATTTGAATGAAGAAAGGAAAGCCCGGATCCATCTGTTGATGCCTGCTAGCTGTGCAAGTATTGGTGTTTTGCAGAAACACACCAATAAATGGAGAAAACAGACCGAAACGGCAATGGAAAGAGAGCAGAGGACAAGGAGGAAAGGAATATGAAGGGACTCACTATGGCCCTCCTTGGTATCGATTCTTTAATGCACCTTCATTCTTAAATTGGTTTTATTTGAGATTAAGGGCCCGATTTAAATGTAGGCGGTCGGGCTGTCATCAGATGGAGAATTTTACTCTATCATCTTGGCAGAGGTTCCGACAGCCAAATTTAGAAATGTTGATTGTGCTGACAAGGTTTGTAGCATTCACAGGTGGTTCCTGGGATGGTGGTTCCTATCTATGCATTGTAACCTTAACTTATCGCTCTGTCAAAGATGACAGACCCATAAATCAAAGTATCAACTTTTTTTTTTTATTTAAAAAACAAAATACCAAATTGTTTTCTTTCTGTTTCTACTGCTCCTTACCACCAGGGTTTTCCTGCCAGTGACAAGCAGTTAAAAAAACAGCTATATGTCTTCCCCTCTGAATTGAATGGGTGGTCTGTGCAGGGTGGTGTTCTGCTCTGCTTCAGACTGAGAAGAAATGAAATGAAAGGAATGCAAAGAATGCAGCACTCTTTGTCTGAGTTATGAATTTATTAAGGCACTTCCCAGGTTTCATGAACAAAAGAATAATGTGAGTTTTTATTTCAAATGCAGCAACACGAGTGCAATTCTAAGAATAATCACAGTAGTAGAATCATGATGATCACAGAAACAAGGAAAATGCAATATTCCAACAATGAATATTATATATATATAATATATAGTGACTATGCATTCATGCATACACACAGGCAAAAAATAAAAATAAAAAATGCATCACCACTGGGCTTGACACCTACTTCATCCCTTTGCCTGCCAACTTCAGGTCATGGAACCCTGAACAACCGAAACTGTGGAGAGACTAAACCGCAATGGGAATTATTTTCTGGGCCAGGTGTCCCTTCCCAGAAGAATTCCTTCTTCCTCCAGTTAGCAAGCTTCCCCACCTTATATGCTTTAAACAAACATAAGAGGAAAGTTCTGGAAACCCCCCTCCTGTCGAGTAAGTTGTTGTTCAAACGCTAGCTATTCCAGGTCAGTGTTGAAAGAACACACTAGAGACTGGCCAGATCACAAGGTGTACTTCCAAGACTGAGCTGTACCTTGTTCTACCATAACATTCTCGGCCTGGTACATCCTTACCGCTACTACTCCTCCATGTGATGTTCTTGTCCTTGGTGAGCAAAGAGCGAAAAACACGTTAACAAAATACCTGCACCCCCAATGTGAGGGCGTTTGAAGCCAAGCACAGCACAAAATGGCGTCAGTGTTCAAGATGGAGCCGGTGGGTAAAAACAGCTAGCATCACAGGTGGGCACCAGCAGCTTCATGGGAGCGGCAGGAACATGACAATTACTGCACCTGCAGAAGAATCGATGTCAGGGGCGGGCAGATGGTGCGTAATGAGCCCCTCGCCCTGCCAGGCACGCAGGCGTCTCTGCGATTCCTTACTTTGTCGGGCCATCAGAGAAGGTTGGCCAAACTATGGTCCACTCTTTTTATTTTTTATTTTTTGGTGGGTGGACAATTATGTTGATGGAAATAGTACATTGTTGCTGTTGTGACAGAGAACCCTTTCAGCCAACATATAAATTGGTCCCTAAGTCACAGAGAACACGAACAAACATCGCAGTGCGTTCAGCATCAACCGCCTGTTAAGCATTCACCAATGTGACAATCAAGTCCCCATGTCACTGATTTAAGATTCCTTCAGGGCTGCACGTGAAAAATAAGATACTGAAACTTCATTACAACTAGGATGCTGATTCCACATCGGACGCAGACCCACTTTGTGCTGCATTTGGGGGTACAGTACAGGCACAGACTGCATACTCCAAGCATCTTTGTCCGAACAAATGGGGCCAGGTAAAACATGCCACGAATCGTGAGACTGAAAAGCACACAATTTCTGTTTGTGCAGTAGTGGAAAACATGCTCAGTTAGAGGCAGATTTATGGAGAGTGGCGCTACACCCAGTACAGCGCCACTGTTCCTGGGCCCCTTAATGCCCCCTACTGCCACCATGTGTGTGCCGTATTTAAAATACGGCTCACCATGGCGCAGGGTAGAGGGCAATACGTCATTATTTTTTCACGCTATTGATGTATTCTGCAGACGTAGCGCCAAACTGTTGGCGCTAGTCCTGCAGAGCACACAGGGGCCCATTCTAAAGAATAGCACCCCCCTTTTTAACACCTGCTCGGAGCAGGCGTTAAAAGTGCTGTAAAAAAGTGGCGCAAAGAAATCTAATGGATTTCCTAGCGCCATTTTTTCGGGCCTCCCCTTACGAGGGAACGCCCCCCTTTGCATACATTATGCCTGGCACAGACATAATGTAGCTCAAAGGGTTACAGAGTGGCGCAATGCATGCATTGTGCCACCCTGTAAATATGGCGTGGGGGTTTCGGCCTTGTTGGGCCACATTAACCTAAAAAATAATGGCGTTATTGTGGGGGCAAGGTGGCGCTAGGGCATTATAAATATGCCCCTTAGTGTTAGTCCTCATTGTGGAGAAATTCCCCAATTTCAGAATGGTTTGATAATCGCATGCCCTCTGAGCACAACATGTGGGTGCGCAATTACTGCAGCAGATTTGTACCCGAGTTGGTTCGGGGGCACAGTTCTTGGAGGAAGAATAGTGGAGGGACTAGAAAAATAAAAAAGTGGAGGGACAAGAAAGGGATCTCCCTTAAAGCCAGTACAAACACAATGTGAAATGACAGGAAAAAGAGTCTAATCTCTGAGGTGAAAGGTTCTGTGTCCCTGTGTGAAGCTGCTAAACCCATCCAGAGATGCAGATGAAAGGTTCTACACCTCCTGCCTACTTCCCGAGCCTTTATAGTCAGAGGTGAAAGGCCCAGAGCCACTGCAACAAGCTGCTAAGCCCAACCTCTGTGAGCAGTGAAAGGCTCTAATCCCTGTGCCAACACCCAAGTCCATGCAGCCATAGAGGTGAAAGGTTTTATCTATTAGCCAATGGCACAGTACCATCAACCCCTAGAAAAACACAATGGCATTGTGGCAACCTCCTGAGCCAATCTAGTCGTATTTGTGAAGGGTTTTGTCTCCTGTGCCAGTGTCATTACGCCGTCCACTCCTAGAAGCGAGAGGCTGTGTGACCCTGTGCCTGTCCCTCATCCAGTCAGTCCTAGACATGCGGGGCATGCATCATTGTGCTATAACGTACGTTCATCCTGTGACAAGAGGTGAAAGGCTCTGTATGCAGTGCCAGTCCTGTGAGCCCATCACGTCATAGAGGTGAAAGGCTCTATATGCAGTGCCAGTCTTGTGAGCCCATCACGTCATAGAGGGGAAAGGTTCTGTATGCAGTGCCAGTCCCGTGAGTCCATCACGTCATAGAGGTGAAAGGTTCTGTATGCTGTGCCAGTCCCATGAGCCCATCACGTGATAGAGGTGAAAGGTTCTGTATGCAGTGCCAGTCCCATGAGCCCATCACGTCATAGAGGTGAAAGGCGCTGTATGCTGTGCCAGTCCCGTGAGCCCATCACGTCATAGAGGTGAAAGGCTCTATATGCAGTGCCAGTCCTGTGAGCCCATCACGTCATAGAGGGGAAAGGTTCTGTATGCAGTGCCAGTCCCGTGAGTCCATCACGTCATAGAGGTGAAAGGTTCTGTATGCTCTGCCAGTCCCGTGGGCCCATCACGTGATAGAGGTGAAAGGTTATGTATGCTCTGCCAGTCCCGTGAGACCATCACGTGATAGAGGTGAAAGGTTCTGTATGCAGTGCCAGTCCCGTGAGACCATCACGTCATAGAGGTGAAAGGTTCTGTATGCTCTGCCAGTCCTGTGAGCCCATCACGTGATAGAGGTGAAAGGTTCTGTATGCTGTGCCAGTCCTGTGAGCCCATCAAGTCATAGAGGTGAAAGGTTCTGTATGCAATGCAAGTCCCGTGAGCCCATCACGTCATAGAGGTGAAAGGCTCTGTATGCAGTGCCAGTCCCGTGAGTCCATCAAGTCATAGAGGTGAAAGGCTCTGTATGCTGTGCCAGTCCCGTGAGCCCATCACGTCATAGAGGTGAAAGGTTCTGTATGCTGTGCCAGTCCAGTGAGCCCATCACGTCATAGAGGTGAAAGGTTCTGTATGCTGTGCCAGTCCCATGAGCCCATCACGTGATAGAGGTGAAAGGTTCTGTATGCAGTGCCAGTCCCATGAGCCCATCATGTCATAGAGGTGAAAGGCGCTGTATGAGTCCCGTGAACCCATCACGTCATAGAGGTGAAAGGCTCTATATGCAGTGCCAGTCCTGTGAGCCCATCACGTCATAGAGGGGAAAGGTTCTGTATGCAGTGCCAGTCCCGTGAGTCCATCACGTCATAGAGGGGAAAGGTTCTGTATGCTGTGCCAGTCCCGTGAGCCCATCACGTGATAGAGGTGAAAGGCTCTGTATGCTGTGCCAGTCCCGTGAGCCCATCACGTCATAGAGGTGAAAGGCTCTGTATGCTGTGCCAGTCCCGTGAGCCCATCACGTCATAGAGGTGAAAGGCTCTGTATGCAGTGCCAGTCCCGTGAGCCCATCACTTCATAGAGGGGAAATGTTCTGTATGCAGTGCCAGTCCCTTGAGTCCATCACGTGATAGAGGTGAAAGGTTCTGTATGCTGTGCCAGTCCCGTGAGCCCATCACGTCATAGAGGTGAAAGGTTCTGTATGCTGTGCCACGTCTGTGAGCCTATCACGTTATAGAGGTGAAAGGTTCTGTATGCAGTGCCAGTCCTGTGAGCCCATCACGTCATAGAGATGAAAGGTTCTGTATGCAGTGCCAGTCCCGTGAGCCCATCACGTCATCATGTCAAAGAGGCGAAAGGTTCTGTACACTGTCATTCCCCTGAGCCCATCACGTCATCATGTCAAAGAGGCGAAAGGTTTTGTACACTGTCATCCTCCTGAGCCCATCACGTCACAGGGGTGAGAGGTTTTGTACATTGCGCCAATCCCCTGAGCCCATCAGGTCTCAGGGGTGAATGGTTATGTTCCCGGAGATAGTCCCTTGAATCGCAAGTCCTTCAGTTGAAAGGCTCTGCGCCCTCTGCTAAGCCTGGAGCTCGCCAGCCTTGGGTGGGACTGGCTCTGTTTCCCTGTGCCAGTCTCTGAGCCGCCCTTCTCTGGACGTGATTGGCCACATCCCTTGTGCCCTCAGCCAGAGAGGTGAAGTCTCTTTAACCCAAAGGAGAGAACCTGTATCCTTGTGCCAGTGCCCTCAGCAGCCCAGACCAGACCCCAAGAGGGGCACGGACTATACCCGAACAGCTGTTGCGCCTGGCTGGTCTGGCAGTTTGTGCCCCAGTGCTGATGGAAGATGCCCCCCGCGGTGGGCACTTGTTGAACACACACAGCAGACCTTTGGTCTGGGCTGGGGTGGGCACCAGCAGCTTCATGGGAGCGGCAGGAACACGACAATTACTGCACCTAGAGGAGAATCGATGCCAAGGGCGGGCAGACGGTGCGTAATGAGCCCCTCGCCCTGGCAGGCACGCAGGCGCCCCACAGAGTCTCCGTGGCTCATTAATGATGGCGGGGCAGCACTTGCCAGCTCCCTGCAGGGGAGGGAAGTGGGGTCCACGGGGGGGGAGGGGGGGCTGCGCATCAGACTGCCCCCGCCACATCTCCTTGCCTGCTGGGCCTGGCGATGAGAGCGCAGGGACCCACGACCTGCGGGGACTGGGAGCTTCGGGGGCCCGCGGGAGGGGCCCACGGGGCGAAGGGAGAGGCAGAGATGGCCCCCCAGGAACACGAGCTATCTATACACACAACTTCCGCCTCATGATGTCACTTCCTATGCTTAGAAGGAGGGCATTATCTGTTACATTTCTTTTGATTTTCATTATTTTCAACCATAATCATTTTCCAAACAGCCCCCACATGCGAATTTCATGGATGCATTTCAGCCCCTCCTCGCCCACCTTGTATTAGTGTATTTTTGGTGTAAACTGGATATTCTCAAAATACCTAGGCTTTGATTAGGAGTAGAGCTGGGCGAGTCACTGCCTGAAGCCTGGCTGTGTCTCAGCTCGAGGTCCTGTTGGAACCACGAGCCCATAAGGAGCCGGACTTCCATCAGGCTTATAGCTCCCTCCCTCTACTCAGGATGTGGGGGTACGTCCACAACTGATGACCAGGTTAGAGTCTCGGCGTCGGCTCAACATCCTGCGTTTCTGGGCAAATCACTTAACCTCCCTGAAACCAGAAAAACTGCACAAGTAGCGGCTTCTCTGCTTAAATTGTGTGACCTTGGGCAAATATTTATTTCACCGAAACTCTTTTTTCTTCATTATCACTCATGAAAACCCGTTTAACTATGTAAGTTCAAAATACCAGTTACACAAAAACGCATTTGTCTACTTTTCGGTGCAGTGCGAGTTGCGACTTGGCAAGTGTACCCACGTATGGGGTGGGACATGTTTGGAAAACTAAATGCATTACTTCTTTTTAATCCTGACTCAAAGAAGTGTTATTTTTTGGTTCAAACAACCATCTACTATTGTTACTAAATAGGGCTTTGCTTCAGAAACCATGGGAGGTAGCACTGGAACACCCATGTGCCACCCATTGGACGGCCCCTTGATGAAAAGTAATGCAAAGCTCCTCCCAGCACTGCTTTGTGTTACTTGCAGGCATCTTTCCAGTGCAAAGTTTTGTGCTGCAAAGTAAATTCAAAGTAAACAGTTTGAAAAGGCTTGAGTTATGTTTGTGACACAAACCCAGAGCAAAATGTTAGTATATCTTCCCCTTGGTGTTCAGCGCTGAAACTATCGGAACATAATATGTGTATTTGTAAAGCACAGTGCACCCAGAAGGGTCTACTGGCACTGAACTATCAGGGCCCGTATTTATACTTTTTTTGCGCCGCATTTGCGTCGTTTTTTGACGCAAAAACGGCGCAAACTTGCAAAATGCCATTGTATTTTGTAGGTTTGCGCCGTTTTGCGCCAAAAAGCGGCGCAAATGCGGCACTAGAAAAAGTATAAATACGGGCCCAGGTGTTTTATCATTACCCAGGTCTATGGTACTCATTTTATTGACTTCTCAAGGATGAAAGGCTGAGTGGACTTGGAAGTGTTTGAACCTGTGTTGAGGTCGAGCTCAGATTCTTAGAGCAGCTGCTTTAGTCCTCTCAGACACCAGACCCCACTTTAGCTAGCTTGACTTCCGGTACCCCAAGAACACAAGTGCTTTCACAAATCCCACATCAGGGGCAAAGATGTCTCTAGGAGGAAAAACAAAGATATTAACCTTTGCTGAAGGTTTGCCAGACATGAAATACACGTGATAAGTAAACCTGGTGCCCAGGAGAATGTCGTGTTCTGTATAGCCATTTGCTTTTACATTTCTAATAAAGTCCCAGCAGATCAAAGAACAGATGGAAAGAATGAACCCTGGGCACATGGGGGCTGAAAGGGTCTGATAAAAGAAACAAACATGAATCTTACACAAATAGTGATGTGGGGAGGACTCAAATACTCGTTGATTCAGAGATGTCTCTTGTGCTGGTGGCAGTAAGTGATGGATGCTGTATGTGGGCCATTCCCCAAATCCAGTCAGACTTCAACTATCCCAAAAAATAGCATGTGTTCTGACTAGTACAGCGATAGGAGGTAACCCTGAATGAACACACAGCACTATATATAGCAGCTAGTAAATACACAAACATAAGGGTAAATTGGCCACACTTTAGTGACCTCTGGTGAGTTTGAATTTACTATTTCTTCTTGGATCAACTAAGGTGTCTCACAGGCCTGATAACAGTGCTTAATTTGTAAATACAAATATGCCGTTGCCCAAAGCTCTCATTTGAAACACCCGGCTGTTGCATTTAAATGTGCGAACACTGAATACCAAGGTAGCGTAATCCTGAAGCCATCTTGGGCCTCTTTAATTCGTTTACACCCACTCCCTGGCCCTTCAGCTCACTCTTGCAGCTTTCTGCTTTCTTGCCTTTTAACGCTTTTTCGTTTTTCTCATCCTCCGCCTTTCCCAAATGTGTCTTTTGCCTGCAGAAAATGTTCGATGCAGATAACTAAGTTGGCGGCCCTAAAAAATAAGTGCCGGAAACCACTGGCTCAAATTAAGCACTGCCTGAGAGTGAAGGGGAGAGGTGCAAAGTGAGAGGACCACAAGGGTAGATGTAGGGAGATGAATGGATGGGTGAATAGAGCTCTTGAACGATGGTGGAGACATAAATGAGTGACCAAAACACTATAAAGAGGGGCAGGTGGGGAGAGATAGATGGATAAGTGGAGTGCACAGAAGAATGGGGAGGCGAGGAGGTGGATGTGTGGGAGCAGGGAACCCTGGAAAGAGAGACAGAAATATGGTGATACAGAAAATAGTGACAGGGAGAGACGTACACATATAGCTCCTAGAGGGACACTACATAACTTATAGAGATAGGTGGGCGAGAGGTGGCTAGATAGATGCATCAGCTCCAACCCGTGCTCTTATCGCGCCTTCGTCACACACAGAGACAGTTAGTTCTATTTCACTTGAGAAATAAACCTGCCCAGGGGGAATTTGGTTCTTGCTGTATTCTGACTTATGGCCACAGGATGGCGCCAGACCCTCACTTATATACTCGCTGCGCTATTATCTTCTTAGCGCCTCATGTTGAGCGACCGCAGAAAGTGGTCATTGGTATCTACGCTCCTGGTGTAGGCGCTTAGCAAGCAATTGTGCAGCAGGTGCAGTGGCACCAGGGCCCAAGTCTGTTAGGGCTCTTCCCCGCCACAATTGTGGACGTTTTTACTACTTAGCAGTAAGCTGCGGCTGTTTGGAGGACTTTCTATACCTGCACTGAGGCCCACTGCACCCTTACCATGCCACTGTCCAAGTGCGTGACCCATGGGTTGTGCAGGTCAGCGCATTGAAACCAGAGTGATAAATGGCGCCAGCACTTTTTAAAGTCTCAGCCCAGTAAAGACAGCAGTGTATTCGGAAGCTTCCAGATTATGCAAGGTGATTGCATCAAGACCAGTTTAATTACTGCCGGGGTGTGGTGTCCCTCTTTCTGCACACAGCAGGACATTAAACATTAGTGTTAAGGCTACCCCGGTCTGGGACCCAGCTAGTCTGGGAACGTTTGGGGATCAGCCATGTTTCCCCAAATGGGATCTCATTGGACTGTCAAGAGTGGGAGACCTTTGGGAGCGGGGTGGGGGGGAAGTATTGGCTCAGACCTGCCACTGCAGTGTCTGTGTGTGCAGTTTTAAACTTCCAATTTGTCTTCCCTTTTACTACATGTCAGGCACCCCTAAGGTAGGCCCTAGGTAGCCCCAGGGGCAGGGTGCAGTGTATGTTTAAGGTAGGACATATACTAGTGTGTTTGCCACCTGTCTGCCTCCGTGCCCCCGACCCTGCCCTCGCTGCGAGTTCGAGGCCCTCCACCACCCGCAGGCACCCGCCTGCACCTCACCCCTGGTGTCTAGTGGTTGCCGTAAGTATTGTGTGTCTGTCCTGTAATTGTCTGTGCGTTATTTGTGCCGTTTTTCCTCTTGTTGTGCCTTTTTGTGCCTTTCCGTTCTCTGACTCTGCTTTCTGTGCCTTTTCTGCTCTTTGGCTCTTTTTTGTGACTTTCCTCGTCTTTTTTGCCTTCCTCATCTTTTTTTGCCCATTTTTCGCTGATTTTCAGCTCGTCCCGACCCGACCGTTCCCGCCACTGCTTCCCCTGTGGTCCCACCCCCCTCGTGCCCACATTTGCCCACCGCTACCCTCCTCCCGCCTCCCAGTTGCTCTTCCCTCCCACCTCCCCTTAATGGCGGCCGCTGCGCGGTGCAGAGAGTGACCCTTGACCTGTTTTAAGGCCAGGTTTCACTCAACACGCTGCGCAGCTCCACCTGTCTGCCTCCGTGCCCCCGACCCTGCCCTCGCTGCGAGTTTGAGGCCCTCCACCACCCGCAGGCACCCGCCTGCACCTCATCCCTGGTGTCTAGTGGTTGCCGTAAGTATTGTGTGTCTGTCCTGTAATTGTCTGTGTGTTATTTGTGCCGTTTTTCCTCTTGTTGTGCCTTTTTGTGACTTTCCGTTCTCTGACTCTGCTTTCTGTGCTTTTTCTTCTCTTTGGCTCTGTTTTGTGACTTTCCTCGTCTTTTTTGCCTTCCTCATCTTTTTTTGCCCATTTTTCACCGATTTTCGGCTCATCCCGCTCCCCCCGTTCCCGCCGCTGCTTCCCCTGCGGCCCGACCCCCTTTTGCCCCCATTTGGCCAGCGCTTCCCATCTCCCAGCTGCTCCTCCTTCCCACCTCCCCTTCTTAATGGCGTCCGCTGTGTTCGGCCGTGCCGCTGGCGCGCCAGAGGCGTGCTAGAGGCAAGCCCGTCTACGCCTGTCCGTACCTGGGCCGTGCCCAGTGGCAGTCCCCCTACCCCTTGCACCCTCCACACCCCCAGATGCCACTACACCGCAGAAGAACTCAATGGGCTCAACCCCGGCCGCCCCACTGCCTGCGTCCAGACCTCCTCTCATGCTGGACGTCCAACTTCACCGGCGCTCAAGCCACCAAGCACCACAACAACGCCACCCACTGTAGGAAAGTACCATCTTGCCTAGCAAGTTACCCCCATATTTTACTGTATATATGTTGTTTTAGTTGTATGTGTCACTGGGACCCTGCCAGCCAGGGCCCCAGTGCTCATAAGTGTGCCCTGTATGTGTTACCTGTGTTATGACTAACTGTCTCACTGAGGCTCTGCTAATCAGAACCTCAGTGGTTATGCTCTCTCATTTCTTTCAAATTGTCACTAACAGGCTAGTGACCAATTTTACCAATTTACATTGGCATACTGGAACACCCTTATAATTCCCTAGTATATGGTACTGAGGTACACAGGGTATTGGGGTTCCAGGAGATCCCTACGGGCTGCAGCATTTCTTTTGCCACCCATAGGGAGCTCTGACAATTCTTACACAGGCCTGCCACTGCAGCCTGAGTGAAATAACGTCCACGTTATTTCACAGCCATTTTACACTGCACTTAAGTAACTTATAAGTCACCTATATGTCTAACCTTTACCTGGTAAAGGTTGGGTGCTAAGTTACTTAGTGTGTGGGCACCCTGGCACTAGCCAAGGTGCCCCCACATTGTTCAGGGCCAATTCCCAGGACTTTGTGAGTGCGGGGACACCATTACACGCGTGCACTACATATAGGTCACTACCTATATGTAGCTTCACAATGGTAACTCCGAATATGGCCATGTAACATGTCTATGATCATGGAATTGCCCCCTCTATACCATCCTGGCATAGTTGGCACAATCCCATGATCCCACGGGTCTCTAGCACAGACCCTGGCACTGCCAAACTGCCTTTCCCGGGGTTTCACTGCAGCTGCTGCTGCTGCCAACCCCTCAGACAGGTTTCTGCCCTCCTGGGGTCCAGCCAGGCCTGGCCCAGGAAGGCAGAACAAAGGACTTCCTCAGAGAGAGGGTGTTACACCCTCTCCCTTTGGAAAATGGTGTTAGGGCTGGGGAGGAGTAGCCTCTCCCAGCCTCTGGAAATGCTTTCATGGGCACAGATGGTGCCCATTTCTGCATAAGCCAATCTACACCGGTTCAGGGACCCCTCAGCCCTGCTCTGGTGCGAAACTGGACAAAGGAAAGGGGAGTGACCACTCCCCTGACCTGCACCTCCCCTGGGAGGTGCCCAGAGCTCCTCCAGTGTGCTCCAGACCTCTGCCATCTTGGAAACAGAGGTGCTGCTGGCACACTGGACTGCTCTGAGTGGCCAGTGCCAGCAGGTGACATCAGAGACTCCTTCTGATAGGCTCCTTCAGGTGTTGCTAGCCTATCCTCTCTCCTATGTAGCCAAACCCTCTTTTCTGGCTATTTAGGGTCTCTGTCTTTGGGGATTCCTTGGATAACGAATGCAAGAGCTCATCCGAGTACCGCTGCATCTCTCTCTTCACCTTCTGCCAAGGAATCAACTGCTGACCGCGCTGGAAGCCTGCAAAACTGCAACAAAGTAGCAAAGATGACTACTGCAACTCTGTAACGCTGATCCTGCCGCCTTCTCGACTGCTTTCCTGGTGGTGCATGCTGTGGGGGTAGTCTGCCTCCTCTCTGCACTAGAAGCTCCAAAGAAATCTCCCGTGGGTCGACGGAATCGTCCCCCTGCAAACCGCAGGCACCAAAGAACTGCATCACCGGTACCCTGGGTCTCCTCACAGCACGACGAGCGAGGTCCCTTGAATCCAGCAACTCTGTCCAAGTGACTCCCACAGTCCAGTGACTCTTCAGTCCAAGTTTGGTGGAGGTAAGTCCTTGCCTCCCCACGCCAGACTGCATTGCTGGGAACCGCGACTTTTGCAGCTACTCCGGCCTCCGTGCACTTCCGGCGGAAATCCTTTGTGCACAGTCCAGCCTGGGTCCACGGCACTCTAACCTGCATTGCACGACCTCCTAAGTTGTCCTCCGGCGGCGTGGGACTCCTTTGTGCAACTTCGGGTGAGCACTGTTTCACTCCACTTTGTAGTGCCTGTTCCAGCACTTCTGTGGGTGGTGCCTGCTTCTGAGAGGGCTCCTTGTCTTGCTCAATGCCCCCTCTGTCCCCAGACGCAATTGGTGACATTCTGGTCCCTCCTGGGCAACAGCAGCATCCAAAAACCCTAACCGCACGATTTGCAGCTAGCAAGGCTTGTTGGTGGTCTTTCTTCAGGAAAATACTTCTGCACGACTCTCCACAGCGTGAGGGATCTGTCCTCCAAAGGGGAAGTTCCTAGCCCTTGTCGTTCCTGCAGAATCTTCAGCTTCTACTGTCCAGTAGCAGCTTCTTTGCACCCACAGCTGGCATTTCCTGGGCATCTGCCCATCTCTGACTTGCTTGTGACTTTTGGACTTGGTCCCCTTGTTCCACAGGTACCCTCGTTTGGAAATCCATCGTTGTTGCATTGCTGATTTGTGTCTTTCCTGCAGAATTCCCCTATCACGACTTCTATGTCCTTTGGGGAACTTTAGTGCACTTTGCACTCACTTTTCAGGGTCTTGGGGTGGGCTATTTTTCTAACCCTAACTGTTTTCTTACAGTCCCAGCGACCCTCTACAAGGTCACATAGGTTTGGGGTCCATTCGTGGTTCGCATTCCACTTTTGGAGTATATGGTTTGTGTTGCCCCTATCCCTATGTGTCCCCATTGCATCCTATTGTAACTATACATTGTTTGCACTGTTTTCTAATACTATTACTGCATATTTTGGTATTGTGTACATATATCTTGTGTATATTTGCTATCCTCATACTGAGGGTACTCACTGAGATACTTTTGGCATATTGTCATAAAAATAAAGTACCTTTATTTTTAGTATATCTGTGTATTGTGTTTTCTTATGATATTGTGCATATGACACTGGTGGTACTGTAGGAGCTTCACTTGTCTCCTAGTTCAGCCTAAGCTGCTAGACACCCTATACACTAATAAGGGATAACTGGGCCTGGTGCAAGGTGTAAGTACCCCTTGGTACTCACTACAAGCCAGTCCAGCCTCCTACACCCACCACAACCACCTCAGCTGCATCCTTCTCAACACCCGCTCCGTCCATAAGCAAGCCGTTGAACTCTCGGACCTGCTCACATCTACCTCCCAGACATCGCCTTCCTCACCAAAACCTGGATCAACCCCTCCTCGGAACCCGACATCACCATAGCCGTCCCTGAGGGCTACAAAATCACCCATAGAGACCGCACCAACAAACCAGGAGGAGGACTCGCCATAGTCCACAGGAGCTCCATCAGGATCTCAAACGACACCCACAACACCCTAGATGCCGCTGAACCCCTGCACTTCCAGATTTACGTCAACGCCAACACCACCCTGAGAGGACCCCTCGTCTACAGACCCCCTGGCCCCCGCCCACAATACTGCGATGCCATCGCGACACAATCAGCACCCACACCCTCGCCTCCACGGACTACATGCTCCTCGGCGACCTGAATTTTCACCTGGAAAACACTGGCGACAGCAACTCCGCAGCCCTACTGGACAACCTTGCCAACCTCGGCCTCAAGCAACTTGTCACAATGCCCACCCACTCAGCCGGCCACACACTCAACACTATCTTCTCCACCAGCAGCCATGTCACCTTCACACACACCACCGAACTCCACTGGACCAACCACCGCTGTTTCCATTTCTCCTTCCAGAAACCCACCGCCCATCACCAACAGCATCGGGCCCCTCACCGCAAGTGGAACAAGATCTCCAAGGAACAACTGATCTCCGCCCACGCCCCGCCACCCAACACCAGTGACCCCAACACCACCGCCCTCAACCTCAAGCAATGGCTCGATGACTGCACCAACTCCCTCGCTCCACTTAGGAAAGCAACCAACACCCCCACCAGCAAGAAAGCTCCCTGGTTCACCGCAGAACTTCAGGCCTCCAAGCGGGAGTGCCGGAAAGCCGAGAAGATCTGGTGCCAAGAACAAACAGAATGCAACCACGCCGCCCTCAAGTCTGCCATCCACAAACATCACCAGCTCATCCGGACCACCAAAAGATCTTTCTACAAAGAACAAATTGACAACAATGCATATAACAGCAAGGAGCTCTTCAGCATCATCAAGGAACTCACCAACCCCAAGTCCTGCTCTGCCGACCCCACACACTCACAAGACCTCTGCGACTCCCTCGCCACCAACCTTTTTTCACCGCAAGATCACAGACATCCATGGCAGCTTCCCAACGCCGTCCCCCACCACTGCTAACACTGACCCCAGCTCACCCATCCACACCAACATCCTGAGTGCCTGGACCCACACCAATGATGAGGAAACCACCAAGACCATGAGCACCATCCACTCCGGTTCACCCGCCGACCCCTGCCCTCACCACGTCTTCAATAAAGCCAGCCAAATCATCGCTCCCCAGCTCCAGACCATCATCAACAGCTCCTTCGAGACCGCCATCTTCCCAGAGAGCTGGAAACACGCCGAAGTCAACACCCTGCTCAAAAAGCCCAAAGCCGACCCCGAAGACCTCAAAAACTACCGGCCGATCTCCCTAATCCCCTTTCCTGCGAAGGTCATTGAGAAGATAGGCAAAAGCCAACTATCTCGCTTCCTAGAGGACAACAGCCTACTCAACATCTCCCAGTCCAGCTTCTGCAAGAACCACAGCACCGAGACCGCCCTTATCGCTGCCACTGACGACATCAGGAGCAGGCTCGACAATGGGGAAACTGTTGCCCTCTTCCTCCTCAACCTCTCTGCAGCCTTCGACACCGTCTGTCACCACACACTTCGCACACGCCTCCACAATGCTGGAATCCGCCTCAAAGCTCTGGACTGGCTCACATCCTTCCTCTCTGGCAGAACCCAAAGAGTCCGCCTCCCCCCGTTCCTGTCAAAAGCCACCAAGACCATCTAAAGAGTCCCCCAGGGATCCTCACTCAGCCCCACCCTCTTTAATGTCCACATGGCACCGCTCGCAAACATTGTCCGATCCCACGGCCTCAACATCATCTCCTACGTGGACGACACTCAGCTGATCCTCTCTCTCACGAAGGACCCCGCAACCGCAGAGACCAACCTCCATACCGGACTTCATGCCATCGCCAACTGGATGGAGGCAAGCCACCTCAAACTGAACTCCGACCGAGATCATCATCTTCGGCTCCAACAAATCAGCATGGGACGACTCCTGGTGGCCTGCCACTCTGGGAGCTGCCCCAACGCCCACCACCCACGCACGCAACCTCTGCTTCATACTAGACTCATCGCTCACTATGACCCAGCAAGTCAACGCCATCTTATCCTCATGTTTTAACACCCTTCGCATGCTTCGCAAAACCTTCAGATGGATCCCCATTGAAACCAGAAGAACAGTCACCCACGCCCTTGTCAGCAGCAGACTGGACTACGATAACGCGCTCTACGCAGGAACAACGGCCAGGCTCCAGAAAAAACTTCAGTGCTTCCAGAACGCCTCTGCACGACTCATCCTCAACCTCCCTCACCACGAACACATCTTAGCCCACCTCAGAGACCTCCACTGGCTCCCCGTCAACAAAAGGATCATCTTCAAACTCCTAACCCACACTCACAAAGCTCTCCACGACGCCGGACCTGCCTACCTCAACGAGCGGCTCAACTACCACACCCCGACACATCAGCTCCGCTCCGCCAACCTCGCCCTCGCCACCGCCCCCCCCCGTCCACCATACCACAGCCGATGGCAAATCCTTCTCCCACCTTGCCGCCAAAACCTGGAACTCCCTCTCATGAACCTACGTCTGACACAGGACCTCCTGACCTTCAGGAAGCACCCCAAGACCTGGCTCTTTGAGCAGTAGCACCCCCCCACCCCAGCGCCTTGAGACCCTACCAGCTGAGTAGCGTGCTTAACAATATGTCCTAACAGTGAAATACTGCCAAATTTGGTTTTAACTGTGCAAGGCCTATCCCTCTCATAGGTTAACATGGGGGCTGCCTTTAAATATCCTTAAAGCGCAGATTCCCTTTGAGAGCAGATAAAAATGTGGAGTTTGGGGTCCCTGAACTCACAATTTAAAAATACATCTTTTAGTGAAGTTGGTTTTTAAATTGTATGTTTGAAAATGCCACCTTCAGAAAGTAGGCATTTTCTTGCTTAAACCATTCTGTGACTCTACCTGTTTGTGGATTGTCTATCTGGGTCAGTTTGACATTTGGGCTGTTCACATCTCTTCTCTAGACAGTGACACAAAGGGGGCTGGGATGTAGCCTGCATAACCTGATGAGCCATCTGAGCTAGAGAGGAGGGGAGGAGTGGTCGTTCACACCTGAAAGGACTGTGCCTGCCCTCACACAATGCAGTCTCTGACCCCCTGGTGTGCGTCTGGGACCTGGCCTGGACAAGGAAGGATCTGGCAAACACTTGAGACTTTGCTTTGAAGTTTGACAACTTCAATGGCAGAAAGGGGTATACGAAGAAGACCCAAACCCCCAGACTTTTAGAATCTTTCTGGAATCAAGAGGAACCTCTGCCCAGGAGAAGAGCTGAAGAGCTGAAGGAGGAGTACTGCCCCTTTGCTGTGTTGCTTTGCTGAACTGGCCTGCAGTTGCTGCTTCTGCCTAAAAAGAGTGCAAAGGGTGAACTTTGCTGTGTGTCCTGCTTGAGAAAGTTCTCCAAGGGCTTGGAGTAGAGCTTGCCTCCTGTTGGAAGTCTCAGGGACACCAAAGACTTCAGTTTCCTCGACCTGCAGCACTGGGAACTGTGTGTTTTGTGCTGTTGAAGAGGAGAAACCACTGTGACGCCGCCAACGCCGCCGCTGGCCTGCACTGTCACCTGCTGACGCCACACAGAGTCTCATTGCCCCGCTTCGCACTGCGACCCTGGTCTCCCCAATGCCGTCATCAGACGACTTCACCGAGCCTCTGCTTGCACCTCGACCTGTGAGCTCCACACTCCAGCTTTGCCTGCTCACACTGCAGCCTGGGCATCCCAGATGATGACCGCAGCCCCGTCCACCGACGCCAGCACCATTGACTCCAGTGTCGTCACCAGGCATCCCTGCCTGCACTATGGCCTATGGACACTGCTCGTGAGGGTCACGAAGCACCGTCCCATCCCGCACTGCTGGCTTGGGCCTACCAACGACAGCGCTTCCGCAACGCCGCTGCTTACACTGTGACCTGTGGACACCACACATTGCACCGCCCCGCTTCACACTGCAGCCCTGGTCTCACCGCCGACACTGGACGCCGTCACCGAGCCGCTGCCAGCACTGTGACCTGTGGGGACCACACGCCGCATCGTCCCGCTTTGCACCGCAGCCCGATGCCATCCACGCCAGTGGTCCTGACTTCATCAGCCCGGAGTTCGATCTGCAACGTGTGTGACTTCAAGCGCCCGACGACTCCCGCACTGACTCCGGAACCGACACCGCGATGTCTGCGATGCTGCTCTCTGGAGCTCACCTTGAGGATCACAATGCCCTGCAAATCCAAGGTGCTGTTTGCGGGTCTTCCCGACACCATAACTGGCCCGCAACGCCGCGGCCGGCCTGAACTGTCGGTTTTGTTGATCACGACGCCGTGATAGCCCCAGGTGGAGCTATTGACTTCAAGGTACTGCATTTTTGAGTAAATCTTGCAGAATTCAGATTTTTATTACTGTATGTTGGATTTTTACGGTATTTGGTCTTGTGTTAAATAGATGAATATTGGCTATTTTTCTAAAACTGGTGTGGTGTCGTTTTGTAGTGTTTTCACTGTGTTACTGTGTGTTATATGCAAATGCTTTACACATTGCTTCTGAGATTAGCCTGACTGCTCGTGCCAAGCTACCAAGGGGGTGAGCAGGGGTTATCTGAGCAGGTATGTCCCTTATCCTGACTAGAGTGAGGGTCCCTACTTGGACGGGGTGCAAACCAACTACCAGCTAAAGACCCCATTTCTAGCACACACAAATAGAGATGTGGTATCAGTGGGGTGGGAGGACTCAAGTACTCGTTGATTCAGAGATGTCTCTTGTGCTGGTGGCATTAATTGATGGATGCTGTATGTGGGCCGTTCCCCAAATCCAGTCAGACTTCAACCATCCCCAAAAATTACAAGTATCCTGACTATTACAGTGCTGTGAAGTAACCCTAAATGAACACACAGCACTAAATAAGGCTGCCTGTAAATACACAAACTGAAGGTTAAATTAGCCACACTTTGATGACCTCTGGTGAGTTTAAAATTACTATTTCTTCTCGGATTTACTAAAGCCAGAGAGAGGCAGGGAGAGGTACAGAGGGAGAGAACCAGAAGGGTAGACGTGGGGAGATAAACGGACGGATAAATAGATCGCTTGAAAGGTGATGGAAATATGAATGAGTGATCCAAGCACTATAAAAAGGGCCAGGTGGGGAGAGATAGATGGCAAGTGGAGTGCACAGAAAGATGGGGAGGCAAGGAGAGGTGGATGGGAGGAGAAGGGAAAGCTAGAAAGAGTGATAGAAAGATGGTGATACAGATAATTGTGATAGACAAAAGGACCTACATATATATCCACTGAAGGGGCACTACACAACTTATAGACATAGGAGGGCGCGCGGTGGCTAGATGGATGCTTCAGTTTCAACCCATGCTCTTATCGCGCCTTCGTCACACACAGAGAACTGTTCTATTTCATCTGAGAAATAAACTTGCCCAGGCGTCACTAATTTATCCGTGAATTTAGTTCTTGCTGTATTGTGATTTATGACCACTGGATGGCGCCAGACTTTCACTTATGAACTCTGTGTGCTATTTACTCCTTAACATGGGAGCGCCCCAGGTTCCACTTAGGCAGAAAGGGGTAATTGGTTTCCACGCTCCAAGTGCAGGCGCTCAGCGAGCAATGGTGCAGCAGGTGCAGTGGCACCAGGGTTCAGGTCTGTGAGGACTCTACCCTGACACAATTGTGGATGTTTTTACTACCCAGCAGTAAGCTAAGGCTGTATGAGGGACTTTCTATACCTGCACTGCGGCCCTTAGCACCCTTACCATGCCACTGTCCCAGTGCGTGGCCCATGGGTTGTGCAGGTCAGCGCTTAGAAACCTGAGTACATGAATAGCGCCTGCACTTTTTCAAGTCTCAGCCAAGTGAAGACAGCAGTGTACCCGGGAGCCTCCAGATTATGCGCGGTGATTGCATCAAGACCAGTTTAATTACTGCCGGGGTGTGGTGTCCGTCTGTCTGCACACAGCAGGACATTAAACGTCAGTGTTAAGGCTACCCCGGGGACCCAGCCAGTCTGGGAACGTTTGGGATCACCTGGGTTTCGCCAAATGGGATCTAATTGGACTGTCAAGGGTGGGAGAGCTTTGGGAGCGAGGGGGGTTATCCCTTTCCAGGAGCTACAAAAAGACCACCAACTAGCCCAAACTGAATACTACTGATACCTACAAATAAGACACTCACTCCAGACGACACTTCCAAAGGGGTGGAGCTCCCAGAGCATCCACACTGGAGGACTGACTGCTGGAACCTCCATGCCCCACAAAGCAAACTCATTAACCTACAAAACAATAATGAACAGGTCCCCGGATACATTGGTTCAGCTGAGGGAGCTGTGGGAGCGCGCTTGGAGCCTGGAGGATGATGGACGGCAGGAGGCGCCGGCGTCCTCATGAGAAGTGGCCACCGGACAAGGTTCCGTCTAGTACACGTGAAAATCCTTCACAGAGCGCATATTTCATGCGCTGTGTCGGTGAACATGGGCAGAGCAACAGATAATGAGTGGCGTAGATGTTGCTGCCAGCCAGGCTCCTCTTTTCATATCTTGCGGAGCTGCCCAGTGTTACAGGGATACTGGACCGCGGTGCTGAACTGTGTTATTTCTGTAACCGGACATCGTTTGGAACCTGGCACCAAATGGCGCCTCCTTGATATTTGGGGCGTGTCTGACCTGAGCCGTACACAATGTCTCTGGGTCACCCTGGGGCTTCTGGTGCCGAAGCGCGATATTGGACGGCTTTGGGGGAAGGATTTGCCGCCAAGCCTTAAGGACTGGAAAAGAGATATGGATTGCTGCCCGCTGCCTGAGAGGGTGTGTATACGATGCGAGGCGTTGCCTTGAAAGTGGTCCAAAGTGTGAGAGAATGGAATTAACAGAGGGAACCTATGTGCTGCCCCGTTGGGCCTAGCACAAACCCATTGGATGGGGTTTTGACTGCCTGTTTGGCTAATGAAGGTTTGGGAAGCGTGGAATTCATGGGGAGAGTCAAGAAAATGGGAAGTGAATGCCTCCTAGCTGTTCTTAAATTGATAAGTGTCTTGCAGTTCACCATCCCACGTTATGCTCTGCGGTGTTGTACGGTGTTGACACTTCAATTAATAAAAAAAAGTTATTTAAAAAAAAGTCAGTGTTAAAAGATCCCCCTGGAGTCTGAATTAAAGGGGGTTGTCACCAAGCAGGTAAATAGCATAAGGAGGCCCTCCTAAATATGAGTCAGGTTTAGGTGATCAAGGTAGACACCATGGGGGTCATTCTGACCTTGGCG